>NC_140963.1:139674396-139681896 GCF_056783735.1 Eptatretus burgeri
ACTACTGCTCTATGTGTAGCTCTTGCCTTATTCCGCCAGGCAACCACAAGGGACTTGCCCATTGTTACATCATGTTGCAGTATCTTTTCAGCCAAATAGGCGGTTAATGCATCTTTCGTTGACATGGGCAAGCAACTGCTGCATGCTTAGTTTGCCAATTCATGTGGAATCGGTAATATGATACGCCACTGCCTTGTTACCACCCAAACGTCTCTCACGGGTTGAAGCTTTCAGAGATTCTCCAGTGTCATAACGGTCAAACACCAAATGTACCTCGTCGTAGTCACCATACTTCTGCCAGTGGCGTCCAATGAAGTGGTTTGCTAGGTCATGACAGGTTTTGATGCATTCTGGTTTGTCCAATGTTTGTAAATCAGCCATTGCATCGATGACAGCAACACACTTATAGTTGACTCCAGCTTTATCAACTCTTTGGTTATTATTTTCCTGGGGCACTGCTTCAACCTTTGGCAGGTTTTCTCGTATCAACATCAGGTCACTCTTCGATGTGGTGTGAAGGAGCGAATCATCGGCTGCAAACAACGACCTCGGTATTTCAGAAAATTCATAGGTACCGACAGCTTGCTTAAGGTCAATATCTCTTGCTTTGGATACTACTAGTAAACGGGCAAACAGTGCCCGATCTTCCTGGAGTTCCACAATTTTGTCTTCACTTTTTGTCTGAGTTTTCATCGCACTTGACGACCACATCTGCAACTTCTGTTTCTTCATTGGTGCCCAAATGTTGACATTGTTTGTAATGATTCTGTCTGAAACAAATTGAGCAAAACACTCCTCTCCAATCTGTGTTCTTCTGCAAATGTCATGTAGGGCTGCCATTCATTTATGTACCACTGGCAAATCCAAGTGCGCCTCTTTACAACACATTAAGCATCAAAACAGGATAGAAACCACCAAAGTAAGCTTTGTATGATGTTCAAAAGTTCTGTTAAGGTAAAAAAAGAAAGAAATTGAAATCCAAGATGGCCACCATCTGCAACACTTCCAATTTTGCCAACATGGATTTTCTTACTCCTTGGGACCTAAATAGTCTACCTAGGTAGGTGGCATGTTCTAATCATTTAAATCCCACGGGTCTTTATATCACAACATAGTCCCCCTGACTACTGAACAGAGAGAGAGAGAGAGGATGAGAGCATCTCATTGAAAGGCACACGGCTCCAGAGGTGGAGGAAGTTAGGAAGCCAAGAGTGAGTTGGCCTGGATGTCAAAGGAGAGAGTTTGGAGAGCAAAGTGCGATGCCAGACTGTATTGAATGCTCAAGATATGTCTCGGGAGATGGCCCTGATCTTATTTCTGAGAGTGAGGGCCTCCAACCATTTTTGGGAGAGTTTGAGGAGCATGTCCATTGTAGAGTGACGTGGTCTGAACCAAATTGTGGATCTGATATGAGGTTGTTGGAGAAAAGGAAAGATTTAATATCGACTGCGAAGATGGATTCCACAACGTTGCTGATGATTGGAAGTAAGCTGATTGGTCTGTAATTAAGGTGATTGGTTTTTACACCTTTTTACCTTCGCATTCTGTGAAAGGTTATGTTTTGGTCGGTGTGTATTTATTTATTTATTTATTTGTAATCTTGTGATTCGTATAACTCAAAAAGTATTAAACCGAATTGCATGAAATTTGGTGGGATGATTGGTTCTGAGCCAGGAAGCATTCGATTAGATTTTGGGATCGTTCGGGTCAAAGGTCAAGGTCAAGGTCACGAAAAGGTCAAAATCGTCTTTTTACGATAACACGGTCAATTTTTATTCAATTTGCATGCAACTAACGCCAAAATGTTCAGAATTCAACGCCTCATCTTGTGATATGCAGTATGACACAATGACGCCCATACTCTTGTTACCGGTTTGGGGTCAAAGGTCAGGGGGGTCACGACCTTGAAAAATATGCGGTTTTTGTCATAACGCGGTCAATTCTTGTCCGCTTTACATGAACCCAGTACCAAAATGTTCAGAATTTAATGCCCAACCTTGTGACACAATGACGTCATAACACATGTCACCGGTTGGGGTAAAATGTCGGGGGGGGGGTCACGCCCTTGAAAAATATGCGCTTTTCGGCATAACTCAGTCAATTCTTATTTGATTTGCATTAAACCAGCATCAAACGAGATTACCTTCTCTTGTTGAAACGTTGTATTCACCGAGCTTGCGAGTGAAGACTCGCCAAAACGACGGGAGTTGATTGTTGTTTAGTCCGTAGCCCCCGAAAGTCGGGGGGGGCGGTCATGACATTATAGATATGTGGTTTATGTCATAAGACCATTCATATGAAACCAGTTCCCCACACTCATACCAAGAACAAAAAAAGTAGTGGCGGCGAAGGTATGCGCTCTATGAGTGCCCGTTCTAGTTATGTGATGTGATATTGGTGGATTTCTCAGCAGATGGAAGATGACCTTGGGCAAATGCTCGAGTAAACAGAGCAGAAAGAGGAAGTATAAGAGAAACAGAGCAGGTTTTTGTGAGCTGATGCCATCTAAGCCAGTTGCACAATCAGGGTTGAGGTTTGACAGAAAGTTCTCCACCTTCTCAGATAAAAAGACAGAGTCTGGGAGCAGTTGGGTGTCACTGGGTAGGGTGTTACAGGGAGCAAGGAGTTGGGGACACAATTTGGAATCAAAATCCATTGGGACCATACTCTGTGCAGAGCGTTGGTGCTGCCGAAGCAGTCTCCTTAGCTATTAGGCACAATCCTGGACGGGTCGCCACTCCGATGCAGGATACTCGAATGACTCAATCATCCCAGCAAACTGGAACTAATTTTGCCGACCTCGGAAGGATGACAGGCTGTCAACCCCACCTAGTATTAATTCAACACCAGAGCAGGATTTGAATTCAGGACCCTCGGATCCCAATCCCACCACCCTTACCATTAAGCCAACACCAGGCAGAAGATTTGGAAACAGACACAGAATTGAGGTATTCGGCCTTCTCACAAGCAGAGTCTGCTGTGGTGCCACTTGAAGTGAGGGAAGGGATGGAGGGGGAGCATACTCCAGAGACAGACTTAACAAGGCACCACCAGGTTTTTGCAGAGGCAGACAAGTTTAAAAGGTCAATCTTGACGTTGAACAGATTTTGTTTTCTGGTTCTCCTGAGAGTGGACACATCCACTTGTTGCGGGATTTGTGGAGTGCTCTGGGATTGCCTTCGGTTGAATTTTCCCTCCAGGAAGAGAAATAAAGTTGTTTCAAGGCAACTGCCTCACCAGAGGATTCAGTGCATAATGGGCAAGAGGATGGGTATGACAACTGCATACGAGATGGGACAGATCTCTGGGTGAGAGAGAGCAAGTGTCTATAGAAGCATTCCGAGGCCGTATTAATATCAGTGGCGGCATAGATGGGATACCATTCCTGACGTAAGATGAACAGTCCGTGCCAGTCAACCTGACTCAACTTCTCGACTCGCTGTCGCGAAGGGTGTTGTCTGAGAATAGCCGGAGAGATGTTGACTTTCACAAGCACATGATGAGACTAACCAATTGCAAAAGAGGAAAAACAGGAGACATGAGCGGGAAAGTTTGTTATCACCAAGTCCAGAAGGGAGAGTTTGCCATTGGGAGAAATCTGGGTTGGAAAGTTCACAGATTGTCAGTCCCATGGAGTCACAGAAGTCCTTTGCTGAAGTGTCATGGCTGGTGAGAGAGGTACCAACACCCAGCCAATTTGCATGATGACGATTTCAATCGCCACATATGAAGAAGAGTTGGGATGAGTGGTTAAAAGTTGGTCCATATTGTCTTGGAGAGAGATGTAAATGGAGTCGTCACTGTTAGGATGGCACAACACACAGACAAACAAGAGGTGGGAGCGGGGAGGAAGTCTCAGCCATAGGTACTATTGGGAGCTTGGAGGCGTAAGACAGCACAGGGGCAGCTTGCAATAAAGTTCTACATTTAAATTCTTACTATACCACCAGGAAGTGGTTCAGACCTGTCGAATCGGAGGAGACAGTCACCAGAGAGAGACACAAAAGAGTTGGGGATGTCATGTGGGAGGAAGGATTCAGTTAAGTCTATAATCTAGTTTTTCAGCACCATCCTGGATTGATAAACTTGTCAAATTAGAGTGAAGGCCTCAGATGTTGGAGGTCCACATAATTAAGACAGGGAAGGATGTGCTTGGCAAGGTGCAGGAATGTGGAGTCAGGTGGGGGGTGGGGGAATGAAAGTGTGTGGGTGGGGAGGGACTTAGGGTGTGGCAAGAAGGGAGTTGAGATGGAGGCAACGGGAAGCTCGGATGGGGTGGGGCTTGTGGTATGTCGGGGGAGGTTGGACATCGAGGAGGAAGGGGAAATTGTGGGGGAGGGGTATGGAAAAGTGTTGGGGGGATATAGAAGGGGTCGGGATGAAGGTGATGCCGAGGGAGGAGGGTGACATGCAGGGGTTTGACTGTTGACACCATTGATGTGAAGTTGAGTTTGTGGTTGTGTGCAGGCAACCTCTGCAGACTAGACTTCTCATGATCCCCAATTCTGATGCACGAAGACAGATAACGTAACAGGGGTAAAATGAGGAGCTGTTGAACGCGCTGAGAAAAGTTGTGCTGTGAGGAGAGGCGATCGATGAACCAACCGTTCGTGAGTACAATAAACTGTATGAAGAAGAGCTGAAGAAGAACACATGGTAGTCCCCGATGAAGAAATATGGAAAATTAAGCTTTTTAAAAATGTGATGAAAAGCTTTTGAAATAAGAAGCAATTTAGTTCAATTTGGAGGTGTTGAGGAATGTCATATCGGAGACAATGCTGACAAGCTTAGGCCTTGCAAGGCCAGACACTCACAAGGACATGGAATTCGATAATACAACCCAACTGGGCACGGTTAAGGTTCAGAAATTGGATGAAAACACAATTAACATCACAATTCACAGGGATGGAACGTTGACTCAGCTGGTGTGGAAAACTCAGCTTTGATGAAGTTCAAGGAGGCAGATACGAACCAACGCCCAACATGCTCAAACCAGGACCCCAAAGTCTTTTGATTTCCTGAAATTGCCTTCAAATTAATAATTCATGTAATTGAATTAAATTCAGAATCAATGAAATTTAAATTTAATACAATAATAATTAATTTAAATAAATGTTTAATATGTGGCTACTTTAAAATAAATAATGTAATTTAAATAAGTTCACAATTGATGAAATTGAAAATAATACAATTATTCAAAAATAATAATTAATTTATATAAATACTTAATTTACTGGTTGCTTCAAATTAATTATTCAATCTGATTCATTAAATCTCATGTGGAATGTTCACAATGTGACCTTAAGGTTCCTTCACAAAGGTCATCGAGACGTAGACCACAAGGAAGAGTCATTCAGAAACGAGGTGGCCATTTTTATCATCAATGCTCGGAAGATACCAGGTATCATGATTAGACAGCTGGTTTAATGTCCTCTAACGTGTAAGCAGCATTGTCTCCATAGCACCTGAACAAGAAAAGCTTTTGTGTAGCACTACCTGTTCATCAGTGGCATTTTGGTACCAATCGTAAGGAGCATTTGGAGTGAAACTCAGTGTGGACCAGCACCACCCGCTTCTGAAGATCCACTCAGAGAAATGATAATGATTGCTCATCAAGTTAATTTCCATCAAAATAACCACTTGCTCAACATTGGTTTGGTGGACCTTTTAAATTAAGTATATTCCATGCATTGTCCATTGCCAAGAGGTGTTTCCAGGGTGCCACCCCACTCCACAGGGTGCTTATGGGGTGCCACCCTACTTCCTAGGGTGCTTACGTGGAGCCACCCTACTCCAAAGGGTGTTTACAGGGAGCCACCCTACTCCACAGGGTGCTTACACAGCGCCAGCTGAACCCACAGGGTGCTTTCGTGGTGCCGGCCGACCCCACAGTGTGATGAGAGAGCCTCGAGCATGATAACTGAACATCATGTGGACTTGGATGGAGAGAATACTGGAATGATGAATGTGGTGAAACGTTCCGGGAAGTGTCACGCGCTAATTCCTCTTTCCATGATTACAAACCCCTTGATTTACGATTTCTTCGATCACCGACTAATAACACTCCATTTTCAGCATCACTACAGTTCGATCATCTCGTTCAAAAGATATTCATGTTCCACGAAACGCATTTTGAAAACAAAGAAAGGATAACACAGACATGATACCGGGACTGTCCGGGGACTGTCCTGCTCCCATGATACCGGGCGCTCATCTCAGCATCTTCCATTGTGGTCCTGATGGTGATTTTGCTCCTCCATCCAAGCCAAGATTATTGCATCTGATTCCCTAAAACTCCCCGAAGATCATCTGCAGCATCACGCGACGTGCACCATGCGCACGCATTTCGGAACATTTCAAACAAACCTGTGATTGTGAACAAATCAACTGTAATCCATTTCACCTGTTCGTTCTCCTTTCCCTCCAATATGGTCTTCCAGGTGGACACCATCCTGTTCCTCGGTCGGAATACCAACCACTGCACCTGCACATCCATTTCCCCGATGTTGTCTCCATCGTTAACGAAGATGTAATTAATGTTCATGAATTCCTGTCTGACTCTTGTTGAAATCCTTTGTTGGCCAAATTCGTTGAGCCTGCTCGCAATGGACGGGGTTTAACCGGTTGGAGATTCGAATATTGTCGAGTTGGATGAAGGAACCATGGATTATCCTTCCTTGAGTAGTAAGACGAAATGGTTGACGTGAGACAAATGGACCCTCACGACCCCAATTCTTCCAACATTCTAATGTGGGTAAGGCTCGGGGACGTTTTTGGCACAGGGCTTTCACGAACCGGCGGGCCAGACCCGACCTTCGGCTGGAGATGATTTTGGCGGGAATTTTTTTTAATTCTTCAGGGTGCTGGTGACTACTCACCTGCGCTTCAAGGAAGATACAGTTGGATTGGATCGATACCATCCACCAATTGATGCTAGGACATGTGACAGCCGGCTTGACGTCCGTTTGAGGGACTTGTTGAGGCAACGCTCCACCTGCGAAGCATCAAATCGATAGTTTATAAGTCAAGTCGACATTCGAACCCAAACCACACATCCGAAAGGAAAGTGCGACACCTCGGCACCATCCTGTTGGACTGATGTGAGACAAACACATCAACAGAGCAAGATTTAAACTCTCATTAACGGCCAACCTCTGAGCAGTGCATGCCGGTACTTTGAGTGGCTGTTTGTGGTTCTGTCAGACTCATTGTGGACATCTCATGAAATGGGACAATTTCTATAAACACTGTCATGACAAACCTCGGATAACGTGGAGGTACACGCATTCGCCTCTCAGCTGATATCCGAGCCGAGAGGTACACGCACTCGCTTCTCAGCTGTCTAGCCTGGGTTCGAATCTCGACCCAGCTATAAACTGTCATACCTGTGTTTCATGGGCAGGGTGATTCATCAACGTTGGTGACATCCCTCGGATGGACGTGAAGTTGGGTGTCCTGTCTACTGGCATCAGTTGGTGGACGTTAAAGATATCACGGTGT
>NC_140963.1:139691896-139779396 GCF_056783735.1 Eptatretus burgeri
AATCTGCTGGAACCACTGGGTTCTCATCTGGATCAGGTTGTTTCTCCTATGGGCCTGAATACGTAGCTCAGGCAGATAGAATTCCTGAATCATTTCGCGATAGTTCCTCTGATTTACCGTGGAAGTGCGTGCCTGGTCATCTTAAAAGAAGTATGGACCAATTATCCCATACCAACCAACCACCACCCACATGGTGACTTTGAGAACAGATCGAGGCACCAGTTCAGTTGATGCATTACCAGGATTTTCAGTTCCCCAGTACCGAAAGTTTTGCTTGTTTACCTTCCCGGACAAGTGAGCATGGCATTCGTCCGTCATGTGAAGTTTGTTTGAGGAAGTCTGCATCTTCCTCCAACTTTCCTGAGAACCAATTTGCAAAGTCTAGTCGTTTGCGTTTCTGTTGATCAGTAAGCACCGTTTCCGTTTGAATTTTGTAAGGAAAGGCATGAATGTCTTGGCGAAGGATCCTCTGAACGGTGCTCTTATGAATGTTTGTCTCGGCAGAAAGTCGTCGAATCGATTTTTTTGGACTCTGAACGACCGCCTGTCTCACCATTTCCACATTTTCTTCACTACGACCTGTCCTATTCTGACCACTGTGACCCTTGTGAAGGTCACAGATGGTTCCCACATTGGTAAACTTTGCGATGGTGCACTTTATTGTCCGAAAGTTTGGTTCATGGCGCAAGTGGATACCGAAATGTCTCGAGTAAAGACGTTGCACCTGTATGACACTTTTCGTCTGGTGCCAAAGTTCAACAATTTTCGTCCATTTAGTACGGTCAGTCTTGGCATTTTTCTGGCGCTTGCTTGGTATCAAAATAAACTTCAGGGTTTCTGCAACAAGAAATGAAGCATTAGTGACAAAATTACTCCTTTTTTAGGATCAAACGAAGCATTTTAAAAGTTGTATATTTTTTTGGGACACCATATATATATATATATATATATATATATATATATATATATATATATATATATGTAATGTGATGATATGTTTTTTTTTTTTTTCTTAAGAACAAGAGGTTCTTCCAACCAAAGTTGTTGCTCAGTTCTCTTCCTTCAATTTGTAATCAAAGAAGAAGGATCAGATATTGTCTCGGGATACCTTTTGTCCATTCCACATCATTTTCCTTGGGGCGATCGTCCTTTCCATGAGGATCCATTGCACGAACGATCTTAAAGGAAAGCCAGAGTGAAACTGGAGAAGATAAGGTGGAACACTGGACCTGTTTGTTACAACTGTCACTCGTAATAAATGGATGGTAACCTTGCCTGGGGTGGACATGGACTAGTTCCTCACATGGACCAGCACCAGTGCACATTTCGTCAGTTTCATTGCAGTGTTGATCAGAATCTCAGTGTCCTTTGAGGCAGGCTTGTGGGAAATTGTGTTTTTGTTGCTGTTTTTATGTCGATGGTAGATTCGAGGCATTGAAAGTGTCGAGTAATGAACAAAAACAGGGTTTTGTATGCAGGTGGTGAAGTGCTCATGTTTGAATATCCTGTTAATACTTTTTTTTTTTTAATATACAGGAGGGGACGATTGGTTTGGTCTCCGTCTGTCCGTTTCTCCCACCTGTGGTTTTCCAGACTTTTTTTTTCCCCCCAAACCCTGAAACATATTCAACTGAAACTTGGTACGTGGCTTTATTATGATAAGTTACAGAACAAGTTCGAGTTTCAGACGTTTCGTCAATTTTTGAGTGATGCCCTTAATATGATTAAAAATATCACATCTGTGGAGGACATCTAAAGCAATTCTCACTGTTGTTTAAAATGGTCCACAATCTGCTTTGGAACTGCGGTGTCGTGGTGAAGACTCGGTGTGCACACGGTCGGCTAAGTGGTCTTTCCTTGTGCCACTTCGTTCTACGTCCTTGTTTAAATTAACAGGATGTTGGCCGTTGGCTGAGGGTCTTTGAATGTCGGTTTGGAAGGTTGTTATCCCACTTTCAGATTTCTGTTGTCTCGTTCCCCTCCTTCCGATCATTCAAGGGTGCTGCCCATAGTCATCTTGTGTTCTTGCCCATACTCACTTGTATTGCTTTCTTTGACACTCGTTCTCCCCCTTTACCCCCATCGCCCCTGACCTCCCCCTTTCCTTTCTGCCACTCACTTGAAATGTCTTTGCCTCTCCTTTCCTCTTTGATCCTCTGATAGTCTGGGTGAACCTTCTGCCCTCTGTCGTTTTGCTCTTCCATGAGCCTAAACTTCTGTATATAAAAAAAGAAGAAACTCAAGACCATGTTGTGTGGACCTTTCTTGAATGGATAGCCTCTCGAGATGCCAATGATTTGTAAATGCAGGTTTGACCAAAGCAACGAACCTCAAGCTCTCATGTGTAATAATGAAAGCATCATCGTTGAAATTATTCTGGATCAGCATTAAAACGACTCGCCTGCGGAATAGTCGAGCACTGAAATCACCTGCATGCACAGGGTTATTAAAAGGTACTGTACTTACCTTGCCAGGGAAGAACAGCAAAACATGAAGAGCCATCCAGACCGAGCCATAAACAACGTTGCGGTCGATCATCAGTTTCCTGTAAAAAAAAAATTAAAAGGTTACTAAGCAGCAAGTGGTGGTGATAACCATTGGTATGGTGATGAGGCTTCTAAAGGGGAGACAGCCTTGGCAGGCCAATTCAAGTTTATAGGTCACAAATAACGAAGAAAGGTTGTTCTGTGTAATGTAGAAAAATGGCGGAACATTTGATTGCAGTGCAAGGTAAACGTATCCGTGTTATAAAGTACAAAGGTAGAGAGAGCTGGGAGGAGGGTTGCCTGATTGGGTCGGAGAGATGACGGATCAGTATCAGGAGAACGTGCAAGGAATTTGAGGTTTACGATCAGGTCGGGCCTATTCCATAGATCGGGACGAGTTGAGCGGTCTGGAAAGGCTTCCAAGGAAAGTGGCCATGAGATTATCATCGCTCGGACGACATGTTTTGTTTTCTCCCGAGAGCCCAGAGTAAACCTGGCAAATGGAGTTTCATTTCCCAAACACTTTTACACCCGGTAAGTGGGGTTTGCATCGAGTATTTGTGGGTTTGTGGAAATTGTTTTTCAATAATGGTGCGTCAAAGCGATGGGTTGTAAACAATCTTTTCCACCTTAGGCCTACTGCCGTAAGTGTCTCGCCGTGAAATGGAATAGGTAGCAACGCACCGACATGTGACACCATAGCTGCATATACCTTGTGATGCCATAGCTTTGTGATTAGTGTGTAACTTGGAAATTTTCACTTCGTTTTTCGATCGGACATTGTCGACGTCCATTTCCTTATTACTTCAACCACCGAAGGCGGACGGACGTTGTATTTTCATCCCTGTTTGTGTGTGAGCAGGATATCTCAAAAGGTTGTGGACGGATTCGGACAACCCTTGGTGGATGAGTTGGGTTGGTGACAAGAACAAGTCGATTCGATTCTAGTTCAGGTCAGGATCCAGATCTGGCCTATCAGTGGGACACAAGACGTTAACTGTCTACCGCGTGCCATTCTAGTTTGCCTTTGTCTTTCCACTTTGCTTAATTTTGTTTGTTTGTTTGTTTGTTCCATCCATCCTTTTGGAAGGATGAAAAGGGAAGGACCAAGTAAAGAGGGAATGGGTTTTTACAACTTCACTTTCACTCAATGATGTTTTAGACTTAGAGAAAAAAAAGAAAGAAATCTCCTTTGCTCTTGCGTTTCACCCAATACCCTTTCACAGCTGGTTCTGCGTCTGCAGGAATTTGGGAGAAATAGAATGTTTTTTGGGGGGGGGGTGTTGGATAACCTCAGCGAGAGCAGAATCCAGACCCTGAACCCAAAGCACCGTGATGAAAGTCCTGCCAGCTACAACCTCCGAGTTCAAATGTGACCCCTGCCTGGGATGCGGTACAACGGACGGTCTTGGTTTATGAGGGTAAAAGCAGAGGTGGGGGTGACAAGAATGTGGAGATTTGTTTGGCAATTCCAGCTCGTTATTTGTTACCGTTTGTCATAAGCTCAATGTAAACTGATAGAAAGTTGTTCTGAACGGAAGGACCACCCGCACGAAGTGGGCAGCCGTGGACACCCGTGTTTGCCAGATTGGGGTAATCCGCAGGATAGTATTTTATTACAAAGTACAGATTTCAAACATCGCAGTGAACGACGTGACCGAGTGAGAGACAATCTTGTGGGAGAGATGAAAGATGATGTTGTTTTGGGTGCAGGGGTATCTTTTTTTTGCCATGTTGTGCATCATCTTGGCTTCGAGGGAGTCGTTCTGCTCATTCCTCCGGCTTTTTTTTTGCTCTCATCTCTCAGCCTTCCTCGTCCGGTGTGTTTTTCTTTTCTCCATGGTGGGGTTGATGAGCGAGCCGTTTCTAAATCCTCCATCGGGTTCAACGGAGAAGTTCGGTTATTTCGCAACGACTCGTGGTGCGCTGTGATTTGTTATTGCGATGGATCCCCCGTGCAATGGGTCGTCCCATCCGTTAAATGGTCTACATGTGCGGAGGTATCTACTTGGACACCAAAGTCGGACAATGAGCATGTGCAGATTGTAAGATGGGAAGGATGGTGAAGTGAATGTACACCTGGGTGCTCGTACGCAGTCGGCAGACTACGCTTGAGTGTTGTCGTGTCACGTCGGGAGTTTGAACGGGAAAATAATGCAGACAATGTACAGAATGTGTAGATTCCATGAGCCGAGCGGTGCTTTGCATTGGACGGTAGACATTGAGTGATTTGGGAGAGAGGAGAAACATTGAAACGAATGGACGAGGTGGGAGGTGGGTGAGATTGTTATTGCCTGCAGGGTGAGGGTCGTGTGCTGCCTTCCTGTTATGACTGGATTCTAGAACTACCCCCCCCCCACCACCACCACCTCCCTTACCCTTTGGTTTCTCTTTTTTTCCCCCTCCCTTTTTCCTCCCACCGCCATCTCACAATACCTTCCACGACCCTCTTCCTGACGTCATCCGCCATATTCCTCTTTCGCCTGCCGAGCTTCCTTCTCTAATTGGTTCACCGTGCTCCTACTGCTGCTTCCCCAGACAAAAGGCCTCTCTCCACCACTCATTGAAAATGTCCAATTTGTCAAACGAAGATGATTCAGCAAATTGCTCTCACACTCTCACACTCTCACTCTCACTCTCAAATCTTGTTTAAGGGATTTCATTGAATTTCCAATTTCTCCAAATAAAACCTTCACAAGCCTTCGTCAGCATCTACAACCGGTCACCAGTGTGTGTGTGTGTGTGTGTGTGTGTGTGTGTGTGTGTGTGTGTGTGTGTGTGTGTGTGTGTGTGTGTGTGTGTGTGTGTGTGTGTGTGTGTGTGTGTGTGTGTGTGTGTGTGTGTGTGTGTGTGTGTGTGTGTGTGCGCAGGAAACTCACTCATTCACCTGATGTGTACACTTCCTTGTCCCACACTTTGATTGCCAGGTCGCTACGCCGCTGCAAAGCACACATGATCAGTCAGTGGCACCCTGGGGGTTGCACCGTTGCTTTCCACCCTTGTGTGTGAAGACCTGCACAATGGGACGAGTGATGCACGAGAGGATGGCGACGAGGGAACACGCTGTACAACAGGGTGTGACTCATGTGTGCACCTCCTGCCTTTTGTGGGGTTATTGCGTGTGATTTTGTGTCATCTCGTGTTCCTTCATTGCTTGTGCCTCGCATTGCAAGATGTGGGTGAAAAATCCGCATTCGGCGTTAAACCAGTGCGTCGTAATGTTGCAATCCCAGCCATTCCGCTTCTTCGTTGCCGAGCTGCTCCGATCCTTCCAGAAATATCTTGTTCTCCTCCTTCCTTATCATCGACGGCTGTTGTGTTGGTGGTTCCCCTGTACCGCACCCTTTATGATTATTTAATCTTTGTACGCCAGGTTTACCAGTGTCAGGCTTTTTCCTGTCTGTGCATTATGGATGTGGGTCCCCATGCTCACGGCTTGTTACCACCACACGGGTCATGACCGTGATATCCTGCGTCTTCCTCCAGCATCGAGACAGCTTCAAACGGTCAAGTCTGCTTTCGGTAATCGCACCGAAAGTTGATTCGGCCAACGCCACGAAGACCTATCTCTTAAAAATTCTAAGAAATTTCTAGAATTTCTAGAATTCTAGAAACGTAAAATTCTGGGATTTCATTGAGAAAGGTCATGGCAATATGGCAACTTGCCTTGGCCCGTGGGCGCCTCGGATTTCCGCAGGACGGTTCGTTGAGCCGAGGCAGCAGAGAGCGCCTGTAGATCCCTTTTTCATTAGCAACCCCGGCACGTGCTCGATCTCATGGCGAGCTGCACTACCCGCTTCAGCATCCGGCCGAAGCTTCGGCCCAGTCGACTGTCTGTTCATGGGTCATTGAGTGGAGATATTTTCCATCCAACGATTAGTTGATGCGGCCTGGTGTTCTCTGCACCAAACTACCCGATAACCCATCACGCTGTGTGTTCTCCGTGATGAGGACATTAATGGTGAAACCTTATCTTGATGGTTTTGCAGGTAACCGGCCTCGTCTCCAGGCCTATTCACAGATGTATTGGAACATTAATGTTTCCCACGGTCTGGTGTAACTTCTCTCAGTACAGAGTGACCGTTGTGGTAGAGGCCATCTCCCATTTCTATTTCTGACTTCCCTTTGAACGTCGTTTTCCATCCTCGTCCGCCAAGACGCCTGATTTGGAAGTGAAGATGTGGTTGAACTTCAACCATATCCTCACCTTTTTTTTTTCTTTTTTTTTTAACCCCTCCTTTCCATTGCCATCTACTTTGTTTTGTCTAACTCTTCCTACTCCTCACTTGCCCTTTAACCTCTCTTTTCAGCATCAGACAGTTCATCTGACATCAGGTCTTTCGTCTTTTAAAAAGATCCATTTACTTTATTTATTTCATCCTCCTCCTCCTCCTCTTCTTGCACACCAGCCGTTACTGCTTGGTACCCTCTTCGTCCAATTCTTTCTGTCTTCTCGCGCAGCTGACTCACGTTCTTGTCATCATTTTCTATGCACTCAACAACCTCCCCTGTCTTCCCAGCTCTTCCATCTTTTCCATGCTCAAGCGCTTCTGTTGTGCAAAGCAATTGTGACATCTGCCAAGTATATTTCCAGATCTTGATAAACCTCCGAGTCACTGGAGTTGGGGAGGGGCGGGGGGAGTGCGTCTGGGGGACACACCTGGAGAGCTTGCCTGGAGAATCGATACGTCAGACGGGTCGAACGTGCTGCAGTTTGTTTGAAAGTCCTCAGTAGTGTCCACTGTAGACGTGAAGTATGCTAACAAAAGGGGAGAGTAAAATACCGCCGGTCTTCTCCTGTGGAATTATTTAGCATGGTTCAGTTTGTATTTATTTTACCCATTTGTCCAGGCTCATAAAAGAATGTCGATGTAAATACACATGTGAGCTGCTGGGATAGCTTGGAAGTAGCGCGCTCGCTACTTCGATGGGTGTTCCATCTGTTAGCGTTTACTGTTGGATGCCAAATATCCTGCGTTGCCTTTCGAAAATGGTGAGCAGTTGTGTGCTGGTGCCCTGGGCAGGTTCTCGAGAGTCGTGGGCACCTGGGGCGGCCCGAGAGTGGTGTAGCACTACCAAAACGCACAGATACGTGCACGCCGTGTCTTGTCCGACGTCTGAGAGTCTGTACATCATCCTGTACTAACCGTTAGACAAGTTCTGCACTGTTTCATTCTTGATGTCATTTACTTGATGGGGATTAAAATAACTCTGTTGCCTTCTTGGCTGGTTCTGCTTCCTGGAGAAAAAGGAAAACCACATTCCGAATGGACCAGCGATGTAAAATACGTCTGCTGAACACGTTTATCACTTCATGAGAAGTTACAACTGCAGAGGTTTGATTGGGGTCTCCCTGAGCACGTGACCTCCCTGACAGACTTCTGCGAAGCGTCATGTTCACAGACAGCGCATCCATTTTGGGGGTCACGGAGGATGGAGATGTCCTTTAATGAATCCCATAACGATGTATCTCTAAATTAACTTGGGAATTCACATCCTTGAACGTCCATTGCATCGAGCAGTAGTCGATGCATCGAACGTCAACATGTCACCCACTGGTGTGAGCGACCTGAGGACCCGGTGTGATCAGTTCAAACGACCACCTCCCTCCTCGTACAGTGGTCCTTACTGGTCGTGCCTCCAACATCTGGCTCTGTAGGTATTCCCATCTGAACCTTTGTTTGACTCGTCGTCATGCAGGTAACCCGAACCCAAATTGCAGGTACCAGGTGTGTTTGTCCATTGTCTGCTAAATAATGCGCTTGTGAAGTATGTAGAAGCACACTGATGTCTCTTGGTGTATTTTATGTCACGTGATTACACGTACAAGCCTTATAAAAAGAAAACGCTGCGGTACACCACACTGTGGTTTTGTGGTTTGACCTCGAATGCGTCTTCGTGCGGTTGAGCTGCTCGGGCAGTGAGAGCCCACCTACGTGTACACGACACTGTACTTACTTAATGGCCCCAATTGATTCCACCTTCTTGTGGGGTGAGCCGGAGGAGCCAGATTGGCCTCATATTTCAGGAGGTAGATTTCACGAACCGGCTGGCCAGGCATGCCGTTCGACTCGAGCACATCTGTATTTGGGGGTACAGTGAGGGTGGCCGACCATAACTCACCCACTTTGTGAAGGACACCAACGATCTTTACATGTTATAACAGTCGGTATAGGCAGGTGTGTGTGTGTGTGTGTGTGTGTGTGTGTGTGTGTGTGTGTGTGTGTGTGTGTGTGTGTGTGTGTGTGTGTGTGTGTGTGTGTGTGTGTGTGTGTGTGTGTGTGTGTGTGTGTGTGTGTGTGTGTGTGTGTGTGTGTGTGTGTAACGACATGGTCACACCTCTGATTAGTGATGCATGGGCCTCAAGCTCCATGAAACGCGGTGGTCAAGGACGTTTTGTTTTTTTAAAACCGAAATTTCGTGTCGCACTAAGGTCGTGCACCTCTTCAGGTGCTTGGGCAAAGTTCCATGACGACATCAAAAGGTGCACACCTTGGAATCAAGCCACAGGGGGGAAACCGAGGGGACATATTGATGCAGGAATCTTGGAGCTCCATCAAGGAGGTACAAACGGACACACATTGCCAGATGGACAGACACAGATGGACGAGCACATGTGGTATCAATAAATGATGAGAATAAGATCGATAAGCGATTCTGGGTTCGGAGGGACGGTGTGCTTGGACTGATCTATATCTAAACCCTCTTATCCTGCTTCCTTAGATTGAAGTTCCCATTGACGGCTCGCATTGTGTCCTTGTCTTCCCACCACCACCACCACCACCACCACCACCACCACCACCACGTTATTGTTCAGCTTGTTCTAACTTCTGGACGAGACGACATTTCAGCTTGTTTTCCTTTCATTGCTTTCAGAGCGAGTTGCCCCAAGCACGCACAAACGCTCTCCCTCACAATATTTCATTTGGCTCAACCCTCCCTCTCCTCCTCTCTCTCCTTTCTTCTTCTCTCCGCCGACGAGCTCTCCATTACTTACACCCTCCCTTTTCTTGCCTCCCCCTTTCACTCAACTTGATTCCCAAGAGAGCAGAATTCCTCCGTTGTTCTCAACCTCTGCACTCTCTCCACTTTTCCACCATCAAAATAGTCTTTGATTTCAGAGAGTCCATCAGAACAATCCACCGTACTTTGTGGTGACTCGATTTCTATTGTGGTGGTTGGTGGCGGTGACCACATTCGCTCGCTCACGATAACTGAGCAGGTGGTCTCGGGTTGTTGAATAATAATAATAATAATAATAATAATAATAATAATAATAGTACTTTGACGCAGGAGCTCGGCCATTGGGACCATCAAAGCCTGAGCAATGGTTGATTGTTCGTGCTCTGTCCTTCTTGGATGCTGAGCGTCAAGCAAGGAAGGAGCACGTACCATTCTTCATCTGGTGTGGTGGTGTGACGATCGGTCGGGGTTTGAACCACTGAACTTCCAGACTCGGAGCGGGTGCTCCAACCACCGCACGACCGAGGACGTGAATTGCATTGGAATCACGTTTCATGCGACGAGTTTCCTTCATAAAGCAGATGTTGTGAGAGTCTTCAGGAGAACCTTTGGATTTTGAAATAGTTGAACATTAACATTTATTTATTTAATTTCTGTGCTGTGACGTACTCATCACCACACTGACACCACAACGGCTGCCAGCCCTCCGTGTCTCGGCAGTCCCTGTTTGAACGATGTTTGGGAGAACTTGATCTCGGGCAGAGTTCCGTAACGCAGCAGGTGCAGATGGAGCAGGTGGTCTCGGCCATCGCAGACACATCAAGGGCAGCTGTCATTCCTGAAGTCCCGATTTGAATGCTCACCGTGGGACAAGACCCTTGACAAATGATGCCTTTTGGCATACCGGCACTCATCAAGCCTCAGACACCATTAATCTATGGATATCCTTTCTTCCGCTACTGGTTGTGTCACCAGGACGGGCAAACTTGTACCAGGCACGTCGGAAAGTATTTTTTAAAACTCAGATTAGCAGAAATGATTTACCATCAATTAATAGATGATCATAGATCCGTGTATTTACAAAATAGACTCCGCGCACGCCAAACAAAAAGTGTGGTTCAGCAATTGGTTCACTTTGTCTGTCTGTCCTGTCGACAAACGACAGTTTATGATCGAGGAACAACTTATTGAAATTGGATGTTGTTGTTTGACAAACTTTGGCTCTGAATTTGTCTCCATCGCGCATACTTGTATAGAGGAGTAAGGTAATTGTTTCACCCTTTCTGCCTGTCTGGCAGTTAAACAAAATTAAAAAATCATTTTAAAAAGGAAACTTGCCGTTTTTAAGGACATCATAAAGGACACAAACAACAGGTACGAAGATCTAATGTAGCGTGTTAAAGTAGAAGGGATACTCGGAAGCGCGCATACCTCCGCCACGTAATGCCTGATGCACGAGAACATATCCGGCCCGATACATTTTTGAGATATCATGCTATATAACCGTTTTTGTCCCTCTCTCTCTCAATGGTGAAGAATCACTTTTAAAATTCCATGAGTCGGATCCGGATCCTGATCTTCACCAAAATCGAATCATTTCGTCCTTGTCACACACCGAAGGTGTGCACAAAAATTCATCCGGATCCGTCTATAACTTTTTGAGATACCCTGCACACAAGCAGACAGAAAGGGGGTGAAAACATAACCTCCTTCACCTTCGGTGGTGGAGGTAACAAGGTGGTGTTTAAAACAATGCCTCAACGGCGGTAAATTTCAGAATTTTTTTTTTGTTCTACAACATTTAAAATCTTTCTTTTATTTAAATTAAATTATATACTTCAACACCGGAGAACACAAATCACATTCTTGGCACTTTCGAAAACCCTCTGTTTAGCAGTACTTGGACAAAATATTACGGCATTTTATATCTTCACGACCAATCAAATTTGCCGCTCGGAGACCCCACCCATGTCCTTGTTTCCCAAGACAGCACAGGTTAAGGTGTTCTATGGACCCTCGAGCTCCGACAGTTTTTGGACAATCTCCACCAAACTTAAGAAGCATAATCGGGGGCTCGTGGGCATTGTCCTCAGGGAGTCTCCATCATGATCACCTGGCGGTGATGTCACAGAAAATCACAAGATATAATCCACAGGTGTAGAAATGCTCCCTAAGTGGTAAAGACCATCAAATGGATGCTCGCTGTCAATAGTGTGTCGAAAGATGAAACCCCTCTTGATTCAGGAGTGGATTAAAAATGATGGAAAATGACCGTGGCACCCCACATGGTGAACCTTTTTATTGAGAAGAGCTGGAACATGAAGTTTACTTTGATATGCTTATCCTATCTCCTCCGAGGTAAACCCAATCTCCTGTTCAGCATGCAGGTGTATTCGCGAGTACTTTCTTCTTTGCATGGGTTTAGGTGCCTGGAAGAACCGCAGACTCGCAAACTACCAGAGAGTGGACATACACGAGGAGGAAAGCAGGAATAACACAAAAACGAGTAACGATGGCCTGGGAGAGGAACAGAATTGGAAAGAATCATGGAAGAGATCATGAGTGTGTGGGGTAAAGGCATTCGGCAATGATGGGAAGTGCATTTGAAACACTGAAACGAGGAGGAAGAAACAACTTGCATGGAGACGAGACTATCTTACAATCTGCGGCACGTTGGGAGGATGAGCAGGCGAGAGTTTCTTGAACGTGTGCGACCTGGGGTGGCTCAGGGAGGGCAGGAGTAGAAGGTGGGAGGAGGAAGGCCAGATGTCAGCTTGTAAAAAAAATTGAGGCCACAAACTTGCTGTTGGTGGGAGAGTTAAAGTCCCTGGAAATCTTCCTCTTGTCTTGAGGTTCCAACGGTACAGAAGGCCTTGTTTTTGAGCGCCTCAAGAGGAGCAAAATGGGAAGGAAGGGAAAACTGGGAAAGAATCAGAAATGGAACCAAAACAGGAAAGGTGTGTGAGGGGTGAGGGTGGAGCCTGATAACTGGGAAACTTCCAAAGAGGTTGGGTTAATCGGTCCAGAAAAGATCATGGTTTTGGGTTGGGGATGATCTGAAATGGTGGTGAACAGCTGTCTTTTGAAGCCCTGGAGTTAAGAATGATATTGAAGAGAATGGAGAAGTTGGCTCCACAGGTGGACATAAAAAAAAAAGAACGAATGAGTGTCGGTGATCAGTGATCCTGGATTTTAGGAGTTTCGCCAGAAGGGGGTTGATGGTGGATTATGTGAGTCCTGCAGAAACCTGGGGGTGGGGGGGGCAAAGCATGGAAAGAGCAGATGGTCCAAGACCAGAAAGGAGGCGGAAGAAGACAGAGAGACCACCGACCTGTCTGCAATGTGAAAGTGAAAGGCGCATCGACTCGGGTTCATCAGCGAGCTTTCAATGATTTTGAAGGCCTTGGTTTCAATGTCTGCAACGTGTGCAAGGCGTGATGCATGGTGCATCACCTCATCAGAGTATAGACCAGTACTCTATCTGACTGCAGATGAAGGTCTTGTACATTGTCATAAGGGAGAGGGATGCTGAATGGGGAATACATAGAAATGGTGGCGATGGGAGGACATGGGCACAAAGGAGATTAGGTTGGGGACGTACAAAGTGGGTTTAATATGAGGGGTTTAACACCCTTTTAATGGACGTGAAGGAAGAGTCGATGGTTGAGTACTGGCAATATCTGCAGACTGGACTCCTCCTCTTTCACAATATTTGTGTTGAGATAGTGTGAGTGAAATGGATTTGCCAGCATTGAATGTCTTGCTTCAATTATAAGCTGACCAGTGGCTTATCTTGTCCACAAGAGATCCATCTGTTGCTGGTTTTCCCAAAGAATGCCGTGTCATGAAGCACAGGGTGTAGTGATTGGCAGAATGGTGAAGTTAGTTTTCAAGAGAATTATGCATAAATCCAGAATAATTGTGGTCCTAAAATGCTGCCTTGTGGAACCCGAGCCTGAAGGGAAAGGATACCATGAAGGACCACCCGCTGTTTCCACTCAGCGGAAATCAGACAACCCCTTGTTGACTTGATCAGGGAACCTTGAATACCAAAGAAAGACAACTTATAAATCAAGGTTGGATGTCAGGCTGTGTCAAAGGCTTGAGAGATGATTCTAACCTCTTGTTTGTGGTTCACAGCATCCATCCATGGCTTTGTCAGAAGGAATAACCTCTCAGAGATGGAATAGCCAGGTCGGAAGCTACACCGGCTGTCAGAGATTTAGAGATGGTGCCCAATGTTGACCACATTGATGGACTCCATCACTTTGCTTATGATGGGGAGAAGGCTGATAAGGCTGTAGTTGAGGGGATCAGTTTTGGAACCTTTCTCATGGAGGATCGGAGTGATGTTTGCAACTTTTCAATATGAAGGAAGTTGCCATTCCAAAGACCCGTGAGAGCGTGTGTATAATCACGCTGAAGCACAATTCCTGAGTGGTCCAGCACTTGTACTGTTTGGACAAGTTGCACAAGAGGTGTCTAGTTGGTTAGAAACTTCCCCACAATGGTGGGGGGAGAGATCCACAAGCCGTTGGAAATACTCTATAATGTTGAGAGTGGGTTTGCCAAGGGAAGGATTTTCGACCGTGTTATTTTGAGTGGTGACAAGAGTTCAATAACCCCCAAGCAGTGTCGAGCATGACTTTGTCCTTGAGGAAGGAATTGAAGGAGAATGTGTGCAGATTGCAGGTGAGCCTGATGTTGGGCCCTCCCTGGCTCTCCGTCGGACAGATACACAATGGTTCTGAGTTGTGTGAAGATGCTTCAGGTGACCATCAGGAGGGGTTTGACTTCGAGGAGGAACATGGGAGTTGTTTTCTTGCGATGGTCTCACCACATAATCCATCAGTGTACCAGGGTGGAGATGATGTAACGTCAACTTGAATGTGGGATGGGATGAACTTGCGAAAAAGAGAAATTACTCTATTGCAGTTCAGACATTCCAGGATCGGTGAATGCGAGCTGATGTGATGTGCCGCACTTGAACGGATAGATCAGATTTTAGGCCAGCCCAATCAGCTCTACCAAATTGCCATATATGTCTGTTCTCTTATGCCAGAGGGTTCTCTTATGACTGCTCGTATGTAATATAAGTTATAATAGCTTCTTCCATGGCTTTTCAAGTGGGTCATGTTGATAATGATCTCTTGCTCGTACAGATCACATCGCATGGTACCCTGGGGTGAGGACGTTTTACTGACATCCCATTTGTTGCAGTTTCAAATCCTGCTGTACTAAGCTTTTGGAAACTGGCGTTATTAGATTGTTGGGGAAAAACAAACTCGCTGACTCTTTAATGACCTCTTGGGAGGGCAAAATCGGACTCCCCTGCCTTATCCGTGGTCCACATGTGGTGTCGGTCCACAGTTATGGATGACTCCGAATGCACCCTGAGGGCAATTTGGGATGGCACTGATATGCTCCCTCTGAAGAGGCACATAAGCCTTAAACTGAGTTATAAATTAAATAATACTGTACACGTATTAAACCCCATCTCACTTTGTCCCCAAAGGCTTCCATCCGCAGAGAGAACGAGAGAGTTCATGGAGCACATCACCCCACGCAGTCTTGAGAGAAAAATACATGGGTCGGGTCGCCCAGCGGAAGATCTGCTTGGTCGTGATGATGTAAAATGCCGGAATATTTTTTCCAAGTACTGCTGAGTGGAAAGTTTTGAAAGTATTAAAAACTGTGATTTGTGTTCTTGTGTTCAAGTGTGTGTGTGTGTGTGTGTATATATATATATATATATATATATATATATATATATATATATATATATATATATATATATATATATATATATATATATATATATTGTAAACCTTGTCGAGGCTCGTATGAGAGCGAACACATAGCAAAGGGGGGCATGAGAAAGGAGGGGCGAGAGTGGGAAGGACAAAACAGGGGAACAGAGACATTAGGAGATCTGTGGAAGGGAGAGGGATGGGGTGGGGAACATGGAGTATACAAGATGGACATTTCAGGAAGGAAAACGGAATTTGAAGGAGGTGGATTTGGGTAAGATTAACGGGGGAAGAAAAGATCGAGGATTTGGATGGGGGACGATAAGAGGTGGTGGTGAACAGCTGTTTTGAAAGCCTGGAGGGAAGAATGGGATTGAAGAGAGTGAGGGAGTTTATTCCAAATGTGGGGAAAAAGAGGAATGAAAGAGTGAAGGTGAGCAGTGATTCGTGATTTTGGTATTTTTACCAGAAGGGGGTTGTTGGTGCCCTGCAGACCTTGAGTGTCCTGCGGAAATATGGTGGGGACAAATCGCAGACAGAGCGGGGGGGGGGGCGAGACCGGAGAGGAGACTGTAGAAGACAGAAAGAACACCGACCTGCCTGTGGTGAGTAAGTGAGAGACCCAAAGACTTAGCTTCATCGCGGGAGATGCCAATGATCCTAAATGCCTTGGTTTCCACAGCATGAAGCTGAGAAAGGTGAGAGGCAGGAGCACCAGCCCAGAGTGGAGGGCAGTACTCCTTCAGGCTGTGGATGAAAGCTTTTATGTGGTCAGGAGCTCAGGTGGACCGAGGAAGGATTTTGCACGACGGAGGATTCCCAGTCGGCGACTGGCTTTGGAGGCGAGGTTGGAAATGTGACTTTCCCGGGAAAGATCATGGCAGATAGTGAGACCCAGAAGCTTGAAAGAAAGGGCTTCTTCAAGAGGATTGTTGAAAAAGTGTATGGGGTGGGGGGGGGGGGGTTCCAAACGGTCCTTCCGGAGAGACATAGTGAGTGTGAGATTTGTCCGGGTTGAAAGACATGTTCCAGATGTTGGACCAGATTGTGATTTTATCCAGATCTGCAGAGAACGAAGAAGCTGCTGCTTGCCGGTCTGATGGATGACAGATGGTGGAGTCATCAGCAAAGAGATGAAGAAGATTTTCCAGAGAGTCGGAGAGATCATTGATGAAAACCAGAAAAAGAACAGGACCCAGAACACTGCCTTGAGGAACTCTAGCCTGGACAGGAAGAGAGGATGAAAGAACTCCATTTAGGGCCACACATTGGCTGTGACAGGAGAGGAAGTCTGCGAGCCATGAGTGGAGATGGCCATGGATACCATAGGAAGAGAGTTTGGTGAGCAGGGGCAGGGTGCCAGACCATATCAAAAGCACGTGATATGTCCAGGGAGATGGCTCTGATTTCATGTCCGGCATCGAGATTGTAATATTATTAAATTGAAATAAAATAAAGGTTGTAGAAAAAAAAAATCCTATAAGTTTACCGCCGTTGATGCGGAGTCTTAAACACCACCTTATTTAACATGCTACATTAGTTCATTGTTCCTGTAGTTTGTGTCCTTTATGAAGTCTTTAAAAACAGTAAGTTTCCTGTTTGGATTGTTTTTCCATTTTTGTTTGACTGTCCAACAGGCTGAAAGAGTAAAACGATGACCTCACTTTTCTCTGTACATGTGCGATCGGGACAAATTCAGAGCCAAAGTAATGTACTGTTAAATTACAGGTGTGTTTTCCAATTCATGTTCCTATTTTTTTTGTCCAAAATATAACATTCCATTGATATGAAGTTTCTCCTCGATCATAAACAGATGGTTAGACCGACAGACAGACGGAGTTAAACAATTACTTAACCCCGCTTGCCGCTTTGCGTGCCCGGGGTAAAAAACATCATAA
The DNA here is from genome assembly GCF_056783735.1 of Eptatretus burgeri. Taxonomy (NCBI): domain Eukaryota; kingdom Metazoa; phylum Chordata; class Myxini; order Myxiniformes; family Myxinidae; genus Eptatretus; species Eptatretus burgeri. The sequence continues at coordinate 139,708,994 of NC_140963.1, forward strand.
CAAGTGCAAAACAAAGGCATCTCTAATGAATTAGACTGAATAATTGGATTTTAACTTCTTTCAAATCCTTGATTCATGCATCAATACCACGTCCTCCTTGTGAAGCTTTGATGAAGTGACCTTGGGCATGGGTCTGAACAAATGGTGGGACCAGATATTGTAAGGTAATTGGCTGATGCACACAAGCTCATTTTTGATGGTTGTTAAGTGAAGTGAAGAGTGAAGGTCCATGCGGTCAGTCCAAGGTGTGTGTGCTCAGGCACCTTGCTACCTTTCCTGATATCGCAGGACCATTCACCCCTTTGGGTCACCTCCACACGAATGTGAGATTATGACGTTTTCAGAATGCCGCTATATAAATATTGCTCACAATAGTGTGCACTAACAATATTATTAAGGGTTCTTCGCTCTCAACACCCCTTAACTGCCGCCATATTTCCATCCATTGTTGAAGGATGGCAATGGGGTCAACCTCCTACTGCTTGGTGACCATCTCCTCTTGGTGCTCTGCTCGAAACCGATGGACCTGACCAATGAGACTTTAAGCATCTCATAGTTACAACTGGCATTGAAAATAACGAACAGTTTTTACATCCACACGAAAGCTTCACACCTGCCATTTATTGCTTCTCCGTTATGAATGACGGTCTGGATCGCTGGACGTGGCTTCAGAGACCAGACGGTGGAGGGTTAAGGGCCAGTTAGTCGTGGGAGCAGGTTGTTGAGGTTATATAAACAGATATCAATCGGTCTCCAAGCAATTCTGCTGTGTCTGACAGTTGCAGCTTCTGGAATGTTGCTCGGGGATGGCAATTATAGCGTATTGGTGCTGCGTTAATTAGCCAACAGCGTAAAGCCATTGTCCTGCCTAATTGGCCCCCGTCGTCATTAACAGCGATTCTGGCTACCACGAAGGAAGGGAGTAAATACTCCATTGGGTCTCCTCTTAAAATCCTTCCGTTTCCTTCGGTTCCCATCGCAAGGAGAACAGGACCGTGGCGCACCAAGTTTCTGGCATTTTGGTGCTCGTGGACCAATTGTAGGCTCCTTGCTTGCCGTGCAAGACGTCTTGCTTCTGATCTGATTACTGCAGGACATGCTGCTTCTCTAAGCTCCAGTCCTCACCCCTGATGCCCTTTCTGTGTCATCCAAGCTTTTAGGCCAAGGAGAAGGGTCAGAGGTTACATTTCATGAGTTGCTCTGCAGATGGCTTACGATTCCCCCCCCCCTTTTGGCTTCGTGCCTGATTAATCGCACACACCTCTTTGCATCACCAACAGGCACACACCATCGCATCACCAACAACGAAGGCCCACAAACGCATTAGATGTCAATGAAACTCATCTCTTTCGCTGAGACGCCGCGGCCTTCGAGGCAAACATTCTCTCGCGAATGTAGATGATGAAAACATCCTCCTGGAATTAGTTTGATCGAACAGATTTTCCTTGGAAGTTTCACCATCACCGATGGAAGAGACCGTCAACTTGCGATTCCTGCGTGTTGTCCTGAGAGCAACAAGGATGGACCGCCGTGTGTAGACCGGTCGAGGCAGGACAAGAAGATCTTTCCTTATTTGGATCCTTCGTGCAAATTCCCTTGAGAGTTCAATGGTCCTCTTCAGGCGCCTCTTATTTCCCTCCATCATGCACTGGTTTGCATGAAGATCGATGTTAATGATGTGTCTGCTCATGGCTAATTGACACAAACGATGACTCTCTGGTGGAGCCCATGGTGTGGAGGAATATATAATCATTTGAAAAGACCCACAAACCCCAAGTGAGAACTCCTTGCTGTGTTTTTTTTATTTTATTTTATTCTGCAATTCCAGTGGGCAAGCCAAGGGACCTTCCAAAGTAGCGTTTTCCATTTGAGTTTGCTCCTGTGGAATTTTAAGTGAAAGCATGCGCGACAGGTTATGATTTATTGGGGAATATGTGTCACATGTCCTGCATTTCGTTCCCAGGGTCGGGGATGCTCGCAAGTCCATCGAGGTGATGGATCCCACCAGACCGGCAGTTGCTGCCGAGCGTTGTTCTCATGGATTTTTGGAGTTGCGATTGCCACCGACGAGGTGACAATTCCACTACCGATGGAAGGTGATGGACTCGGATCGCCGGACCAAAGCGAAGCCGCCAGACCGAGCTGGTGCCGTCGGGGATAAACGGGTAGTGAGTGGTCTGTTTCCCCAGCTCGGACATCAAAGCCACCGCCACGGATTCCTCCGATTGCAGCATCGGGGGGGGGGGGGCGGGGGGGGGCAGGCGCAACTGGCAGAGCTGGAAAGTTTATTTATTATATTTCCTCGATTTACACGGCTCGGCAACATGGCTTTCCTTCCTGCAAAGCCAATCTAAGCAATTTCGTCTCCTTTGGTTGGGTCATGGAAACACAGATTCATACAAATCATAATATATTACCTTCGTCTGGATAGTAATTCTCAATGTCTGCCAAGATTACCCCCAATAACATGGCTTCAATGGTGACTGTCCATCTCCGAGTGCTGCTTCTAACTAGCTCATCACGAACGAAAGACTCGTCGACATTACCGCCAATAACGGTCACTTGAACTGATGTGAGGGACGTGATCCAAGGTGCTCAGGTTGTCCACTTTGTCTCTTTTACGGATGAGGAGAAGCCATTATGCCTGGTGTTGGCTCAATGGTTAAGGCGGTGGGCTTGGGATCCTCGGATCCTGAATTCAAATCCCACGCGGCTGTTGAATGAATACCAGGTGGGGTTGACTCTGCCTGTCATCCTTCTGAGGTCGGCAAAATGAGCGCCAACATGCTGGTATACTGTGTCGGAGTGGCGACTCATCCAGGATTTGTGTCCAACAACCAAGGAGACTGCTTTGGCAGCACCAACGGGATGGACGCATGGGCCGTTTAGCCCATCATGCCTGTGCCACATCAATCCCATATTAATTCGGTTTGATAGGGGGAGGAGGAGTGGGGATGAGTACAGTGGGACAGACACAGACATCATCATCTTAACTGATGTGTGTCGGTGTCTGTCCAACGTGTGATGTCTGTACAAGTTCCTCCACGAGGCTTTAAATCAGTGTGAAAAAAAATATAAACCAGAAACCTTTCAGTCAGTCAAAGTGAGGCCTTCAACCTAGGTCAAAAAACCAGTAAAGACCAGTAGCTTACTGGTCAACTGGTACCAGTTGAAAACCAGTAGCCAACTGGTACCAGTAAAGCCAGTTGGTTTCTTACTGGTTTTAATATGGAAATTGGAATAGAGTGATATATTACCAGTTGAAATACAATTGTATTTAACTAACTGGTATCAACTGGGACCAGTACATTGTAACTGGTATCAACTGGGAGACCAGTACATTGTAACTGGTATCAACTGGGAGACCAGTACATTGTAACTGGTATCAACTGGGAGACCAGTACATTGTAACTGGTATCAACTGGGAGACCAGTACATTGTAACTGGTATCAACTGGGAGACCAGTACATTGCAACTGGTATCAACTGGGACCAGTACATTGCAACTGGTATCAACTGGAACCAGTTGAAAACCAGTAGCCAACTGGTACCAGTAAAGCCAGTTGGTTTCTTACTGGTTTTAATATGGAAATTGGAATAGAGTGATATATTACCAGTTGAAATACAATTGTATTTAACTAACTGGTATCAACTGGGACCAGTACATTGTAACTGGTATCAACTGGGAGACCAGTACATTGTAACTGGTATCAACTGGGAGACCAGTACATTGTAACTGGTATCAACTGGGAGACCAGTACATTGTAACTGGTATCAACTGGGAGACCAGTACATTGTAACTGGTATCAACTGGGAGACCAGTACATTGTAACTGGTATCAACTGGGAGACCAGTACATTGCAACTGGTATCAACTGGGACCAGTACATTGCAACTGGTATCAACTGGAACCAGTTGAAAACCAGTAGCCAACTGGTACCAGTAAAGCCAGTTGGTTTCTTACTGGTTTTAATATGGAAATTGGAATAGAGTGATATATTACCAGTTGAAATACATGTATTTAACTAACTGGTATCAACTGGGACCAGTACATTGTAACTGGTATCAACTGGGAGAGCAGTACATTGCAACTGGTATCAACTGGTACAAATATGAGCTACTGGTTTTTTCAACTGGGAAATTGGAATTCTGACTGAATTTAACTGGTACCAGTTGAAACCAATAGAGACCAGTTAAAGACCAATTAGAACCAATAGAGACCAGTTGAAAATGTGTACTGGTTTTAACTGGTTTTTCGACCTGGGAACTCGGTTGATCCTTCAATGCAGCAGTTTTTTTTTTGTCGTTCTGAATTTTCACATCCATCTTGACCTGTAAATGCGATGCTCTTGACAGGCAGTCGTCCCCACACCGTGTGGGTGAGCATCTGTAAATTTAAACAACTTTAACGTTTTCTTTGCCCACATCTCTTATAATTGCTTGCTATTCGCGCCCCCCCCCCACTTCATCCCAATCACCGCCATCTTGATTTCCAGCACGAGATTTAAAGCGGGAAGCACGTGATCATTGACGTCGGTTGCCAACAGCATCGAGATGCGTGCCCTCCATAATATTAATCAACACCACACTCCGCAATCTTTTATTTGAACAACCTGATTCGTAGTGGTATGGTGTTGTTCATCAGTTACGCACGGATGAGTACGTCGACCGAAGGGCTCGGTGTTCGAGTCCACGCCAAGCATCGTTCAACTCCCCATGGCCTTGCGGCCTGTCCCACTTTCTGCTATTCTGGCAGCTGACACAGAAAAAAAATCTCATAAATCCCCAGCTCAGTGTGACTAATTCATCCGCTTTCAGTTTGTTCGGATGCAGCTGCTGGCACAGAATGGCACAAATGATGTGAAAAGCCACACGGCCATATATTACCAACAATGTCTCCTGAACATGGGCATCCAAAGAGGCATTTTAGGATGCAGGATCTATACTTCACTAAGTTCGCAGTTCGAGGTTCCCACCCAGAGGGGAAGGGATCGACCCACCAGACAGGCCGTCGCTAGGTAGCCGTAAAAATGTGCAGATGTCTTCATCTTGCCTTTAAATGTGTTGATGATGTACATCATCATTCGATTCAACGCCAGATCTTTTTGTCACCTTATCCCCTTCGAAAACACTGCACACGCGATATTTAAATACTTTCTCCAAAACTTGCTGAAATAAAACCTCCCGAGAGCACGATGGTCGTATGAGGTCACAGCGGTCATGAAGAAAAGTGAGTAATTTACCTGTGACGTCATTCTGAGACACAATGTCTGTCGTCTGCACGTTTGATATATAAATGCTTTCTTGCCGTCTCCGTCTGGCCCTACGGCCATTCTCATTGGGTGGCCTTGTACTCGAACTGTCGAGGCATAAAGTGGCCTATTGTGACACCGTGGTGCTGGTTGGCCTTTACAAGGCTGATGACATCACAGATCCCCAAAGTCTGCCCTCATATACCTTCAATAACGGTTTCGTTTTGTTTAATTTTCACATGATACAGTATTTTATTATATAATACAAGAAGGGCACTCGGGGAGAGCGCACACCTCCACCAAGCTGATCAGTTTACGCTTTGTATCCCACTGATAGGCCGGATCTGGATTCAGACCTGAACCAAAATCTAATTGGATTGCTCATGTTACCGAACCAACTCGTCCACCAAATTTTGTCCGAATCCATCCATAACTTTTTGAGATATCCTGTTCACAAACAGACAGACAGACAGACAGACAGGAGTGAAAACATAACCCCATCCACCTTCGGTGGCAGAGATAATTAATCAAGCAATTGAGGATCAAAATAAGACCAGACAAGCCTCATCAAGGTCACAGCAAACCACACTAAAACATAAGGGTCACAGTGACCTCTGGGCGCTCACCTGGTAGCAGCTGGATAAGATAACCAGGGAACCACCGGTAGGCATGGATGACCCACAAAATATGTAACGGAGAAGAAAGTAAATACGTTATGCTTTTTTTTTTATGCCGTGAACAAATTTTACGACATCACGAGTGATAAAGGTCGTGGTCAAGTTTCATCGAAATTGTGTGTGTAGTTTTGGAGAAGAGAGCAAATATCTATTTGGGGGGGGGGGTCAAGAAAACCCCCGTAGACCCCTGTGATGAGCACAGGTTTTGATGCGGTCAATACACCTTCGTTGGGCATCAGATATGAAGCTTGTGGCCAAGTTTCATCAAAATCGTGTGTTTAGTTCAAGCGATAATGACTGAAGTGTTTACTGACTGACACCTACGGATACTGCTCGATCGCATAAGCTCACCTGACAAGTCCAGGTGAGCTAAAAAGACATAAAATGTTATCGCCCCCGTTGTTTTAGTAATTTTGCTGTACGGAGTTAAAGGGCGAGCCCATAGTTAAGTACAACTAAAATGGCTGCCAGTCTACCAATTGGCCATCTTTGATCAGATTACAAGATAAAGTGAGGTGCACTTGTCTGCCATCATGTGCTGTGCTTGTGGCAAGTTTGAACAAAATCGGACTCTGCATCTCTGAGAAATGGTTGGGGACACATTTAAGTTATGTGTGGTTTTCAAAGAAGAAAGTAAATGCATATTTCTAGGGGCAACCCCCCCTCCTCGTGCTCGAACCACCATTTTCAAACACCCATTCTCAAGCCCTTATTTTCCAACACCCAGACTTGAACCCCTGTTCTCATGCATCATTCTCAAACACACCTTCTCAAAGCACATCACCTCATCAATGTTTCGACCAGATAGTCACCATTCCAGCGCTGTAATTATCGTAACCCTTCGCCGTTCCAGAATCCCAGGGAAAGTGGATGGAGTGGAGTTGATGCGTCGATCTGGCATAGAGTCCGAGTCTGGGGGAGAGCGAGTCCGATCCTGAGAGAGTTTGCATGCAAAGAGTCCACGTGTGGATCTGGTGCAGTCCAGTCCGGGGGAGGAGACCTGACCAGAGGTGCCACCAATCGGAACGTGAGGGTGCCAAACAGGGAGCTCCCCAATGCACCGAGTGGAAAGGGTGTTCCTCATATCCTAATGATGGGAAGGCCACCATGCATGGTGCTCCCTAAACTGCTAGGCGGAACGGGAGTTGACCAAGCCGGTAGAACTGACTTCTTACATGTCTTTCACACATGAACCATATAACCTTGCCTCTTTCAGCGCATACACCTTTCCTCTTTTTCCTCGTCCTCCTCACTTTCCTCCCTTCCCTCCCTTCCCTTCACCCTGGGACCCACGTGGACCCGCAGGCTCATGTGCCGGTGAGAAAGGGGTTGACAATACGCCCCGACTTCTGCTTCCTCTCTCTATCCCCTTGTGTCTAATTTCCCAGTTGATTAAGGTACACCTCTATTGTGTTTGAGTGTTAAGACAAAATGTAGGGGTTCTTTACGTGCTCGGGGTTAAGACTTATTTGTGACACTGCATCTTTGTGAATACTTGCTTGTAAATATGTGCCTTCATTAAACCATTATAAACTTTCCAAACCTGCTCGACCGTCTGTTTCCTCCATTGGTTGGACATAGTATGTCATCAGTAGATGGGAGGTTGTACCCCACTAGTTCACTCTGATAGACTAACTGACATCCCACTAACGATTCCGTTTTGGCATATCTAATAAATAGATAAGGATGGGGCATCAAGAGCACGATTCCCCATCTGGGATAACTAAATCACAGGGAAGGTGACGTGAGATTTGGGCGCGGGGACCCGACCGGATTTAGTCACCTCAGACGGTATCCGTCCGTGGTTGCAATCCGTTGCCGTGAAGTTATCTGCAGCTTGTCTGCTTCAGTGTCAAAGGTCAGGTTACATCCGAGAGAGGCTGCTCGTGACCTGGCCGGCAAACCCAAAACAATACAACCCTGTACTCTCCTCCATAAAATTAAAATCGTTTGTCCCTTGACTTTTGGTTATTCCAAAATCGATTTCACATACCTCAGGCCAGGATATTATTGATACTAATAAATATCAGTGTGTGTGTGTGTGTGTGTGTGTGTGTGTGTGTGTGTGTGTGTGTGTGTGTGTGTGTGTGTGTGTGTGTGTGTGTCTCCTCCAAAACTCTAAAACCATAAAACCTAACAGCCTGAAACTTTGCGTGCACACTAAGAAAACCCCAAGGAAGTGCAACAGTGAAAATTCGTTGTTTGGGTTAACCTTTTTGAACACCCATTTTGAAGATAATTAACGGCCTTATTTAATTATATCCTTCATCAAGAGATCCTCAGCCACCTCGCTCTCTGGGGTCTTAAGGCGTTTCCTGGGTAACCTCGCTGGGGTCTGAAGCCGCCATGTTTTTTGGCCTGCTCAACCATGCCTTGACTTGGAACAGGCCGCAGCGATTTGTAAACGATAAAGATTTTTTTTCCCACTTTCCTCACTAATTATCGAATGTCCGTTCATCAAAGCTACGAATCGCTGCATACATTGTAATGCTTGTAAATGCCCGGAGATGTCAGCGTTCGTTGCTTTATTTCATTTCCACACATGCGATCACCACAAGTATCTCTTAAACTAAGGACAATTACAACATTTAAGCTCCAGAATCAATCGAACTTGCAAGCAGTTCCTACTCCTCGAAAGGTGTTCATTTGTCCAATTCGGACATATTTGACATTTCGGGTGTCTCCGGGAGGTGTATGTTTAATATGACGGTCGGTGATTGGCATTTGCGTGCCAAGGGAGCCGTTTCTTATCAACCGTTTCGTTGGAGTGCTGAAGCCAGTGCTCTACAATATTCGCACTGTCACTGAGTACTGTATAAAGATCAACTTGAACAAAGTTCAGGCTGTCTTTCCGGTGTTTCACAGGCCAGGTGATGATTCATCATTGTGCATGTCATCTCACGGATGGACGATAAATTGGGTGTCACATCTGCCAGAATCCCTCACCCCTCTCCCTCTCAACCCGACTCTCTCTCTCTCTCTCCCACCCCAACCCTCTTTTCAACCCCGACCCTTCTCTCTCCTTCTCTCCACTCCTCCATCCACTCCTCTATTTCTCTCTCTCTCTCTCTCAACCCCCCCTCCCGTCCCCCCTCTCCCCACTTCTTTATCGCTCTTTCTATCTCAACCCTCCCCCTGATCCCCTATTTTTCACTCCTTTTGAGGAGATTGTAGCATCTACGAATCAGAATAGGAGCCCACTAGTGGGGTGCAAAGGTCGCTGCAGACATGAGCTGTTGGTTTTGAATGCTCCGACCACAGGTCTCAAAGTGTGTGTGTGTGTGTGTGTGTGTGTGTGTGTGTGTGTGTGTGTGTGTGTGTGTGTGTGTGTGTGTGTGTGTGTGTGTGTGTGTGTGTGTCGTTGATTGGTATCTACATATGCGGGTTTCAGAATGTGGAATGGAGTCCTCCCAGGACAGCCTAAAAGTATCCACCTTCATGTCGGTAAGGGGTCACGATTCATGGACCAAACTGTGAAGTTTTCTGTTCTCAAAGTTTTGTTCCGAGGGCTCTCTTCAGGATTGTTGCTGAGCCCCGGACAGCTTCTAACTGTAATTCGTTGGTAATAATATTCCCAGGGATGGTTTTTAGCTCACCTGTAAAGTAGTTTTGGGTTAGCTTCTGGGGAGGATGGATGTAAAATAGTTCTGTAAAGTAGCTCTGTAAAGTCGTCCATCCATCCACAAATGCTTGCAACTTCTCAGAAACTACATACGATTTCAATGAAATTTGACCTCAACCTTCATCGCCCATGATGGATAAACATGGGGTCTGAAGGGGTCTACAGAGGGAGTTATGGGGGTTGGGTGGGAGTGGGTTGCCCTCCCCCACCAAGAGGTTTGCTTTCTTCTCAAACGATACACACATTTTCGATGAAACTTTAGTACAACCTTTGTCACCCATGACGTACCAAAGTTTGTTCATGACATTAGAAAAATCTGGCTCTTAGGGGATTTAAGGGGGATTGCCCCCAAAAATACTTGGACTTCCGGTTCTGGGTTTGGAGCGTTGACAGGTCTTCTTTGGGGCTCTCTGCTGACGATCTCAAAGTTAAGTTTCCGGTTGTTATCTGTCCCGTTTTTAACTGTTTATTTTCTCACCTACATGTTCCTGTGTGTTCCTAGTTCGGTTTTGTTTCAAAAACGTGCTATTTTGTGAGATTTTGTCGACGTTGTCTTACCGGGTGCTTGAGGCCTACCCTTGAGGCTTGAGGCCTAACGGTTCCCCTCGGTGTACAATCGTGTTTATTTGTTTTTTTTCTCCCCATTACCTTCAATTTCTATCTTCCCCACTTTCCTAACGTCCCCCATCCCTCCCAATTAACCACTTTATTTCTTATCTTAAATAAAAAAACAAGCAAACAAACAAAAAACGCCACCTTTTCCACTGATTCTTCTACTTCTTCTTCATTGCCTCTTCTTCTTCTTCCTCTTCTTCTTCCTCGATTTTTTTTTTTCTTCAACACTTCCATGACCTAATCTGTTGAAAACTCTCTCAAACATTAATAATAATTACAAAAACGATCTCTGAAAATGCTTCATCTTCCTCTTTCACACGTGTGGTACTCTTTACTGCATCATAATGCACTACTCTTCTACTATTTAAACAGACTGCTCTCGATTCGACCTTTCCTTCATACCTTGCCTAAAAAAATCCAACTGTTACAGCATTTCTTCTCTCCATTCTCTGAATTCGCCTTTATTTCATCCATGAAGATTTGTGTTAAATCGCATCTCTGACCTAAAACTTTTAAAAACCCCAGTTTGCAATGAGTGTTCGCTTTCCATCAACCATTCTTTTTTTTTCCAACTTCAGTGCCAACTCGCCCCTCTCACCCCTCACTCTCAAAGCAACCATCCCACTCTTCTCCCTCCAAGCCTCCCTCTCACCTCTCTCAAAAACTCCCCCCTCACCTTTCTCCCTCAACTCTCCCCACTCACCCTTCTCCCACCATTCATCCCCCTCACTCATCTTTCTCAATGTTGCACCCCCTCTCATCCAGAAAGCTGCCTCCTTACACTGCCCTCTCACCTCCATCTTTTCACTCCACCTCCTCAAATCCTCAACTGCCTTCTTCCCCCTCTCTTGTCCCCCCTCTCCCCCAGTACCACAGAGCCTTTTCTCCTCATTCGGCCCCCTCCCCAAGCTATTCTGCAATCCCCCACACTCTTTCAACAACCCTCCTTACCTCTCCCCCTCGTCCCTTGTGCTACCCTCCCTCCCCCCACCCCCGCACCCAAAGCCTCCTCACCTACCTCTTCATTAAAAGTGTGGACCTCAAATATCCGGGGCCTTCGCTCAAACCTTTCAGATCTTTCTATACAGGTTGCCACTGACAAACCAGACATAATCTGCCTAACAGAAACTTTCCTCCCCCAAGACGTGTCTGACTCCCAAGTATCTCTCCCTCGTTACTCCCTCCTCCGGTATGACAGACCTGACCCTCGTCCTGGTGGAGGAGTTGCTCTCTTCATCAAAGACTATTCCTCACTCTCCATGCACTGCCCTCACTCCCCCACACCCCCAGGAATACCTCTGGCTGCGGCTTCCCCTCCACTCCCACCTCATGTTTATATGTTTACTGTACTGTCCACCGAACAGTGATGACTCCATCTACACCTCACTATCCAAAAACATGGACCATCTTCTGTCTTCTCATCCAAACTCTCTCTTCCTCAAATGTGGCAACTTCAATTGTCATCATGCCAGTTGGCGGGGTGTGGGAACCTCTCTCACCTGTCATGGCACTTCAGCAAAAGCTTTCTGCGACTCATTGGGACTGACTCAATCGGTCAACTTCCTGACCCGGATCTCAACCAATGGTACTCTATCTCTTCTGGATCTGATTTTGACAAATTTCCCTGACAATATCTGCTGCTCTTCCTCCACTCCAATGGGTTCTTCTGACCACGTCCTTGTCAAAGTGGACATCTCTCTGGCTATTATCAGAGAACCACCTCACCGCCGTCGAGTCTGGCATTTCACTCAAGCTGACTGGTAGGGTCTCCAAGCAGCCATTAAACTTATAGACTGGTCTCCTATCGTGACTTTCTCCAACATCAACTCATCCTGGGAATTCTTTCAAAGAAACTTGCTCTCCCTCATCCACAGATTTATCCCCTGTCATCTTCAGTTGTCCTACCCTTCCTCCTGCCCTTGGTTCACTGAAGCTTGTGTTGAGGCAGTTGTCCTGAAACAACTTGCCTTTTCCTCATGGAAAGCAAACCCAACTGAGGGCAATCTCAGTTCCTTCCATAAAGCTCGGAACAAGTGTGTTTCTTCCCTCAGGAGAGCCAGACAACAACATCTTTCTCATCTCAAGTCTGAACTCTCAAACCTCTCTCCCTCCTCAAAATCCTGGTGGCGTCTAATCAAATCTGTTTCTGGTGTATGTTCCCCCTTCATCCTCTCCCTTAACTCAAATGGCCGCACTACTGATACCGCACGTGAAAAAGCTGAATGCCTAAACTCGGTGTTTGCAGCTAAATCTTGTGTCCTAAACCCATCACTTTCTCTACCCACCTTACCCAGTCGCACCCAACTGTCCCTGGACTCTGTGTCCTTTTCTCCTGACAAGGTGGAGAGCTTGCTGTCAAACCTCGACTCAGATTCTGCAACCGATCCAGATGGCATCAGCCCACGTGTCCTCAAAGCCTGCTCTTCTGCTCTTACTCATCCTCTCTCTGTTCTATTCACCCTCTCATTTGCTCAAGGTCATCTGCCATCTGCTTGGAAATCAGCAAACATCACTGCCCTGCATAAAAAAGGTGCAAAAACAGATCCCTGCAACGACAGACCAATCAGCCTTCTCCCAATCATCAGCAAGGTTATGGAATCCTTCATCGCTTCAGACATTAAATCCTTCCTCTTCTCCAATGGCTTGATTTCCGATCATCAATTTGGTTTCAGACCAAGTCACTCTACCCTGGATATGCTGCTTCTGCTCTCCCAACAATGGATGGAGGTCCTCAATGCCAGACAGCAAATCCGAGCCGTATCCCTGGACATCTCACGTGCTTTTGACACGGTCTGGCACCCTGCCCTGCTCATCAAACTCTCTTCCCATGGTATCCAAGGCCATTTCCACTCATTGCTCACAGACTTCCTCTCCTGTCGCAGTCAACATGTGGCCCTAAATGGAGTTCTCTCATCCCCTCTTCCTGTCCAGGCTGGAGTTCCTCAAGGTAGCGTTCTGGGCCCTGTTCTTTTTCCTGTTTTCATCAATGATCTCTCTGACTCTGGAAAATCCTCTATATCTCTTTGCTGATACTCCACCCTCTGCCGTACCATTGGTCATCCCTCAGACCGGCAAGCAGCAGCTTCTTCGCTCACTGCAGATCTGGATAAAATCACAAACTGGTCCAACACGTGGAACATGTCTTTCAATCCAGACAAATCTCACACTCTCACTATGTGTCTTCGAAAGGACCGTTTAGAACCCCCCCCCCGCATCCACTTTCTCAACAATCCTCTGGAAGAAGTCTTTTCTTTCAAGCTTCTGTGTCTCACTATATGTCATGACCTTTCCTGGCAGATCCACATTTCAAACCTCGCCTCCAAAGCCAGTCGCTGACTGGGAATCCTCCATCGTGCAAAGTCCTTCCTCGGCCCTCCTGAGCTCCTGACCACTTACAAATCTTTTGTCCTCAGCCTGATGGAGTACTGCTCTCCCCTCTGGGCTGGTGCTCCTGCCTCCCACCTTTCTCGGCTTCACGCTGTAGAAACAAAGGCATTTCGGATCATTGGCATATCTCTATACAGGCATATCTCGACAGGTTTGTCGGTGGTCTTTCTGTCTTCTACCGTCTCCTCTCTAGCCTCCCCCCCTGCTCTCTCTCTCTCTCTCTAGCCTCCCCCCCTGCTCTCTCTCTCTCTCTCTCTCTCTCTCTCTCTCTCTCTCTCTCTCTCTCTCTCTCTGCGATTTGTCCCCACTACATTTCTACAGGGCGTTCAAGGTCCGCCAGAAACCCCCTTCTGGTAAAACTACCAAAATCATGAATCACTGCTCACCTTCCCTCTTTCATTTCTCTTTTTCCCCACCTTTGTAATAAACTCCCTCACTCTGTTCAATCCCATTCTTCCCTCCAGGCCTTCAAAACAGCTGTTCACCACCACCTCTTATCTTCCCCCATCCAAATCCTAGATCTTTTCTACCCCCGATAATCCACCCAGGCCCATCTCCTTCAAATTCCCTGCTTTCCTTCCTGAAACTCCCTGTAATGTCCATCTGCTATTCCCCATGTTCCCCGTCCCATCCCTCTCCCTTCCACAGATCTCCTTATGTCTCTGTTCCCCACTGTTTTGTCCTTCCCACTCCCTCCCCACTTGTCTCCTGCCTCCCTTGCTGTGTGTTGTGTGTTAGCTCTCATACGAGCCTCGACAATGTATACAAAAAAAATATGCATTTGCTTTCTTCTCCAAAACTTCACATACAATTCTGGTGAAACTTGACCACAATCTTCACCACCCATGATGGACAAAATTTGTTCATGGCATAAAAAAAAATTCCATAGGTATTTACTTTCTTCTCTGTTATATATTTTGTAGGTCATCCATGCCGACCAGTGGTTGCCTGGTTATCTTATCCAGCCACTACCAGGTGAGTACCCAGGGGTATTGCCCCTATGTTTAATATCTCTGTGTGGTTCTTTGTCATCATTCCTGTAAGTACAGCTATCACTGGTCCAACTTTGGCATTCTTCAGCCTCCAGGATATTCTCACTTCATTCTTGAGGTCTTGGTGTTTGGTCATTTCTTGATTTCTGCATCGTTTATTCCAAAATCACTGCTATAAACACCTCAATCAGCAATGCGTACTTCTCTTCTTTTGTTCCCAAGTATGGTATGGGGTCGCAGTGCTTTGTTTTCAATGTTCACGCTTGATGGGATCATTGGTTCATACATGAGCGGGAGGCACTTCCATGTTTTCAATGATTGCTTTTGGTTCATGTTCCCACAAATATTCTGGAACTGGGACATCAAAGTTTTTGCAATGTGCCAGCGGATTACATTATAAACCCTGTTGTGTCGTTGTGTGTACAGCTGTTCTGACATGAGTTTGTTTTTGTGTGTGTGTGTGTTCGGTCATTAAACACAACATATCATTCTCTTTACTAACCTCACCTCCACCCCTCACCTTTCTCTCCTTCGTTTTTTTTTTCAGATCTCTCTCTCTCTCTCTCTCTCTCTCTCTCTCTCTCTCTCTCTCTCTCTCTCTCTCTCTCTCTCTCTCTCTCTCTCTCTCTCTCTCTCTCTCTCTCTCTCTCTCTCTCTCTCTCTCTCTCTCTCTCTCTCTCTCTCTCTCTCTCTCTCTCTCTCTCTCTCTCTCTCTCTCTCTCTCTCTCTCTCTCTCTCTCTCTCTCTCTCTCTCTCTCTCTCTCTCTCTCTCTCTCTCTCTCTCTCTCTCTCTCTCTCTCTCTCTCTCTCTCTCTCTCTCTCTCTCTCTCTCTCTCTCTCTCTCTCTCTCTCTCTCTCTCTCTCTCTCTCTCTCTCTCTCTCTCTCTCTCTCTCTCTCTCTCTCTCTCTCTCTCTCTCTCTCTCTCTCTCTCTCTCTCTCTCTCTCTCTCTCTCTCTCTCTCTCTCTCTCTCTCTCTCTCTCTCTCTCTCTCTCTCTCTCTCTCTCTCTCTCTCTCTCTCTCTCTCTCTCTCTCTCTCTCTCTCTCTCTCTCTCTCTCTCTCTCTCTCTCTTTCACTCACTCCTTGCACCCCTCCCTCTCATCATATAGCAACATTTGGTGAGGCATAACTCTTCCCACCTACCCCCCCACCCCTTTCTTACTCTTTCCTCCCTTCCTAGCTTCCCCTCCCTTCTGCCTCCTCTCTTGCTCCCTGTTCCTCCCTTCCCACCTATCTCAACCCCCCCCCCACCACCCTGAACACCCCTGAACCCCCATCAGCGAAGCGAAGGGTTGTATTTTCTCGTTTCAAATATGTGCCAAATATGAAAGGAATACGTCCAGTCAATTTTGTGTAAATGCTCCGGATGGATTTGGCATGCTGATGGTTGGATGGGCGCATGGATGGACAGATAGACGAGCGGATCACCCAGCGTTTCCACAGATACATGGTTGGATGGGCGCATGGGCAGATGGATGGGCGCGTGGATGGATGGATGGGTGGGTGTGCGTGTATGCACACACATGCATGGATGCATGGATGGGTGGATGGGTGAGTGCATGGATGGATGTGCGGATGGATGGATGGGTGAGTGTGCACTGTGCGTGTATGCACACACGTGCATGGATGGGTGGATGGGTGAGTGCATGGATGGATGTGCGGATGGATGGATGGGTGGGTGTGCACTGTGCGTGTATGCACACACGTGCATGGATGCATGGATGGGTGGATGGGTGAGTGCATGGATGGATGTGCGGATGGATGGATGGGTGGGTGTGCATGTGTGCACACACGTGCATGGATGGGCGGATGGATGGACGAGCAAACAGCACTCAAAATACAAGCCCTCGATGGGCTGACGCTCTGTTTGTCCCGAAAATGTGTCACCTCCACGCTCATTGGTGAGGTCATTCCAACATGCTGGATGGCTCTGGATGAAGCAAGTGCAAATATAAAAAGCAACAATATGATTAAACAGGTAGAGAAAATGGGGGAGAGGGAGGGGGTGGAGGAACCATTGTTATATTAAGAACCAATTTGGAGGCAAATTTTAGAAAATTTACATAAATCTTTCACGTGAGATTACAGCCTCGAGTGCAATCTGTCATGGGAAAACCGAGTTGTAAAACAATAATTATTGTAAATAATCGTTATTTTTTTTTTAAACTAATTTATCACAACAAACAGCTTCACCCATTTGGCGTCCTCGTTTGACCTCTTGCCCCACGATGTTGTGAGCCCACGTTCAAATCCTATGGGATTGTGTTCATTTGTTCATTTCCATCATTTCCCCCATCATTTGGTTTCCTTGTTGTTGGTGTAAAAGTGCATTAATATCTCGCAATGTCTTTGCTATACCGTGTGACGCATGTAAAGCGTTCCGCCGCAGTATAATAAATGAGTGACGTGTTTTAAGTGTGTTGGAAACATGTTCCATGAAACGTGCGCCCACTCTCACCTGCAGTATTGAGGAAGGTACCTGCATTGAATGCACAGGTGGGAACACGATGACAGTCACAAACAGCACGGACCGTCAGTCACGGCTGCCTCTCCCTGCAACAGAACACAGACGAGCTTCGTCACGTTCGGAGTCACAGTGACAGATTGGTCAGTCACATATCCCACGACCATCGTGTGGCAGATGGAGTGTTCTACAGTCACGAGGTGTGTGAACGACAGGTGTCACACCTTTGCCAAGCACCGTGGGAACGCCGGCATGTGGTAAGGGGCAACCAAGCTCTCATTTCATTTTACTGAAAACAATGTCCTGTGATGGATGTGAAATGATCGTAGGCCTTTTAAATGACTTTCAAACTTAGATTTAGAAATGGTAAGGGCCTATCCATGTATTACACAAACATAGACGTGGGACTCCTCATGAGAGAAGGCACCAGTGAAGAGATTTGGAGATGCTCATGATTGATGTCTTGTGGCAATACGTAACTGCCAGTTTACAGTAAATACATGATTGCGTTAAGTAGGCCAAGCTACAGCGAAGACATTTTGCAGCTATTGTAGGTAAGGACGATGGCCTGCAGGATGATATAAATACCCGTGTCCTCGGGGTTCGGTTTGTCAGTCCATCTTCAGCACGAGATGTATCACGAGACAGGAACAGTGAGTGAATTCACCAAATCTGCATCACAACCACCTCTCCTCCACTCTGACAGGAGAACCCAACCCTAACCCTAAACCCAACCCTAACCCTAAATCGAACCCTAACCCTAAACCCAACCCTAACCCTAAATCGAACCCTAACTCTAACCCTAAACCCAACCCTAAATCTAACCCTAACCCTAAACCCAACCCCAAATTTAACCCTAACCCTAAACCTGATGCAGAGCCGTTCAAAACCTTTCCTTTGCCTCTGTCTTTGCAGATTTGCATTTTACAGTGTGTGTGTGTGTGTCTGTCTGTCTGTCTGTCTGTCTGTCTGTCTGTCAGTCTGTCTGCAGGATTCTGTGCCATCTGTCTCTTGTGTCGAATCCATTATTTATTTCTTCGAGACGTGATGCGCCTCGTGATCACACCAGTTTTTCCATGTTGACAGTTTTGGTTTGATTAATTTACCCTTGGAGGAATAAATTGGTGATAATCCTGAGTTTGGTAACCTGGGTGTTGGAACACGAACGACATTAAAATGTTCAGGCGTCGATGAGTGCAAATTATATAACCCTGTAGTTCGGTTTATTTGCCTCCAATGATGTACCCACTTCGAGAGAGAACATGCACTGTCAGATGGGTGCCGTACATGCGACAATATGTACTGTATATACGTATATACGAGTACACCCTCTCCCTATGGGATTGGTAGGAAGGGTCACGTTATTATCATCTCTGGGGTATATATATATATATATATATATATATATATATATATATATATATATATATATATATATATATATATATATATATATATATATATATATATATATATATATATATATATATATATATATATTTGCATGTCTGTGTGTGTGTCTGTCTGTCTGTCTGTCTGTCTGTGACCGCCGTTTCTCGAAGACCGCCAGTCCGATCTGATTGAAACTTGCCAGGAATATTGCCGGGGACCCGCTGATGTGCCTTTTCAAGGTTTGATATCGATCGGACGAGCGGTTCCCAAGTTATGGCCATTTATCTGTCGACCAATGACAGGACACGGTGCTATGACGTCACGAATGACATCACAATTAATGTTTATTTATTTATTTATTTATTTATTAATTATTTCTTTTGCACGATTGAAACTTGCCAGGAATATTGCTGGGGACCCACGGATGTGCCTTTTCAAGGTGTGAGAGAGAGAGAGAGAGAGAGAGAGAGAGAGAGAGAGAGAGAGAGAGAGAGAGAGAGAGAGAGAGAGAGAGAGAGAGAGAGAGAGAGAGAGAGAGAGAGAGAGAGAGAGAGAGAGAGAGAGAGAGAGAGAGAGAGAGAGAGAGAGAGAGAGAGAGAGAGAGAGAGAGAGAGAGAGAGAGAGAGAGAGAGAGAGAGAGAGAGAGAGAGAGAGAGAGAGAGAGAGAGAGAGAGAGAGAGAGAGAGAGAGAGAGAGAGAGAGAGAGAGACTGCACATACTGGCAATGACCTACGGGCCCGTACTAGAATATATATATATATATATATATATATATTTCATGTTAAACAGCAGTAGTGACTGTTTAAAATGGTCATCATAAATGTTTGTGGTTTGTCATGTGTTTTACCTCTGGTAGGGGTGCATCACGAAACGCCACAATAAGCTATTTATACACGTTAACACGGCCTTTGTCCAAGGAGGAAAAACCTCTCAGGTGGAGGGATATTATTAATATTAATATTGTTTTGTAATTACATTAATATCATGCTATTATTATTACCTCTGCCCACAAAAACTGGAAGGAGGTGATATTTTCATGTGTCTTTGTTTGTTTGTTTGTTTGTTTGTTTGTGAGAAGGATATCTCGGAATGGTGTTGATGGATTCGGACAAAATTTGGTGAAGATCTTGGGTATGTGACACGGACAAAATGATTCGATTTTCAAGAGATTTTTCACCGTTAAGTTATGATTGGGCCAAAACGATATACAGCACGATATCTGAAAAAGTTATGGACGGATTCGGATGAAACTTGGTGGATGAGTTAGCTCGGTGACAAAACAAGCCGATTAGATTTTCGTTCAGGTCCGAATCCAGATCCGGCCTTTCCGTGTGATCCAAAACGTAAACTCATCAGCCTGGTGGAGGTATGCGCTCTCCCGAGTGGCCGTTGTCGTTGTTGCTGCACTCCTGATTATCGAAGTTACCTTTGCCATCGAAGGTGGACGGAGGTTTTCACGTCTGTCTGTCTGTGCTTGTTTATTACTTGCAAAATTGAAGATTTTTCAAGTATCTCCATTGGTACGTCGATTTTGTTATTCTGTCTGTCTGTTTGTCTGTCTATGTGTCAATCACCTACAGGTCACAATTTAAAACCGGTCTTCACAAAACTTCACCAAGTCGTAGAGATGGTCTCAACTGAGAAGCCGATTGATTTTGAGGTCAAAGGTCATCTTGAAGGTAAAATTTCTGAAATCGTCATTTTTCATCCGATTAACTTGAAATCTGAACAGGATTTGCATCGTCCGTCACTAAATTTGGAAACCCAACGATTTTTGAGATCAGAAGGTGAAACTTCTAAAATCATCAATTTCAATGTGAAAAATAATCAATTTTCATTCCGATTGATCTGAGCTTTGATTAAGATTGTCAATTTTAATCTTAATGAAATGGACAATTTGATGTATCCATGACAACCTTTGGAGAGGTGGGCGGATTTTGCAAGTCTCGTGCTCTGCACTACGTCTTATTCCTGTTTGTTTGTTTGTTTGTTTGTTTGTGAACAAGATATCTCAAAAAGTTGTGGACGGATTCGGTCGAAATTTAGTGGAGAACTTGGGTGTGTGATACCGACAAAATTTTTATATTTTGGTGAAGATCCGGATTCGCATCTGGATTTGGTGAATCTCTTAAGTGATTTTTCACGATTGAAAGAGAAGAGAGTGCCACAAACAACATATATCAGGATATCTGAAAAAGTTGTGGGCAGCTCGGGTATGTGACAAGGGTGAATTGATTTGATTTTGCTGAAGATCCGAATCCGGATCCAGATCCGAGAATCTTTTAAGTGATTTGTTTACCATTGAGAGATGAGGATAAAACTACATAGAGCACGATATCTCAAAAAGTTATGGACGGATTTGGATAAAACCTGGTGGATGAGTTTGTTAGGTGACGAGAACAAACCAGTTAAATTTTATTTCAGGTCCGAATCCAGATCCGCCCTATCAGTGGGATACAAAACGTAAACTAATCAGCTTGGCGGAGGTATGCGCTCTACCGAGTGGCCGTTGTTGTATAGACATGTTTTCACGCTCTCCATCTCTCTTCCGAATTTGGCCCTCTGGTTGCATCACCATGAAAGTGCTGCTGTGCACTTGATGCATTGGTTCCACATGATAGGAATTTGCATTGTGATCAGGCTACCGGAACCTCACGGCCCACTATTTTTTTTATGAAGGTCTTTAACGTCCACTGGCATGTTCCATCGGATGAGACAACCTGTCTGGCATTCCTTTCCACCTATTAACACAGGACTCACCACCTTGACTCACTTGGATCCTTTATCGGTCCATATAAATCTCTTCACCTATCCTTGTGAGGCTCCAGAAATGGTCATCCGTTCTAGTCCAAGAGCATTAGGTCAAAATAGGCCCTAACCTGGACATTTTTGGTAACAAGCTGATTTTTTCAGGATAGGTCCAGGATTGTGTGTGAAATAACATACTAAAAGTCCTCATGAATCCTCCTTGAGCGTTTTCCGCAATCCAAGATGGCGTCCAAAATGGCCGCCTCTTCTGTTTTTCTCATAACTTTGCAAGCAGGTTTCCCCAAAACACACTTTAAATGTCTACATATATGTTTTGAAGTATGAGGAACTCATTAGAATACATCTTAAGAGATGCTGAAGCACGCAAGCTGTACATCCTAAAACACTATGGAGCTCAATCAACGGTGGTGTTTGATGGATATGGAAGCGCAACTTCGACAAAGGTAGCTGAGCAGAAACGAAGAGCTCAGAAGTGTACCTCTAGTGACATCATATTTGAAGATGATATGCCAACCACCACAACCCAAGCAGCTTTCTTAGCCAACAGCAACAATAAGGCGAGACTTATACAAACTCTACGTGACAAAATGCTCATGGCTGGAGTATGTGTCAAGCAGGCAGAAGCAGACGCCGACACCCTGATTGTCTCCACAGCACTAGCACTGGCAGAGTCAGAACATGTGCCAGTTGCTGTCGTTGGTACGGACACAGACTTACTGGTAATGCTAGTTGCTCGGGCAACCTCTTCCACAGATGTGTACATGCTATGCCGCAGTAATCCTGTCACGGTCTTCAACATTCATGAGATTCAGCATGCCATAGGGGACACAAGAAATCACTTGATGTTTCTTCATGCTGTGACGGGATGTGACATGGTCTCTGCGATCTATCGTCAGGGCAAGCGTAAAGCTTTCAACATGGTGCACAAGAAGCGGGACTACGACTTGCTGGATACCTTCACAAACAGTGGAAGCACCCATGACGAGGTGGAAAAAGCTGGGGAAGGCTTCATTCTTAAGCTTTATGGAGCCAGCAGTTTTGAATCTCTTGATGACTACCGTCACATCGCATACAAACGGGCAATCGGTCGCAGTTCCCTGAGTTCATCCTTTCAGTTAGAAAGTCTACCTCCAACTAGTGCTGCAGCAAAGCAACATTCATATCGCGCCTATCTTACCGTCCAGGAATGGATGGGTAACTCCTTATCTCCAACAGAATGGGGCTGGCGATTTCAGGACGGGACTCTTACCCGGTAGAAACAGACATTGCTGTTGCACCCGACACTTTGCTGAACATGGTGGCATGTGGGTGTAAACCAGATGGTTGCAGAAGCATGACATGTAGCTGCAAGAAACTTGGGCTCTTTTGTACCTCAATGTGCAGTAAATGCAGTGGTCTCAATTGCAACAATACAGCACCAACTCTTATAGATGCCGACGATGATATTACCCCAACTTCAGAGGACATCAACATTGAAGATACAGCATCCGACGATGAAGACAATGACTGATGCAACTAGGTGTGTGCATGCGTAAGGTAAAGATTCATCTGAAACTTTTGAGGTTTGAATCTCTAGCATGATCTTGTTTTGAATGTCTTTGCCTCTTGAAACAGGCTAAAACAGCAGTGTGTTGATAAGTGGCGGACATTTTGAGCACCATTTGAATTTCAGAAAGAACTTCAGCGGTTTTATTGTTTCCTTTGTACTTCAAAGTATCTGAATGAGTTCCTTATTTCTCAAGACATAATATATTTAGAGATTTAAAGTGCATATTGAGGTAACTTAGTCGCAGGGTCATGAGAAAAACAGGAAATTGCAACCATCTTTGGCGCCATTTTGGATTTTGGGACTAGTTCAAGTAGTTTTATTGGTATAGATATGCGTGTTTCAAATCTGCGAATAAGAATTTATCTAGATTCCTTGACTCCCATAACATATATAAAGACATTTTAGTGTGCTTTATTGGGTTACTTAGTTGCAGAGTTATGAGAAAACAACAACAGGAAAAGGGGCATTTCGGGTGCCATTTTGAATTTCAGGATGAGCTCAAGTGTTTTTATTGGTAAATGCGTGTTTTTGAAAAATTCCCAAAAAGTATATGATTCATTTCATTGAGTCGCAAAACATATTAAGACATTTAAAGTGCGTGTTGAAGTACCTTGGTGTAAAACCAGAAACGGCAGCAATTTCAGACGCCATTTTGGATTTCTGAAAGAGCTTAAGCGGTTTTATTCGTTTTTGTGTTTCAAAATCTTCCGATATGTATTGTATTGAGTTCCTTATACTTCAAAACATATGTGTAGACATTTAAAATGTGTTATAGGTAAACCTACTTGCAAAGTTATGAGAAAAACAGGAAATGGTGGCCATTTTGGACGCCATCTTGGATTGCGGAAAACGCTCAAGGAGGATTCATCAGGACTTTTAGTATGTTATTTCACACACATTCCTGGACCTTTCCTGAAAAAATCAGCTTGTTACCAAAAATGTCCAGGTTAAACCCTAATGCTCTTGGACTATTCATGAGAGATCTATCAGAGCACTCGCATCATGTGCAAGAAACGATTCTATCTTTAGGCCCAAACTCCACTCTTGTATTTGGAATGATTTTTAAATTATGTGAAGTAGCTTGAGCAGGTGATGTGACGTGATCTCGACAGCTCAACTGCTGTGAAAGGCATCGAGCAGGACCTGGCGAAAGCTATGGAAAGGCATTGCATGAAGAGTCACCTGTGGATGTTGGGAAGGTGTTATTGGTATGTTGTTTGTTTAAAAGGTGAACGGAGCCCCTGTTTGATGGCAAACCTCCAGTGGCCATCTCCAAAGTGCACGACGGGTACAAGACTGATGTAGCTGCGAATTCACAACAAAAGCCCTTTTCTGATGGTAAAACGGTTCTCTGGGTAACACAATTGCACATTAATGGGGATGAAGTAAGAGAGAAATTGACAAAGTGCAACGCCTGTGTTGGCATCAACACAAAGTGTGTTCCTTTCATGTCCAATTTGGTTGTAATAATGGATTGAAGGCCCAATGGAGGGCAGGGGGGTGATTAGGCACAACGGCAACACAAGGCAATTCCCCCAAAACACGGAACTTGTGTCGCTTCTTGTCAACATCATGCGCCTTCATCAATGCTGCGGCCGTAATGAGGTGCCCAGGATGACAAGGTCAACGATAATGAAGAAACTGATTATCATTTCCACATCACTTGGGTAATGGCAAACCTAATGGAGCCAACGTGAGTTTGAATGACGAGCAGGTGAAGTTTGTTAATTGTTTGTTTTGGGAGAATAAAAATGGCTTCTCGTTTCCAACTTATCATTTGGTTCAAGAATCTCAAGCACAAAGATTCTAGAAAATGGATTTACAATGGCAATGATGACCGGTTAGCCGATTTGTACAAGTTTTCTTAAGTTACAAACCTCGAGAATCTCAATTTATTATTTAGTATAATAATGTGATCCCTTTGTTGAATTGACTGCACAATGTTGGGTTGCCCTGTTGGCGAGCATCAGGTGGCAGTTTCAGTCCGATCCGATTCCTCCTGATCCGATGAAATCCTGGGCTGGACAACTAGCTATACTTCTTGCCCTTGAAGTAATAATGTCATATAAAATACTCTTATAATACTTGATGTAGTACATCACAGATGTGCTTGCTTGCCTTCAGGCCTCACTTGGAGCCTGAAGTTTACAAACCCGTACTGTCCTAATTTTCGGCATGAATGCACCGAGAAAAGAGTTTTACAAAACCTTGTTCAGTTCATCGCTTCTCATGTCAAGGCTGCCAATCCAAACGCACGCCGATGGTGGAGCTTAACAGTGCCAAGTCCATTCACCAGCGAAGACTCCATGAATATGAGGCCAGAATTTAGGACGCGTCGTTCGTCCAGCTACACATCTTTAAAACGACTGAACCTCGTTCGCTGAACTTCTCATGCTCCTTCCCTGCTTGCTGGTTCTTCCTTTCGTGTTCTTCAATTCCTCCATCCTCAGCACTCACCGATGATGCAGGCCGCTGAACACGCAGCAATAAAAAAATACAAGTAAGGCTTTGATCACGAGGATTACATATGGTCAAAGGGGACAATGTCATCTTGATTCTTGAACTTTTGTGTGATAGTTTGAGAACTGAATTTGAGTATTTTATCAATCCCCTAGAATCCACTGCTGAGATTAAAATGAGTTTCCTGATGCATTACCAGTGGAGGAAGAGGATTCTGCTGCTACTGCTGCAAACCACCAGTGTGAGTCCAGTAACGCACAGCTCTCCAGCTTGCCAGGTAAGAAAGTATACGGTTTGGTAGAACATGGTGCTTGTTGATTGTGGTGACACACAGGAAGTTGTCCAAGATCCTTCTCCCCACACACCATCCTCAGCTCAAAGAATGTCTCCGAGAAACACCGGTGGAATGCAGCACACCAGGATGGAGGATATTTAGGTTGGGTTCTTCCCACAATTGTTGGCACAAAGCATTGGGTTAAACATCCAACTTGAGCTCCTCCTGAGAGACACACCGCAGCGGTGTAACCATCGAGGCAATGGGGTTCCCTCCGCACTGGGCACACCAAAGACCCTGACACCATTCCGGCCATAATGGTTAATTCCTTGCTTCCCCAGTCTCTGTAACCACATTCCAGAGGTCGTTCTTTCCTATTCTTCCCTCCAGGCTTCAAGCAGGCAGTGCACCACCACATCATGTCAGTCCCACATCCCAAACCATGATCTTTATTAACCCTTCCGAGCCCATCCCTCGAACTTGCTGGTTTCAGTGTTTCCACCTTAGTGGGGCAGATAACAGCAATTTCTGAGAGGAATCGTGCAAATGATACAAGCATCAAATTTGGCACATTTGTTCTCCAGGGGATTCTAATCAAATCTGCCTGATTGACCATTTGAAAATCCAAATTTTGAAAAATTTGAAAAAAAAAAAAAAACTACAAAAAAGACAAGATCACGAATCAATGTTGGATTCTGGCTGAGATTGGTGAATGTTTCAGAAACATCAGCAAAGACGTTCCAAGTCTGCCATGCAGTTTTCTTCCCTTTACCGCGGAAGGCAGACACGACGTCACATCCAGTGAACGCATGGAAGTATGGGATCCCTCTGGCTTTCTCAGGCCCTATTGCAGAAACTACCTCATGGACTGGAATCCATCGCACCTTGGCTCCTTGGCCAAAGGCAATCCACATGTTCTCAAGACCTAGTTCCTGTAAGGATGGCAGTACAGATATTGCTATGACTAGTACGTCCGTGTCATTAGCCTTAATGATAATGGACTTGCTTCCATCCGTCGTTGCATCCCTGGCGCGTACACATATTCGAAGTGTCAGCTTCTTCATGACAACATGGAGACAAAGCATCCAGTGATTTCCTTGTGTTGCTAATGGCATCTTCTCCTTTTGTGACAATGACTGTGCTTGCCGTCTGTGCTTCACTCATCTTTTCCGCAAGGAAGTGAAACAGCTCAGTCTTGTTGCTGTCATCTTGAAGAAAGCTTCTCCACTTACTTGGGGTCTTACTGGTTCCTGTCACTCTTCTTCTGATTCCTTGCCCCCTATTCGACCTTGCCTCGGACTTCAGACTTGACTTCTTATACACATCAAATACTACGTCCACCCTCTCGTACCTGGCACCATAGGATCCCACCTTTGGGATGATGTCTTGTTTAACATAGTCATCAAATATATTTGAAGTGCGTGGAGGTAGGGCATTGATAAGTGCTGAGCCATCAATGATGACTGCATCTCCCCTTGGTTCTCTGTCTCGGATGTTCACTTGCGCTTCAAGAATTTCAGCCAGCTGTGAGTTCAATTTTTTTTTGAAGTTTTTTTTTTTTCTTCTTCAAATTTTTCAAAATTTGGATTTTCAAATGGTCAATCAGGCAGATTTGATCAGAAAGCCCTGCAGAACAGAAATGCCAAATTTGATGATTGTATCATAATTTTCACCATTTTTCTACTATCTACTATCTCTCTCTCTCTCTCTCTCTCTCTCTCTCTCTCTCTCTCTCTCTCTCTCTCTCTCTCTCTCTCTCTCTCTCTCTCTCTCTCTCTCTCTCTCTCTCTCTCTCTCTCTCTCTCTCTCTCTCTGTCTGTCTATGTGTGTGTCTCTCTCTCTCTGTCTATGTGTGTCTCTATCTCTATCTCTATCTCTATCTCTATCTCTATCTCTATCTCCCTCTATCTCTCTGTCTCTGTCTCTGTCTCTGTCTCTGTCTCTGTCTCTCTCTCTCTCTCTCTCTATCTCTCTGTCTATGTGTGTCTCTATCTCTATCTCTATCTCTATCTCTATCTCTATCTCTATCTCCCTCTATCTCTCTGTCTATGTCTCTGTCTCTGTCTCTGTCTCTGTCTCTGTCTCTGTCTCTGTCTCTGTCTCTCTCTCTCTCTCTCTCTCTGTCTATGTGTGTGTCTCTCTCTCTCTGTCTATGTGTGTCTCTATCTCTATCTCTATCTCTATCTCTATCTCTATCTCCCTCTATCTCTCTGTCTATGTCTCTGTCTCTGTTTCTGTCTCTGTCTCTGTCTCTGTCTATGTCTCTGTCTCTGTTTCTGTCTCTGTCTCTGTCTCTGTCTCTGTCTCTGTCTCTGTCTCTCTCTCTCTCTCTCTCTCTCTCTCTCTCTCTCTCTCTCTCTCTCTCTCTCTCTCTCTCTCTCTGTCTATGTGTCTCTCTCTCTCTGTCTGTCTGTCTCTCTCTGTCTGTCTCTCTTTGCTCTCTTTCTGGTTGTGCCCATTTGTTTCCCCAATACCACACTGTAGGTTGGTCTTCCATGAGCCTCACTCTTGTGGAAAAAATAAAATACTCAGAGAAGAGTTAAATAGCACATTCAATCACAACGGAATAATATGTTTAACTAGAGCCCATAAATAAATCATACTGGTTTTGAAATGGAATGGTGGGATTCAATGTAAATACTGGAGAGTTCAAAGAACACCTTACTCGTCACAATCTTGAGAAAAAAAGGACTTGGGTGGGGTCTGTGAGCAGCAAATTTGATTGGTCGAGATGGTGTAAAATGCCGTAATATTTTGTCCAAGTCCTGTTAAACAGAAGGGTTTTGAAAGTGTTAAAAAGGTGATTTGTGTTCTGGTATTGAAGTGTAAATTTAATTTAAACAAAATAAAGATTTTCAAGGTTGTAGAAAACAAAAAATCTGAAGTTTACCGCCGATGATGCAGCATCTTTTACACCACTCTTTCTAACACGTTACATTAGTTCTTCGTGCCTGTTGTTTGTGTCCTTTATGACGTCCTTAAAAACATTAAGTTTCGCGTTTGGAATAATTTTTATTTTTGTTTAACTGTCAGGCAGGCAGACAGTAAAAAATAATCTTCCTCCCCTCTGTACATGTGTGATCGGGATGAATTCAGAGCCAAAGTTTGTCAAACGACAACTTTACATTTTAAATGAGTTGTTCCTCGAATATAATCGGACGTTTGTGGACAGGACAGATAGACAGACAAAGTGAGCCGAGTGCTTAACAACGCTTTTCATCTCGTGTGTGCGCTGGGTAAAACGTAGAAAATATGCGTAAGATAAAAAAAAAAAAATTCATCTCACAAAGTATGTAGCACACCTTGTTTATCAGTTATAATCTTAATTTCACCTGAAAATGTCAAGCAGTGGCACCTGGTCGTGAGTTCAGCGATGATGATGGACTCTTCATACTTTTTTAACCTCGTAATCAAACTCCTGTTCGATTGTGTAATTGCTGATTGCGAAACTCCAACAATACGAGCTTCTGGCACATTTTCACGACATTTAGCTTTCAAAGGAAATGATCAATTTTCAGTGTTTGAGAAGCTGATGTCCTCGATAATTGTGCCCTGGCAAAGTGACACTACTTACGACTCGTTGATTTGGATCCACCCAATGATGTTAACCTTTACGATGGAATTTATTGTTTTATTCTTTCTCTCGTGCACATGGGGAATTTAAGATAAGACAAAATGCTTGAAAGCTTCCAAATTGCTTTGTTGAGCCATCCCGTGACAGACCGTTTGTTCTCTGTACCACGTAAACTTCGTCGATGATAAGGTGGAAAGGTCCCTGGCCCATTATCTGACTCCTGGACCCCTGTCTGCTCCACTGAGGACCTAAACTCTCGCACCGTAATCCCCTCTGGCTTTTCTCTTCAACTGAAAAAACATTTCCAAAGCATTAAAAGGGCACAAAAAAAAAAAACGTGGATTTTTCTAAACACACTTTTTTTTTCAGCTTTTTTCACATCTTCAGATAACGATGGAATCCATACATTCTGCAGGTTCAACGACATTCATCTTCTCAAGCTCTTTGACTGTCCATGATGCTCTACCAACACAATGTAGTTTGCTTTGTCAACACCGCACTCGGAACAGATCTCCTCTGATTTCTCATCTGATCCGATAGAAACCTGATTACAATCTCATTAGGTCTGTTGAGAATTTTCTACAAGAGGGCTTTGACATTGTCCATCACCGTCACTGGGCTGTCAGGATATCCTTGAGTTGTGCCGGGATACTCCCCTCTGAGCTGTTTCTCTTGGGTACAAATTCCGACCCAGCTGTAAACTATCATCCTGGTGTTTTGCATGCACGACGAGGCGTCAATGTGTGCCCCCTCCATCAGACGGACGTTAAGCCGGAGGTCCCATCTGCCCGCACTGGTGGCTGTTAATGATTCCACGCTGTAATTTCGTGATGTGTAGATGAGTTATCACCGTCACCCTCGACAAATTACAAATCCCTCTCCAAACTCTCTCCCTGTCCCGTAATTTGCAAGCTTGGCGAGTATGCCAGTGCCCCCCACTCGAGTTGAGTCTCATGTCGTTCCATTCAGGTATAAACGATAGTCCTGTGCAAGATTGTGTCTTCACTCTCTTTTTGGTCTGGGATGCATGACCAATATTGTTGGGGAGAATGGTTCCTTATCCTGTGTTCTGCAATTGATTGTACACACTGTGCTGTTTTCTCCTTCCATTCCCCCATGCCGCGTGCCAATTAGCATCACGTGGTGATAGATGAACTTCATTAACGTTGAGGGGCCATTGTGATAGCACAGCAGTATTGTTTGCACTCCATGTTTAGTAAGAGGGGATATCAGGTCATGTTTGTTGTCCTGATATTACCTTCACACAGTTATAATTATCACCCACCCCCCTCCTTGTCAGTCATGGTCAAATAGTCTATCGATATCTGCTCTGGGTTGACTATAGACTGGTATCATTTTTTTTTTCTTGCGAATGAATACTTTAACAAAAAAGAATGCTGTTTTGAAACGACATATAGTATGTTCAAGATTAATACACGAAGAAGTCATTTCGTCCATTATTCCCATTTTGAACCCCATCTCATTGTCTAGTCCCTAAATGACCCCAAAATGAACATTGAGGAGATTCAAAACACATCTTGTGCAAATTAACACTTCGCCCTCTTTGCAGCTACATCATCAGTCGAGGTCCACTTGCCAGGTCACTTTGGCCTTCTAACCTTGATATGACTCCAATGGCAGAGGGTGGGCCGGCAGTGTCTGCCGAGACAGACGCCATCTCCAACTGCCTGAGTTATTGGTTGACCGTCGTGGCTTGTCGAGTTCTTTATTTCCGCTGTACTCAAGTCGAAGCTGTTGTCGCGTCGTTTGGAGCTATCTCGACTACTCCCTTCCTTTCTTTCCGTGTGTGTCCTGCAGAAACCTTGGGGGGATTGGAAGGGTCATAAAAATCATACTTTTGGATTGGGGATGATCTGAGATGGTGGTGAACAGCTGTCCTGAAGATGTGGAGGGAAAGATGAGATTGGAGAGAATGTGGAAGTTGGTTCTACAGGTGGGAGAAAAGAGGAATGAATGAGTGGAAGTGAGTAGTGATCCTGGAATGAGGTAGTTTTTTTTCACAAGGATGTTGATGGCGGACCACGTGCACCCTGCAGAAACCTTGAGAGGAGGCAGGGGGGGGGGACAAAGCACTGAAAATGCAGAGGGTGCACGACCAGAAAGGAGGTGGTAGAAGACAGAGAGACTACGGACCTGTCTGCATTGGTGAAGTGATGGACCCATCGACTCAGCTTCACCACGAGAGATTCCACTAATCTGGTGTACTTCCAAACATGAATGGGTCCTTACAGTGACTCAAGGTCATAAACAAGTGTGCTTTCTTGGATTTACCCTCCTCTGTTATAATTGACATCAATGGTAAGATCAGCTTATTAGACTGGCCACAGGAAGTGATGTTAGTCATGCATGGTGGTACTCTGAGCCATCGTCTGATCTGCACTAACACTCTCCTTTCCTTCCTTTCCACATGTAACAGTGCCATCCAGCCAATGTGTTTCAATCCTTTTTACCTATTATGGTGGATCTCCTTCACCTGTGCCTTAACAGACAGAGCCTATGGAAACCATCCACCCAGACCCTTGACCGGGGCATCTGACACTTGCTATCTACTCCACCTTCATCGTAAAGTGCACTCTCTCTCATAAATCTTCCCTTTCCTCAAAAATGGACACCTTGACTTATTCTTGCATTTGACCTTCATTTCCCTCCATTGGATCAGCTGCTCAAGTTGCCATACCACCTTCTCTGCTTACTCTATACTTTGATTGAGCAAGGTGAGGTCATCCGTGAACGCTCTTAGTGGCGGTACTTCCACACCTGACTCAATCTCCACTTCTCTCTCTCTCTCTCTCTTTAGCACTTTCTGCTCTGACAATGATCTCCATAGCCTTCACAAATAGAATAAGAAAGATAGTATTGCCAGTCGGTATCCCTATCTCTAAAGGCTGGAAAGCAGTTGTGTACTCGCATGTCAATAATATCATGGAATCTCAAATAGTCGCACAATTTCACTGGTACGCTGAAAAACTCAAGAGCAAACCATATCATGTCTTGAGGAACAGAGCCATAGGTGTTGGCAGGATCCAGCGAGATCTTCCTTCCTCTCTTTACTTGTTTGGATAATGTGCCATATCATTACTGAGTATTGTACTCTACACATGCAGGAAGTCTGGGATCCCTGCTTTCTGGACTGACGCATCGATGTAGCCATTTGTCACCAAGAACTTGGAAAGACTCTCAGCAAGGATTCCCATCATGATCTTTCCATCAATGTTCAGGAGAGATATTTGGCGAAATTCTCCAATTCTCTCTGCCTTCACTTCTTTGGGAATGTGCACTCCTGCTTTGTTCCACAAAGAAGGCACTTCCTCATTTCTCGAGCAATAATCTCCATTCCTGATTAATCGGGTAAATTTCTTGCTGACGTCCATTCATCTTCTGCTGTCTTGGTTTATAGTGTGCAGTCACCACACCAAACTTATTCATACTATACTCACATACTACATTGGTCAGAATAGATAGCCTACCTCTCATTGGTGGATCCTCTCATTGATGAATTGACCCCATTGCTGATTTGCTCATCTATCGACACACAGAGAACCTTACAGGTTGATGGGGGCCATGTAATTTTGGGACGTCTGTTGACTACTTGGAAGTCCTGGTCTGTATTAGAGGTGAAAGCAGTATTACGGGTTTGCTCCTGACTACCTTGCCAGCACTTTGCTTGACAGGCTGTACCCCAACTTACCTGTGCTATTTCTTTTACACCAATGCTATTGATATTGTTTTGCTCATATAACCCCTGCAAGGATTTTAATATCAATTGAGAAATGGTCCATTGCCAGAACCAAGTAGAAAGTTCATAGAACACCTTACTCCACGCAGTCTTGAGGAAAAGGACATGGGAAGAGTCTCTTAAACTCTTGCTTGGCGTTTCCCAGCGTGATATATGTTTGTTTTGTTTGTGAACCTTGCTTAACGGGTATGATGGTAACTTCACAAAGCCGATGGGTCAAACGGAACAGTCTAGAGCTGAAGATGCTCCACTGAGATGCATTTTCATCGCCATCGAGGTTAATCCATGCTTTTGCGCAATTACAAACCTTCAGGTCAGGTATGGGAGCATGTGCCAGAACAGCGCGTCGCTGCGTCCACTTTCCGCCGGTACTCCAGGGGCCTCTGTCTGGCCATCCCCCAGGCAGATGCCAGGCCCATCCCCATCTCCTTGAGATGATGGTCAACCTGTTGCAACCATGAGGCACGTGGTCGACCCACTGACCTCCTCCACTCATGAGACTCCCTCGCTGAGAGAATCTGGTGAGCAGGATCAGAGTCAGGAAAACGAACCACATGTCCATACAGCCGCAACTGACGCTCACGGACTATGCAGGTAACAAATCTCATCCGAGTCTCTCTCAGCAACCGCTCGTTGGACACAAAATCCGACCAGCGATAGCCAAGGATTCTCCGAAGAGACCTGGTACCAAAGGAATTAAGTCTCCGTCTCAGATCCTTGGTCAGAGTCCAAGTCTCGCACCCATAGAGCAAGACTGGAAGTACCAAGGACCTGAAGACTCAGACTTTCGTCCTCCCGCACAGGTACCGGCAGCGCCACACCCCATGATCCAGTGAATCCATGACTCCCCAGGCCCGACCCAGACGTCTATTGACCTCTGACTCGCAGCCAGCAGAGACATGAATATCACTGCCAAGGTAAGTGAATCTCTCCACGACCTCAACATCCTCACCACAAACAGACACAGACAGGACAGCAGCATCCAAGATGTCACCAAAAGCCTGGAGATTAGTTTTGACCCAAGAAACCCGTAATCCCAATGGCTCCGACTCCTCATTCAGCACTCGAGGGCCCCCAAGAGGATGTCTAAAGTCTCCGCAAAGATGACTGCATCATCTGCAAAGTCAAGGTCCGAGATCTTGACATTCCCAAATGACGCAGACCTTGATCTCTCCGACATCCTCCCTAGAATCCAGTCCATACAAGTGCTGAAAAGTGTGGGGGCAAGTACACATCCCTGACGAGACTCCAGTAACAACTGGAAATAAGTCAGAGATGGTACCACCACACTTCACAGCACTCTCAGTACCAGAGTAGAGTTCAGACATCAGATCGATCAGTTTTGGTGGCACCCCACGAAGACCAAGAATCCTCCAGAGGACATCCCGATTCACTGAATCGAACGCTTTACAGAGATCAACATAGGTTGCAAGCAGCCCCTGCCGAAACTCTCGTCTGCGTTCGGTGAGGACACGAAGTGCAAGGATACGGTCAATCGTTGACCTCTTTTGTGTAAAGCCTGACTGCTCTGGACGCTGGTGCTCAAGCAGATGGTGGCGAACCCTATCGAGAATTATCCGAGCAAAGACCTTGCCCGGCACTGAGAGCAGCGTCACCCCTCGGTAGTTGTTGCAGTCTTGGCGATCACCCTTCCCTTTCCAGAGAGGGACAACAAGGCCCCTCTTCCAGTCAGTTGGGATGATGCCTGTGTTCCAGGCAGAGCACAAAACTGCATGCAACGACACGAGTGCAGCATTTCCACCAGCCTTGAGAAGTTCAGCATGGATGCCACAGATCCCTGGAGCTTTGCCCCGTTTCAACTGGTTCACCGCAGCCCGTGTTTCCACAAGCGTAGGTGGACCACAGTTGATTCGAGGGTCAGCAACAGGGATTGTAACACCCTTGACGTCCAACTCAACAGCTGGGGGATCAGTCTGGTACAACCGCTCAAAGTAACCGGCCCAGCGGGCCTTCACTTCAGACTCCTCTGTCAAGAGCCTACCACTCTCTGCTCGAACTGTAGTGCTCCGAGGGATGGGCTTGGATGAACGTAATGCGCGAATTCCCCTGTAAGCGGGACGAGAATCACCTGTCCACAGGTGATGCTCTACCCCCTCACAGATTCCTCGCACATAGGCCTCCTTTGCCACACCGCCAGCGTTGGAATACCAAGTCCAGCGATGAGCTTGTGGGCGCTGAAACCATGAACCAGCCACCCTAAGTCCATGACTTCTTGCAAAGTCAAGGAACTTAGTGCTATTCTGGTTCATAGTTCCTGACTCATGGGGACCAACACACACCTCATAACCGTCCCTATCAGTTCCAGTCGATGCATTGAAATCCCCCAAGACTAGAAGTGTATCTCGTCTGGGGCACTGATCAACCACAGACTCGAGTGTGGCGTAGAATGCATCCTTCACGGTGAGATCACTCGCCTCAGTCGGAGCATAAACAGAGACCAGGGAAATGACACCTAAGGAGTGACGAATCCTTAATCTCATAATACGCTCGTTGACCGGTGTTACCTCAATTATCATTGGGGTCAGCTTATCGGACACAGCTACAGCAACTCCTTGGGTATGGTAACCATCAGAGCGACCAGACCAATAGTAGGTGTAACCACCCACCATTATCTCGCCGCAATCCGGTCTCCGAACCTCAGAGAGAGCTGCAATCCCGATGTCCAAATGCTTGAGCTCAGATGATAACAGAGACAGGTGATCATCCTCTCTTAGGGATAGGACATTCCAGGCACCCACCCGAAGGGACCGCCTCAGGTTAACCCAAGGAGACCGCCGTCTGGTGGGCGACACCTCAGCACCACTCCGACACACTCTCCCGCAATCTGACCCAGGGATGTTACCCCATGGTTTCCCTCCTATCAAAGATTGGGAGTCCCGAAGGCTTTGCCCCAATCCCGTCATCCGGTGAGCTGCCCTGCGAAGGGAAGCTGCACAGGAGGTACTCCCACGGAGTGGGTTTTCAGATTTTTTTGCATTTTTGCGTTTTGCGGAATGAAGGGTTTTACGGTGGCCGGAGTGCAAATCCTGCCACCAACCTCCTAATAAGAAGTGACCCAACTGCAGGAGGAAGTCCGCAGACACAGTTGGGCATTAGATATAGATGGCCGTTGGCTCACAAGGAGCTCCTCCGCCCTTTGACAGGTTTTGTTTTTAATCCTGCTGGGTGTCCATATCCAAACACCCTCCTCACCAGAAAACCTGGTGGGGGAGACGGTTTAGTCGCCGACAACCCGACCATGCAACAGGTTAGTACAGGTTTACATGGTACCTGTAGCAGGTCACAGATCGAACCTGACCTGACAAAAACCTTCTGCCATTTCATTACAAACCTTCTGCCATTTCATCTCGGAGAAACTGACAATTTCGGAACAATCTTTGAGAAAAAGATGCACCAAACAATGCTGGGCTCTGCCATATTTGTCAGAATGTAGAATATCAACCAGTTATTCTGCCCTCAGAGCATGAAATGGTGTGAATGCTGATTCTGATCGTCATAGTGCTGTTGATTCTGGT
The DNA here is from genome assembly GCF_056783735.1 of Eptatretus burgeri. Taxonomy (NCBI): domain Eukaryota; kingdom Metazoa; phylum Chordata; class Myxini; order Myxiniformes; family Myxinidae; genus Eptatretus; species Eptatretus burgeri. The sequence continues at coordinate 139,745,312 of NC_140963.1, forward strand.
AGGCGTAGGCTTTACATTTCTCATGTGCATCCGTAGTGCATGTACATAATTGCTCGGATCCAAGTAGTGGTTAAACTGATGAAGTGCCACAAACTGTCCTGGCAACTTGGGAGTTGTGCCAAGAACTAACTCAGCAGCACAGCACCCTAGGTCAGACTTGCCGCAGTTCGGATACATAGCAAGACGATAAGAAGACTCTCCGTCCATTTTTGTATTTGCATTGGCTTTCAGAGATGCTTTCAACTGTCGATGGATTCATTCCACGAGCCCATTAAGTTACGGATGATAAGCTGGGGTTTGGGTTGTCTGACTGCCAAGTAGATCAGACAGAGCTTGGAAAAGTCAGACAGAGCCTTGCCACATGATTAATCAGGTGTCCACTGGCTGTGAGCCAGAGGTCAGTAGACATCTGGGTCGGGCCTGGGGAGTCATGGATTCACTGGATAATGGGGTGTGGCGCTGTCGGTACCTGTGCAGAAGGACGAAAGTTGGAGTCTTCAGGTCCTTGGTGCTTCCAGTCTTTCTCAACGGATGTAAGACTTGGGCTCTGACCAGGGATCTGAAATGCAGACCCAATTCCTTTGGTACCAAGTCTCTTCGGAGAATCCTTGGCTATCGCTAATCAGACTTTGTGTCCAATGAGCGGTTGCTGAGAGAGAGACTCAAATGAGATTTGTTACCTGCATTGTTCCGTGAGCGTCAGCTGCGGCTGTATGGACATGTGGCTCATTTTCCTGACTCTCATCCTACTCACCAGATTCTCTCAGTGCGGGAACTTCGTGAGTGGAGGAGGCCAATGGGCCAACCACGTTCCTCGTGGTTGCAGCAGGTTGATCAGCATCTCAAGGAGATGGGGATGGGCCAGGCTTCTGCCTGGAGGATGGCCAGACAGAGTCTCCTGGAGTACCGGCAGAAAGTGGATGCAGCGACGCACTGCTCCAGTGCTTGCTCCCACACCTGACCTGACCTGGTAAAGTTTGCTGATTTCCAAGCAGATGGCAGATGACCTTTAGTAAATGAGAGGGTGAATAGAACAGACAGTGAGTGTGAGCAAGAGCAGCAGAGCAGGTTTTTCGGGCGAGAGGGCTGATGCCGTCTGGAAAGGTTGCAGAATCTGAGTTGAGGTCTGCCAGCAACCTCTCCACCTTATCAGGAGAAAAGGACACAGAGTCCAGCAACATCTTGGTGCGACTGGGTAAGGTGGGTCCAGAAAGCGATTGGTTTGGGACACAAGATTTCGAAGCAAACAGAGTTTAGGCATTCAGCCTTTTCACATTCAGTGGCAGCTGTGCAGCCATTTGAAGTAAGGGAAGGGATGGAGGGGCAGCATACACCAGAAACAGACTTAACTCGATGCCATCAGGATTTGGAATTGGGACACAGGTTTGAGAGTTCCGACTGAAGATTGGAAAGATGTTGCTTTCTGTCTCTCCTTCGGGTAGATGCACACTTGCTCTGAGCTTTGTGGAAGGAAATAAGATTGCCTTCAGGAGGATTTGCCTTCCATGAGGTGAAGGCAAGTTGTTTTAAGACAACTGCCTTGCCACAAGCTTCAGTGTACCATGGGCTGGAGGAAGGGTAAGACAACTGAAAACAAGATGGGGTAAGTCTGTGCATGAGCGAGAGCAAGTTTCTTTGAAAAAAATTCCCAGGATCTGTTGATGTCAGAGGAAGTAGAAATGGGAGACCAGTCTCGAAGTTTGATTCCTGCCTGAAGTCCTTGCCAGTCGGCCTGAGTGAAATGCCAGACTCGTCGGGACTGATGTGGTTCTCTAATAACAGCCAGAGGGATGACTACTTTTACAAGCTTATGGTCAGATGAACCGATGGAGCAGAAGAAGAACAGCAGACATTTTCTGGTCAAAAAAGGTGTCCATGAAATTGGTCAAAATCAGATCCGGAAGAGATGGAGTACTGTTGGCTGAGAACCGGGTTGGGAAGTTGACAAATTGTCAGTCCCAATGAGTCACAGAAATCCTTTGCTAAAGTGCCATGGCAGGTGAGGGAGGTACCCACACCCACCCAACTGACATGATGGTGATTGAAGTCACTACATATGAGGAAGAGTGAGTTGGGATGAGAGGATAGAAGTTGATCCATGTTTTCATTGAGCGAGTTGTAAATGGAGTCATCACTGTTTGGTGGATGGTACAACACACATATAAACAAGAGGTGGGAGCAGAGGGGAAGCCGGAGCCAGAGGTGTGGAGGAGTGAGGGCAGTGCATGGAGAGTGAGGAATTGAGTTTTTGATAAAGAAAGCAACTCCACCATCAGGGAGAGGCTCAGGTCTATCATAACGGAGGAGGGAGTAACCAGGGACAGAAACTAAGGGGTCAGAGAAGTCTTGATGGAGGAAAATTTCTGTTAAGAAGATTGTCTGGTTTGTCAGTGGCAACGAGTCTGAGAGATCAGTCAGGTTGGAGCGAAGTCTTTGGATGGTTGAGGTCCATACTGTTAAGGAAGAGGGAGGGGAGTGGCTCTGGGTGCAGTGGAGGGGAGGGGAAGAGGAGTGTAGGACGAGGGAGGATTGGTGGAGGTAGGGAGATTGCAGGAGAGTTAGCAGAAAGGGTCAGATGGGGAGGAGGATAAAGGGCGAGGTGGTGAAGGGATGAGTCGCAGTGGGGAGTAATAAGAGAGGGGGCAAAGGAAAGTAGGAGATTGGAGTTGGTGGGGGAATGAGTTGGAAGAGAGTGTTGGGGAAGGTTTTGTAGATATGAGGGGGAAGCTTGGAAGGGGAAGAGAGAAAAGTTTGCTTTGAAGAGAGAGCGGAGGTGGCTGATTTGAGAGGGAGGGGTGAGAGGGAAGCTTTGAGGGAGAGGGGATATGATGAGAGCAGGCACGGCCAAGGTGGAGGAGAGAGAAGGGAGAGGTCGGGAGAAGGGAAGGATGATACTGGGTTGTGGTATTGTGAAGATGGGAGCGGGCATGCGGAGGAAGAAAAATTGAGGGCGTGGGAAGAGAAGGAGGTGTGATGAGGTTTGAGGGGGTGGGAAGAGGGGGAGCAGCTTTCAGAATGGGGAGTGATGGGGAGATTAGAAAGGGGGGTGAGGGGAGATTTTGGAAGGCGAGGGGGAGAGTTGAGGGAGAAAGGTGCGAGGAGAGCTTTTGAGAAAGGTGAGGGAAGAACCTTGGGGGCGGGGGGGGGGGAGGGGAGTGATGTTTGCCTTGAAGAGGGAGGAGGTGGCTGAATTGAGATGGAGAGACGAGAGTGAAGATTTGAAAGGGAGTGGAGACGATGAGAGCAGGCATGGTCGTGGGGGATTCGGAAGATGGGAGGGGTTGGGAGAGGAGAAGGATGAGACTGGGTAAAGGTATGGTGAAGCTGGGAGTGAGTGGGGGGGGGGAGGAATGAAATTAGGGGGAGTGGCAAGAGGAGGAGGTGTGATGAGAGGAAAGAGAGAACATGTTTTAGATATTGAGGAGTGTACTGAATGAGAGAGCGACATACTTGTGAGGTTAGAAAGGAGCCCACAGATGTTTGAAAACCATACAGTTTGGGATACCAGAAGGGGAACTGTTCTTAAAGCAGAGGGCAATGGAGAGGAGTGAAGAGAGGAGGTAGGATGGTGGGCAAGATGGGAGGAGTTAGGAAGGGGTATAACAGGGAAGGAGATAGGAGGATGTAGATTTAAAGAGGTGGGCTGAATTGGAACTGAAGTTTGAAAAAAAAAAAAGAAGTTTTTTTTTTTTTAAACTTGTAGGTCAGAGAAATGTTTAAATGCATTGGAGAATGGATGGAGTTCAGGAGAATTGAGACAATTAAGGAAGGAAGCATTGTAACGGATGGAATTTTTCAACACGGGATGAAAGAAAGGTCGAAAATAACTCAGGTTTTTAAGAAGAATTACACAGAAGAAAGAGGAAGTTCAAACATTTTAAGGCCGTTTTTTTGTTGTTGTTGATTTTTTTTTGAAGATTCGGGAAGATGAGGGCAGAGTAAAGGAAGAGTTTGAATAAAAAAACCCATGACTTTACGATGAGTGGTGAGTGGTGAGTGGTGAATACCTTTACGATCAAAGTGGGATTGGAAATGCCAAAGATAAAGAAAGAGGAAGAGGAAGAGTCCGCAGAGGAAGTCACGTGATTGAGGCCTCAAGTGAGAAGGCCTCAAGGAAGCCCGATATGAAAAGATGAAGAATAATCACCAATTGGCACAAGTTTTAACATGAGACCGAACTAGAAACAGACACTAAACACAGAGATAATAAAATAACAGTAAAAATGCAACAAAACGACCGCAAAACTTATCTTTCAGAAAGTCAGCAGACACCCTGAAGAGGAACGGCCACGCAACCGCCATCTTCCTTGTCAGTTATGTAGAATAGGTGACTAGACGTGCCACTGCCAGACTGACTTGTGTCCGCTAGTTGCTGGCGTTGGAGTTTCCCTGCTCTGAAGGGTGGGACTAGTGTGAGCATGGGCAGATGCATTTGTGAGCCTTTTCTCCATGCTTACAATGGTACTGGCACATCCGTTCGGCGTTTTGATGGGCGCTTGAGCTGGGTTTGTGTCCTCTCGATCGACTTCTATTTGGACCTCGCCTACGGCTTGTACTCCTCTGTCTTTCCACCTGTAGTTGTGTTGTGAGAGCTTGTGCCTGTCTGGTCAAGTTCTCAACCTGGGTGGACAAGGTGCAGACTTGGTCTTGTTGAGGTGCAAGTTGCTGTTCGAGGTTTTGAAAGGGCTCCGATGTGCGTAGTGGAGCATGAAGGAGAAGAGACTTCCAAGATCTTGTCGGCGAGGTTCGCCAGTTGTTTGACGTCGACATCCTTCTTTAGTTGAGGCCAAGATCAGTTGGACGTTGGTGGGAAGTCTCTGGAGAAATGGTTGTTTTAAGATGGTATTCTCCATTATATTGTCCCCAAGCAGCTGTGTCGTCCTTCATAAAAACTGAGAGGGTTTTCTGTCACCAAGCTCTTCATAAATGAGTTGTTGGTGTAGCCTCTTTTGCTCTGAAGCTGAAGTAGTCTTGAGTTTGGTATAACGTTCCAAGGCTGGAGGAGCAATTATGAGGTCCAACAAATCTTGCGCTATTTCTGGCTGGAGAGGTCCAACAACATGGGAGAAGCGTGTATCCGAGGTGGTGACATGCTTGGTCAGGAACTGTGCTTAAACTTGCGCAAACCACAACGTAGGATTGGTGGGCAAGAAGGGAGGGAGTTTTAAACTAACAGCTACTACCGCTACCGGTGACGGGGGTACCTCAGCAGATGCACCTTGAGTGGACATCATCATCGGACGTCGCTTTGACAGACATGATAATGACATCACGTTGGGGTCACCAATACAGAAAATTGAGTTATCGACTTCTACTCACCGCTGAAGGTTGATGACCTTGACAAGTCTGAGCAGTGACCCATAAGCTGTTGAGCTTGAGTGCGGTAAATACAGCCACAAGTTCAATAAGAAGCAAGAAATGGCGTACCACCAGTGGGCCATTTTGGCGTCGTGTCCACAAAATAATATGATCCACCAGGTGACTCAGGTGTCGTGGAATGTCGTGGAATGCCCGGGGGAATAAGCTGCTCACCAAAAGGGGTTCGAAGGTGTTAGGCCTGCGGTTGAAAGGAATGAAAACCCATTGAAGATACCGTATAGCCATGATGCAGCATGTGGTATGCAGTTGTGGGTGCAAAGAGTAAAAGTGCTGCTGTAGGATCGGGCTGCAAACAGACACACGGTACGAAACCTTGTGAGTCAAGAGCAGAAATGCGTCACTGAAGATAGGGCTGTGAATGCAGTTTCATTCCAGTGAACTTTTGTTTAACTCCAGTGAAACTTTTGTCTGTGAGTCATTTCCACGACTGTAAAATAATGAACTGCCAGGCAGGAAAGTGTCGTTACACTTCCGTTACAGCCTTCCTCAATGTTCGTCCCTCGAGGGAGAGGTCCAAGAGCCCGACATTGGTGTGGGGAAAATTTTTTTGGTTTGCAACTAGAAAAAATCCACACCAACACTCCTGTCATTGGGTTTTGTTTTTTTGTAAACATTGTCGAGGCTCGTATGAGAGCTAACACACAACGCACAGCAAGGGGGGCAGGAGACAAGAGGGGCGGGAGAGGGAAAGACAAAACAGTGGGAAAGGATACATTAGGAGATCTGTGGAAAGGAGAGGGATGGGATGGGGAACATGGGGAATACAAGGTGGACATTACAGGGACTTTCAGGAAGGAAAGCAGGGAATTTGAAGGAGGTAGGCTTGGGGTGGATTAACGGGGGTAGAAAAGATCGAGGATTTGGATGGGGGACAATAAGAGGTGGTGGTGAACAGCTGTTTTGAAGGCCTGGAGGGAAGAATGGGATTGAATAGAGTGAGGGAGTTTATTCCAAAGGTGGAAAAAAGAGGAATGAAAGAGTGAAGGTGAGCAATGATTCGTGATTTTGGTAGTTTTACCAGAAGGGGGTCTTCGGCGGACCTTGAGCACCCTGCAGAAATGTGGGGTGGGGGGGGGACATATCACAGATAGAGCAGTGGGGGCGAGACTGGAGAGGAGACGGTAGAAGACAGAAAGACCACCGACCTGCCTGTGGTGAGAGAATGAGAGGCCCAAAGACTCGGCCTCATCGTGGGAGATACCGATGATCCTAAATGCCTTGGTTTCCACAGTGTGAACCCGAGAAAGGGGAGAGGCAGGAGCACCAGCCCGGAGGGGAGAGCGGTACTCCATTAGGCAAAGGTTGAGAGGCAGGAGCACCAGCCCAGAGGGGAGAGCAGTACTCCATCAGGTTTGACAAGTAAATGGAACAAAGTTCATGATTTGAAAGTACAAACAAGTTGGCACCGGTGAAAAGTACACGACAGTTGCGAGTGGAGAGCTGGCACAATGACTAGGTATGCACACTCACCTCTAAGCTGTCGGATTTGAATCAAGGCACAGCGATTAAACCTGTCATGTGGTGTTTCACCTTCAGGGACCATAGGGTGATTCGTGTGTATGTGTGCGTGCGTGCGTGCGTGTGTGCGTGTGTGTGCTGTCCCCCGGATGGACCTTAAACTCGGCGTTCCATCTGCCAGCATTCGTTGGCGAACGTTATAAAATCCACAATGTCCTTCATGAAGAGTAGGCAGGTTATTGCCAGCACCATGGACAAATTCCAAATTCCTGGCTTAACTGCTTGGTCAAGCGTTGGGTCTGGCCAGCCGGTCCATGAATGGCTTGGGCCAAACACTTCCCCCATCCATCCCCACAAGAACATGAGAATAATTGTGGCCATTAAAGAAGAAGTGAGTCCCAAGTCAGTCAAACATTGGTCATAAATTCTTTCAAATATTTTTGAAGAATTTGCGATAACATTTCTGCAGCATCACAGTTGAGATAAAAGAGCCATCTATTTATGACCGACACAAATATGGTGGAATCACCCCCACCTGCTCCCTCCTTCCCAACTACCACCCCTAATGCTCCCTACGTCCTCCTTCCCCTCACTCCCCTTTCTCGCATCTACTCCCTACTCTTCCCACACCCCCTCTCTCCTTTATCTCACTTCTCCTCCTTTTCTCAATTTGTGTGGTGCATTCTCAATCTGTACCCACGGACGTAATACATAGATGATGGATGGCTGCAAAATCACAACTGATTAGGGTTCCTATTTTTAAAGAACCTGAGGTGTTGTGGTTAAAACCCATGCAAATGTTAGACCACGTCCACAAGAAAGGACCTGAATTGGATGTCCTGAATAGAACAACCCCACCTCAACAGGCAAACAATTTGACTTTTAACTCTCTGAACCCTGAGCTCCTTGGACTTTCGGCTCTCCCACCCTGGGCTTCTTGGAGAAAAATCTGTCCGCTGGGTATATGGAGGTTTGAATAGTGACCGATAAACTGTCCACTGGGTATATGGAGGTTTGAATAGTGACTGATAAACTGTCCACTGGGTATATGGAGGTTTGAATAGTGACTGATAAACTGTCCACTGGGTATATGGAGGTTTGAATAGTGACTGATAAACTGTCCACTGGGTATATGGAGGTTTGAATAGTGACCAATAAACTGTCCGCTGGGGTATATGGAGGTTTGAATAGTGACCGATAAACTGTCCGCTGGGGTATATGGAGGTTTGAATAGTGACCGATAAACTGTCCGCTGGGGTATATGGAGGTTTGAATAGTGACCGATAAACTGTCCGCTGGGGTATATGGAGGTTTGAATAGTGACCGATAAACTGTCCGCTGGGTATATGGAGGTTTGAATAGTGACCGATAAACTGTCCGCTGGGGTATATGGAGGTTTGAATAGTGACTGATAAACTGTCCACTGGGTATATGGAGGTTTGAATAGTGACCGATAAACTGTCCACTGGGTATATGGAGGTTTGAATAGTGACCGATAAACTGTCCGCTGGGGTATATGGAGGTTTGAATAGTGACCGATAAACTGTCCGCTGGGGTATATGGAGGTTTGAATAGTGACCGATAAACTGTCCGCTGGGGTATATGGAGGTTTGAATAGTGACAGATAAACTGTCCGCTGGGGTATATGGAGGTTTGAATAGTGACCGATAAACTGTCCGCTGGGTATATGGAGGTTTGAATAGTGACCGATAAACTGTCCGCTGGGTATATGGAGGTTTGAATAGTGACTGATAAACTGTCCGCTGGGGTATATGGAGGTTTGAATAGTGACCGATAAACTGTCCGCTGGGGTATATGGAGGTTTGAATAGTGACCGATAAACTGTCCACTGCGTATATGGAGGTTTGAATAGTGACTGATAAACTGTCCACTGGGTATATGGAGGTTTGAATAGTGACCGATAAACTGTCCGCTGGGTATATGGAGGTTTGAATAGTGACCGATAAACTGTCCGCTGGGTATATGGAGGTTTGAATAGTGACCGATAAACTGTCCGCTGGGTATATGGAGGTTTGAATAGTGACCGGTAAACTGTCCGCTGGGTATATGGAGGTTTGAATAGTGACCGATAAACTGTCCGCTGGGTATATGGAGGTTTGAATAGTGACCGATAAACTGTCCGCTGGGGTATATGGAGGTTTGAATAGTGACCGATAAACTGTCCGCTGGGGTATATGGAGGTTTGAATAGTGACTGATAAACTGTCCACTGGGTATATGGAGGTTTGAATAGTGACCGATAAACTGTCCACTGGGTATATGGAGGTTTGAATAGTGACCGATAAACTGTCCGCTGGGGTATATGGAGGTTTGAATAGTTTCCGATAAACTGTCCACTGGGGAAATGGAGGTTTGAATCGTGACTGATAAACTGTCCACTGGGGTATATGGAGGTTTGAATAGTGACCGATAAACTGTCCACTGGGTATATGGAGGTTTGAATAGTTTCCGATAAACTGTCCACTGGGGAAATGGAGGTTTGAATCGTGACTGATAAACTGTCCACTGGGGTATATGGAGGTTTGAATAGTGACCGATAAACTGTCCGCTGGGGTATATGGAGGTTTGAATAGTGACCGATAAACTGTCCGCTGGGTATATGGAGGTTTGAATAGTGACCGATAAACTGTCCGCTGGGTATATGGAGGTTTGAATAGTGACCGATAAACTGTCCGCTGGGTATATGGAGGTTTGAATAGTGACCGATAAACTGTCCGCTGGGGTATATGGAGGTTTGAATAGTGACCGATAAACTGTCCACTGGGTATATGGAGGTTTGAATAGTGACCGATAAACTGTCCGCTGGGGTATATGGAGGTTTGAATAGTGACTGATAAACTGTCCGCTGGGTATATGGAGGTTTGAATAGTGACCGATAAACTGTCCGCTGGGTATATGGAGGTTTGAATAGTGACTGATAAACTGTCCGCTGGGTATATGGAGGTTTGAATAGTGACCGATAAACTGTCCGCTGGGTATATGGAGGTTTGAATAGTGACCGATAAACTGTCCGCTGGGTATATGGAGGTTTGAATAGTGACCGATAAACTGTCCACTGGGTATATGGAGGTTTGAATAGTGACCGATAAACTGTCCGCTGGGGTATATGGAGGTTTGAATAGTGACCGATAAACTGTCCGCTGGGTATATGGAGGTTTGAATAGTGACCGATAAACTGTCCGCTGGGTATATGGAGGTTTGAATAGTGACCGATAAACTGTCCACTGGGTATATGGAGGTTTGAATAGTGACCGATAAACTGTCCACAGGGTATATGGAGGTTTGAATAGTGACCGATAAACTGTCCGCTGGGTATATGGAGGTTTGAATAGTGACCGATAAACTGTCCACTGGGTATATGGAGGTTTGAATAGTGGCCGATAAACTGTCCGCTGGGTATATGGAGGTTTGAATAGTGACCGATAAACTGTCCACTGGGTATATGGAGGTTTGAATCGTGACTGATAAACTGTCCGCTGGGTATATGGAGGTTTGAATAGTGACTGATAAACTGTCCGCTGGGTATATGGAGGTTTGAATAGTGACCGATAAACTGTCCGCTGGGGTATATGGAGTTTTGAATAGTGACCGATAAACTGTCCACTGGGTATATGAAGGTTTGAATAGTGACCGATAAACTGTCCACAGGGTATATGGAGGTTTGAATAGTGACCGATAAACTGTCCGCTGTGTATATGGAGGTTTGAATAGTGACCGATAAACTGTCCATTGGGGTATATGGAGGTTTGAATAGTGACCGATAAACTGTCCATTGGGGTATATGGAGGTTTGAATAGTGACCGATAAACTGTCCACTGGGTATATGGAGGTTTGAATAGTGACCGATAAACTGTCCACTGGGTATATGGAGGTTTGAATAGTTTCCGATAAACTGTCCACTGGGGAAATGGAGGTTTGAATAGTGACCGATAAACTGTCCATTGGGTATATGGAGGTTTGAATAGTGGCCGATAAACTGTCCGCTGGGTATATGGAGGTTTGAATAGTGACCGATAAACTGTCCACTGGGTATATGGAGGTTTGAATCGTGACTGATAAACTGTCCGCTGGGTATATGGAGGTTTGAATAGTGGCTGATAAACTGTCCGCTGGGTATATGGAGGTTTGAATAGTGACCCATAAACTGTCCGCTGGGTATATGGAGGTTTGAATCGTGACTGATAAACTGTCCGCTGGGTATATGGAGGTTTGAATCGTGACTGATAAACTGTCCGCTGGGTATATGGAGGTTTGAATAGTGGCTGATAAACTGTCCGCTGGGGTATATGGAGGTTTGAATAGTGACCGATAAACTGTCCGCTGGGTATATGGAGGTTTGAATAGTGGCCGATAAACTGTCCGCTGGGGTATATGGAGGTTTGAATAGTGACCGATAAACTGTCCACTGGGTATATGGAGGTTTGAATAGTGACCGATAAACTGTCCACTGGGTATATGGAGGTTTGAATAGTTTCCGATAAACTGTCCACTGGGGAAATGGAGGTTTGAATAGTGACCGATAAACTGTCCATTGGGTATATGGAGGTTTGAATAGTGGCCGATAAACTGTCCGCTGGGTATATGGAGGTTTGAATAGTGACCGATAAACTGTCCACTGGGTATATGGAGGTTTGAATCGTGACTGATAAACTGTCCGCTGGGTATATGGAGGTTTGAATAGTGGCTGATAAACTGTCCGCTGGGTATATGGAGGTTTGAATAGTGACCCATAAACTGTCCGCTGGGTATATGGAGGTTTGAATCGTGACTGATAAACTGTCCGCTGGGTATATGGAGGTTTGAATCGTGACTGATAAACTGTCCGCTGGGGTATATGGAGGTTTGAATAGTGACCGATAAACTGTCCGCTGGGTATATGGAGGTTTGAATAGTGGCCGATAAACTGTCCGCTGGGGTATATGGAGGTTTGAATCGTGACTGATAAACTGTCCGCTGGGGTATATGGAGGTTTGAATCGTGACTGATAAACTGTCCGCTGGGGTATATGGAGGTTTGAATCGTGACTGATAAACTGTCCGCTGGGTATATGGAGGTTTGAATAGTGACCGATAAACTGTCCACTGGGTATATGGAGGTTTGAATAGTGACCGATAAACTGTCCGCTGGGTATATGGAGGTTTGAATAGTGACTGATAAACTGTCCGCTGGGGTATATGGAGGTTTGAATAGTGACCGATAAACTGTCCGCTGGGGTATATGGAGGTTTGAATAGTGACCGATAAACTGTCCGCTGGGGTATATGGAGGTTTGAATAGTGACCGATAAACTGTCCGCTGGGGTATATGGAGGTTTGAATAGTGACCGATAAACTGTCCGCTGGGGTATATGGAGGTTTGAATAGTGACCGATAAACTGTCCGCTGGGGTATATGGAGGTTTGAATAGTGACCGATAAACTGTCCGCTGGGTATATGGAGGTTTGAATAGTGACCGATAAACTGTCCGCTGGGGTATATGGAGGTTTGAATAGTGACTGATAAACTGTCCACTGGGTATATGGAGGTTTGAATAGTGACCGATAAACTGTCCACTGGGTATATGGAGGTTTGAATAGTGACCGATAAACTGTCCGCTGGGGTATATGGAGGTTTGAATAGTGACCGATAAACTGTCCGCTGGGGTATATGGAGGTTTGAATAGTGACCGATAAACTGTCCGCTGGGGTATATGGAGGTTTGAATAGTGACAGATAAACTGTCCGCTGGGGTATATGGAGGTTTGAATAGTGACCGATAAACTGTCCGCTGGGTATATGGAGGTTTGAATAGTGACCGATAAACTGTCCGCTGGGTATATGGAGGTTTGAATAGTGACTGATAAACTGTCCGCTGGGGTATATGGAGGTTTGAATAGTGACCGATAAACTGTCCGCTGGGGTATATGGAGGTTTGAATAGTGACCGATAAACTGTCCACTGCGTATATGGAGGTTTGAATAGTGACTGATAAACTGTCCACTGGGTATATGGAGGTTTGAATAGTGACCGATAAACTGTCCACTGGGGTATATGGAGGTTTGAATAGTGACCGATAAACTGTCCGCTGGGGTATATGGAGGTTTGAATAGTGACCGATAAACTGTCCGCTGGGTATATGGAGGTTTGAATAGTGACCGATAAACTGTCCGCTGGGTATATGGAGGTTTGAATAGTGACCGATAAACTGTCCGCTGGGTATATGGAGGTTTGAATAGTGACCGATAAACTGTCCGCTGGGGTATATGGAGGTTTGAATAGTGACCGATAAACTGTCCGCTGGGTATATGGAGGTTTGAATAGTGACCGATAAACTGTCCACTGGGTATATGGAGGTTTGAATAGTGACCGATAAACTGTCCGCTGGGGTATATGGAGGTTTGAATAGTGACTGATAAACTGTCCGCTGGGTATATGGAGGTTTGAATAGTGACCGATAAACTGTCCGCTGGGTATATGGAGGTTTGAATAGTGACTGATAAACTGTCCGCTGGGTATATGGAGGTTTGAATAGTGACCGATAAACTGTCCGCTGGGTATATGGAGGTTTGAATAGTGACCGATAAACTGTCCGCTGGGTATATGGAGGTTTGAATAGTGACCGATAAACTGTCCACTGGGTATATGGAGGTTTGAATAGTGACCGATAAACTGTCCGCTGGGGTATATGGAGGTTTGAATAGTGACCGATAAACTGTCCGCTGGGTATATGGAGGTTTGAATAGTGACCGATAAACTGTCCGCTGGGTATATGGAGGTTTGAATAGTGACCGATAAACTGTCCACTGGGTATATGGAGGTTTGAATAGTGACCGATAAACTGTCCGCTGGGGTATATGGAGGTTTGAATAGTGGCTGATAAACTGTCCGCTGGGTATATGGAGGTTTGAATAGTGACCGATAAACTGTCCGCTGGGTATATGGAGGTTTGAATAGTGGCCGATAAACTGTCCGCTGGGTATATGGAGGTTTGAATAGTGACCGATAAACTGTCCACTGGGTATATGGAGGTTTGAATCGTGACTGATAAACTGTCCGCTGGGTATATGGAGGTTTGAATAGTGACCGATAAACTGTCCACTGGGTATATGGAGGTTTGAATAGTGGCCGATAAACTGTCCGCTGGGTATATGGAGGTTTGAATAGTGACCGATAAACTGTCCACTGGGTATATGGAGGTTTGAATCGTGACTGATAAACTGTCCGCTGGGTATATGGAGGTTTGAATAGTGGCTGATAAACTGTCCGCTGGGGTATATGGAGGTTTGAATAGTGACCGATAAACTGTCCGCTGGGTATATGGAGGTTTGAATAGTGGCCGATAAACTGTCCGCTGGGGTATATGGAGGTTTGAATCGTGACTGATAAACTGTCCGCTGGGTATATGGAGGTTTGAATAGTGGCTGATAAACTGTCCGCTGGGGTATATGGAGGTTTGAATAGTGACCGATAAACTGTCCATTGGGGTATATGGAGGTTTGAATAGTGACCGATAAACTGTCCACTGGGTATATGGAGGTTTGAATAGTGACCGATAAACTGTCCACAGGGTATATGGAGGTTTGAATAGTGACCGATAAACTGTCCGCTGTGTATATGGAGGTTTGAATAGTGACCGATAAACTGTCCATTGGGGTATATGGAGGTTTGAATAGTGACCGATAAACTGTCCATTGGGGTATATGGAGGTTTGAATAGTGACCGATAAACTGTCCACTGGGTATATGGAGGTTTGAATAGTGACCGATAAACTGTCCACTGGGTATATGGAGGTTTGAATAGTTTCCGATAAACTGTCCACTGGGGAAATGGAGGTTTGAATAGTGACCGATAAACTGTCCATTGGGTATATGGAGGTTTGAATAGTGGCCGATAAACTGTCCGCTGGGTATATGGAGGTTTGAATAGTGACCGATAAACTGTCCACTGGGTATATGGAGGTTTGAATCGTGACTGATAAACTGTCCGCTGGGTATATGGAGGTTTGAATAGTGGCTGATAAACTGTCCGCTGGGTATATGGAGGTTTGAATAGTGACCCATAAACTGTCCGCTGGGTATATGGAGGTTTGAATCGTGACTGATAAACTGTCCGCTGGGTATATGGAGGTTTGAATCGTGACTGATAAACTGTCCGCTGGGTATATGGAGGTTTGAATAGTGGCTGATAAACTGTCCGCTGGGGTATATGGAGGTTTGAATAGTGACCGATAAACTGTCCGCTGGGTATATGGAGGTTTGAATAGTGGCCGATAAACTGTCCGCTGGGGTATATGGAGGTTTGAATCGTGACTGATAAACTGTCCGCTGGGTATATGGAGGTTTGAATAGTGACCGATAAACTGTCCACTGGGTATATGGAGGTTTGAATAGTGACCGATAAACTGTCCGCTGGGTATATGGAGGTTTGAATAGTGACCGATAAACTGTCCACTGGGTATATGGAGGTTTGAATCGTGACTGATAAACTGTCCGCTGGGTATATGGAGGTTTGAATAGTGGCTGATAAACTGTCCGCTGGGGTATATGGAGGTTTGAATCGTGACTGATAAACTGTCCACTGGGTATATGGAGGTTTGAATAGTGACCGATAAACTGTCCACTGGGTATATGGAGGTTTGAATAGTGACCGATAAACTGTCCACTGGGTATATGGAGGTTTGAATAGTGACCGATAAACTGTCCACAGGGTATATGGAGGTTTGAATAGTGACCGATAAACTGTCCGCTGTGTATATGGAGGTTTGAATAGTGACCGATAAACTGTCCATTGGGGTATATGGAGGTTTGAATAGTGACCGATAAACTGTCCATTGGGGTATATGGAGGTTTGAATAGTGACCGATAAACTGTCCACTGGGTATATGGAGGTTTGAATAGTGACCGATAAACTGTCCACTGGGTATATGGAGGTTTGAATAGTTTCCGATAAACTGTCCACTGGGGAAATGGAGGTTTGAATAGTGACCGATAAACTGTCCATTGGGGTATATGGAGGTTTGAATAGTGGCCGATAAACTGTCCGCTGGGTATATGGAGGTTTGAATAGTGACCGATAAACTGTCCACTGGGTATATGGAGGTTTGAATAGTGGCTGATAAACTGTCCGCTGGGTATATGGAGGTTTGAATAGTGACCCATAAACTGTCCGCTGGGTATATGGAGGTTTGAATCGTGACTGATAAACTGTCCGCTGGGTATATGGAGGTTTGAATCGTGACTGATAAACTGTCCGCTGGGTATATGGAGGTTTGAATAGTGGCTGATAAACTGTCCGCTGGGGTATATGGAGGTTTGAATAGTGACCGATAAACTGTCCGCTGGGTATATGGAGGTTTGAATAGTGGCCGATAAACTGTCCGCTGGGGTATATGGAGGTTTGAATCGTGACTGATAAACTGTCCGCTGGGTATATGGAGGTTTGAATAGTGACCGATAAACTGTCCACTGGGTATATGGAGGTTTGAATAGTGACCGATAAACTGTCCGCTGGGTATATGGAGGTTTGAATAGTGACCGATAAACTGTCCACTGGGTATATGGAGGTTTGAATCGTGACTGATAAACTGTCCGCTGGGTATATGGAGGTTTGAATAGTGGCTGATAAACTGTCCGCTGGGTATATGGAGGTTTGAATAGTGACCCATAAACTGTCCGCTGGGTATATGGAGGTTTGAATCGTGACTGATAAACTGTCCGCTGGGTATATGGAGGTTTGAATCGTGACTGATAAACTGTCCGCTGGGTATATGGAGGTTTGAATAGTGGCTGATAAACTGTCCGCTGGGGTATATGGAGGTTTGAATAGTGACCGATAAACTGTCCGCTGGGTATATGGAGGTTTGAATAGTGGCCGATAAACTGTCCGCTGGGGTATATGGAGGTTTGAATCGTGACTGATAAACTGTCCGCTGGGTATATGGAGGTTTGAATAGTGACCGATAAACTGTCCACTGGGTATATGGAGGTTTGAATAGTGACCGATAAACTGTCCGCTGGGTATATGGAGGTTTGAATAGTGACCGATAAACTGTCCACTGGGTATATGGAGGTTTGAATCGTGACTGATAAACTGTCCGCTGGGTATATGGAGGTTTGAATAGTGGCTGATAAACTGTCCGCTGGGGTATATGGAGGTTTGAATAGTGACCGATAAACTGTCCGCTGGGGTATATGGAGGTTTGAATAGTGACCGATAAACTGTCCGCTGGGGTATATGGAGGTTTGAATAGTGGCTGATAAACTGTCCGCTGGGTATATGGAGGTTTGAATAGTGGCCGATAAACTGTCCGCTGGGTATATGGAGGTTTGAATAGTGACCGATAAACTGTCCGCTGGGTATATGGAGGTTTGAATAGTGACCGATAAACTGTCCATTGGGGTATATGGAGGTTT
Organism: Eptatretus burgeri; assembly: GCF_056783735.1. Taxonomy (NCBI): domain Eukaryota; kingdom Metazoa; phylum Chordata; class Myxini; order Myxiniformes; family Myxinidae; genus Eptatretus; species Eptatretus burgeri. The sequence goes on from NC_140963.1 coordinate 139,762,557, forward strand.
GAATAGTGACCGATAAACTGTCCATTGGGGTATATGGAGGTTTGAATAGTGACCGATAAACTGTCCACTGGGTATATGGAGGTTTGAATAGTGACCGATAAACTGTCCACTGGGTATATGGAGGTTTGAATAGTTTCCGATAAACTGTCCACTGGGGAAATGGAGGTTTGAATAGTGACCGATAAACTGTCCATTGGGGTATATGGAGGTTTGAATAGTGGCCGATAAACTGTCCGCTGGGTATATGGAGGTTTGAATAGTGACCGATAAACTGTCCACTGGGTATATGGAGGTTTGAATAGTGACCGATAAACTGTCCACTGGGTATATGGAGGTTTGAATAGTGGCTGATAAACTGTCCGCTGGGTATATGGAGGTTTGAATAGTGACCCATAAACTGTCCGCTGGGTATATGGAGGTTTGAATCGTGACTGATAAACTGTCCGCTGGGTATATGGAGGTTTGAATCGTGACTGATAAACTGTCCGCTGGGTATATGGAGGTTTGAATAGTGGCTGATAAACTGTCCGCTGGGGTATATGGAGGTTTGAATAGTGACCGATAAACTGTCCGCTGGGTATATGGAGGTTTGAATAGTGGCCGATAAACTGTCCGCTGGGGTATATGGAGGTTTGAATCGTGACTGATAAACTGTCCGCTGGGTATATGGAGGTTTGAATAGTGACCGATAAACTGTCCACTGGGTATATGGAGGTTTGAATAGTGACCGATAAACTGTCCGCTGGGTATATGGAGGTTTGAATAGTGACCGATAAACTGTCCACTGGGTATATGGAGGTTTGAATCGTGACTGATAAACTGTCCGCTGGGTATATGGAGGTTTGAATAGTGGCTGATAAACTGTCCGCTGGGTATATGGAGGTTTGAATAGTGACCCATAAACTGTCCGCTGGGTATATGGAGGTTTGAATCGTGACTGATAAACTGTCCGCTGGGTATATGGAGGTTTGAATCGTGACTGATAAACTGTCCGCTGGGTATATGGAGGTTTGAATAGTGGCTGATAAACTGTCCGCTGGGGTATATGGAGGTTTGAATAGTGACCGATAAACTGTCCGCTGGGTATATGGAGGTTTGAATAGTGGCCGATAAACTGTCCGCTGGGGTATATGGAGGTTTGAATCGTGACTGATAAACTGTCCGCTGGGTATATGGAGGTTTGAATAGTGACCGATAAACTGTCCACTGGGTATATGGAGGTTTGAATAGTGACCGATAAACTGTCCGCTGGGTATATGGAGGTTTGAATAGTGACCGATAAACTGTCCACTGGGTATATGGAGGTTTGAATCGTGACTGATAAACTGTCCGCTGGGTATATGGAGGTTTGAATAGTGGCTGATAAACTGTCCGCTGGGGTATATGGAGGTTTGAATAGTGACCGATAAACTGTCCGCTGGGGTATATGGAGGTTTGAATAGTGACCGATAAACTGTCCGCTGGGGTATATGGAGGTTTGAATAGTGGCTGATAAACTGTCCGCTGGGTATATGGAGGTTTGAATAGTGGCCGATAAACTGTCCGCTGGGGTATATGGAGGTTTGAATAGTGACCGATAAACTGTCCGCTGGGTATATGGAGGTTTGAATAGTGGCTGGTAAAACGGTTGCTGGCATTCAAAAGGGTTAACAAGAATATACAAGGAAATTTGATGCAAGAGGAGTTGGGCCACTTGGTCCATCATTCCTGTGCCACACCAACACCAGATTAAATTTCATTCAGGGATTTGGGAGTTGAGGGGGTGGGGGGGAGCTTGAGTGGGGATGAGAAAAGTGTGGTCGGCTCAGAGACATCACCAGCCTGTTAAAAAGAAAAATATGGATTTTTTTTTTTGGTCCTTTTTGTTGTGTAATGTTTCAATAACCTCATCGGTAGCCCATGGTGAACTGACGGTTATTTCCCCAACAGGCGGGGTGACTTTACTTACTGTCCTGATGCAAACTAAACAATAATGCAAAAAAAAAACAACTCAACAAGAAGAAGAAAAATGATGTAACAAAAGAAAAAATTCAAAAAAAATGAGGCAATACCCCTGAGCGCTCACCCGGTAGAATCATGATACTGATAAGGACATAAACGTGGGACGGAATCTACAAAATGTACCGATGAACTAATGTTCTGGAAATGTTGTCCACATGGATTTGTGATCTGACCAATAACATTCAATGACGCCACATTCACGATGCTGGCTGTTAGAGAACACCACATTGAGAATGGTATTGTCCCTTTTAGATCTTCTTAGACCTCAAATTTTTATGAATGCCATGAACAAACTTTGGCACATCACGGGTGGTGAAGGTTGCAGTCAAGTTTCATGAAAATTGTGTGTAGTTTCAGATAAAAAAGCAAATACATATTTTTGGGGGGTAACCCCCCCCCATACACTCCCTTAGAACCCTTTTTTAATGTCATGCACAAACTTTGGTACATCTCGCAGGTGATGAAGGTTGTGGTGAAGTTTCATTGGAATTGTGTGTATAGTTTCTGAGAAGAATACAAATACCTCTTTTTGGGAGGGCAGGGTCAAACCTGGACCCACTTCAACCCCCCCCCCCAATAAACTCCCTGAGACCCTGATTTTCTGAACGCGATGAAGAAACATGAGTTGCAACATGCCAAATGTAATTTTAGCCAAGTTTGGTTACGTTCCCATCTGCAGTTTCAGAGAAGAATTTGCAAGTGTTTACGGATGGACTGACGGATAGATGAGGCGCCATCACACAAGCTCTCCTGAATATGTTTCAGGTGACCTAAACATGGGGGGGACATCGTGCGTGAAAGAAGTTTTAGGGTGAGCAATGTACAACGACCACACACTATTCCTTGACGAGACCCTCTCGTTCTAACTTTGCTTTTGTATATTTATATTTCCCCCCCGATGGACATAGTCCGAAACGGGGGCTTATGGATTTGGTCTTGATTTTCGTGTCCGTGCATGCGTGCGTGCGTCCACAACCATATCTCGGACATATATTGTCCGATTTTGTTCGTACTTGGCACAAAGACAACACATGATGGAATACGTATGTGTGTCATGTTTTTTTTGGCACAAGCACAGTACACAACGGAATACACTTGCACCGAGCTTTATTTTGCGATCTGATCAAAAATGGCCAACTGGTAGACTGGTGACCATTTTTTGTTGTAAAAAAACCCGAATGTTGAACACATTCTCAACCAGTTCTCGAACATGCATTTACCGATCTTGTTCAACCTTGGCACGCAGATAATGAATGATGGTTTACATATGCACATCATTTTTTTTCGACATCAGATCCAATATGGCTGACTGGCGGCCATATTAGTTGTTGAAAAATACCCAACCCAGTGTCAAACACGTCGTCAATCATTTCTCGGACTTGCATTTACCAATGCTATTCAAACTTGGCACACAGATAATTATAAATGAATGATGCCTTACATCTGCACATCATATTTTTCGAAATGAGATCCAATATGGCCGACTGGTGGCCATTTTGTGACTTAAATGTGTCCCCAACCATTTCTCAGAGATGCAGAGTCTGATTTTGTTCAAACTTGCCACAAGCAGAGCACATGATGGCATACAAGTGCATCTCACTTTATTTTGTGATCTGATGGCCAATTGGTAGACTGGCAGCCATTTTAGTTGTCCATAAATATGGGCTCGCCCTTTAACTCCGCACAGCAGAATTACTAAAACAACCGGGGCGATGACATTTTATGTCTTTTTAGCTCACCTGGACTTCAGTCAGGTGAGCTTATGCGATCGAGCAGTATCCATATGTGTCAGTCAGTAAACACTTCAGTCATTATCGCTTGAACTAAACACACGATTTTGATGAAACTTGGCCACAAGCTTCAGATCTGATGCCAAGCGAAGGCATATTGACCGCATCAAAATCTGTGCTCATTCAAGGGGTCTATGGGGATTTTATTGACCACCACCCCCCCCGCCCCCCCCCCCAAATAGATATTTGCTCTCTTCTCGAAAACTACACACACAATTTTGATAAAACTTGACCACAACCTTCATTACCCATAATGTACCAAAGTGTATTGATCGTATCAAAATCTGCACTCATTAAGTAAGTCTATGGGGGGGGCGGGGGGTTTAACCACCCCCCCCAAAATAGGTATTTGCTGTGTTCTCCGAAATTACACATGATTTCGATGAAACTTGACCACAACCTTCATCACCCATGATGTGCGAAAGTTTGTTTATGGCATTAACAAAAAAAACAGTCAGGGTCTAAGAGGGGTCTGCAGGCGGTTTAAGTGACTGTTGCTCCTGATCCAGGTGAGTGAGCTTCAGGATACACGATTCTATCTTTTTTACTTGTTTGTGTCTTCCATTGTGTGTGTCTACCTTTGTTTATTCTCACTTTCTAAATTTCTACCTTTGCTTGTTTCCATTTATTTATATCTACCTTTGTTTATGTCTACCTTTATTTCTACCTTTGTTTATGTCTCCCTTGGTTTATTTCTTCATTTCTTTATTTCTACATTGGTATATTTCTACCTTCGTTTATTTCTACCTTTGTTTATATCTACCTTTGGTTATTTCTCTCTTTGTATATTCTCCCTTTGTTTATTCTATCTTCATTTATTTCTACCTTTGTTTATTTCTGCCTTTGTTTATTTCTAACTTTGCTTGTTTCTACCTTTGGTCATGTCTCCCTTTGCTTATGTCTCCCTTAGTTTAGTTCTTCATTTCTTTATTTCTACCTTTGTTTATATCTACCTTTGGTTATTTCTGTCTTTGCATATTCTCCCTTTGTTTATTCGACCTTCATTTGTGTCTATCTTTGTTTGTTCTACCTTTATTTATTTCTACCTTTGTTTATTCTCCTTTTGTATACATCTTCCTTTGTTTATATCTACCTTTGTTTATGTCTAACATTTACTTGTTTCTACATTTTGTATTTTTCACACTCTGAGCCTGATTGTGGACTTTGGCAAAAAGTCTTTGAAAAATGGAGTTCTATCAAAGCTTTGAGTCCACTGTTTTGCCTTGATGATCATAACACTCATGTCAGAAACCTGATGGTGAGGACAGTGAGTCAGATCTTAAGTTACAATGTTAATATAATCTTGTGACATTTGCACACTGAGTAGTGATCAATGGTAATTTGCTGCTGTTTTATCTGCACTTCCCCTTCGGGATTGTTGAAATTGAAGTTATTTCATGTTTATATATATATATATATATTTTTTTTTTATATATATGTCTCCCACACTTGAGATAAGCTGAGTGAATGTGATGGTTCGCAGACATTCAAGCACTCCACAAATGCCTCGCTCTACCCAAATTAAACATTATGTGACACCACATGTATCCAACACCCATGAGATTCCTTTAGGGTCTCACCACACCACTTCTTACCCTACATATCCCCCTCATTAAACTGTTCTACATCACATCACAGGTCACCACATTGTACCTCAATGTCATTCGGAAGAGTACAAGTAAGGAAAACAAATCACAAATAAAAGGCTGAGATTTCAACTAAAGATGAGACATTGGATTAGTGGGACAAACACAGGAAGGTGCGTGCATTAGGGTTGAGAGCAAGACAAAGTAATGAAACATCTGAGTGAGAATTGGAGCATGGGTGTGGAAAAGTGGTGAGAAACATAATGGGGGTGTGGCGGGGGGGGGGGGGATATAAAATAAAATGAGGACGAGGTGGCAGAATTAAACAGGGGGGGGGGGGTTCGATTGATTGAGTTTGGGGTTACTGGGTGAAGGGAGGAGCAGTGAGAAGGAAATGGGTGATGTGGGGGAAGGGGAGGAATGGGGAGAGAAAGAGAAAGAGAGAAAGTAAAAAGAGAAAGCACAGGGAGAGCGGGTTGTAAAAGCAGCAGCAGCTGCTCAAATTGTCGCCCAGAGTCTCTGGTGCCCTAGCCCTGCTGTCATCCATCTTTTGGCGCCAGACTCTTTACCTTAGGGAATGTTGAGTCTATAGTGTGTGTATGTGTATGTGTTATTTATATTATGGTGTGTATGGTCAAGTATTCAATATTCATTATTAATCACACCTCCTCCCCACTCCATGCTCCGTTCCCACCTCTCTCTGACCCCAATGAGGCAGAACCCTAATGAGATAGTTTTTCACTTATGATCCAGTAAAGTGTGTGTGTGTGTGTGTGTGTGTGTGTGTGTGTGTGTGTGTGTGTGTGTGTGTGTGTGTGTGTGTGTGTGTGTGTGTGTGTGTGTGTGTGTGCTTTAAGTGAGGGTAATAAAAATAATGGAGAATGGCAGGGTGTCTGGGGATAAAGTTAGTCATCTTGCAGACACAATGCAGACACCCCGGTGGTTTGCCAGTATCGTGAAGCTAATTTACAGCGGTTGTTGGCGCCATGTAGATGGCTCTGCTGTTACCAAAGCAATGGGCGGGACCCCATGGTATTATTACCGAGGATTGATCGAGGGCCTGAGCTTGGAGCCGAAACCATTGTCTTTTTACACCAGTCCTACGTCTTGGACTCTCAGACAGGCAACACCACATAGGTCCCATCCTGTCATGGGTTTAGGCCTCAATGGCAGCCTGTAAAAAGGAAGAACATTTTGAGTATTAATCTGTACATTCATGAAGTCATAGAAGGAACTGTAATTGTACATGAGAGGACATCGAGAGATGGCGGATGTAAATTAAAAAAACAAACAAACAAACAAACAGACAACAACTTGACAGATGTAGAAACGCAAGTTTCTAATTGATAATGAACAACTAAGAGGTAGAAATGTGCAATTACAGCCTCATTGGCGCAATGAACATGCCAAACAGATGGTGCAAGTCGGATGGAAGAAATGCGTGCAGAAACAAAGGCGGACAAAGGTTTTGAGACGGACTGATGAATATAGTTCGTGGAATTTTTCCTTCTCTATTTCGAGCAAACCGAAACAAAAGACTTTCAGGCAACGAGAGGCTGGATATGATCAGGCCTCCTCACACGTCAACTTCACTCGCGTCTCAACAGCCCACGCGTCGCAGAGCCCAGTCAACCTCCTCAATATCTCCGCTCCATCTGACAATCTCAGTTGCTTTCGCTTCCCCCCTTTTGCCTTTCAGATTCTGTTCCCTCGACCTTGCGTCCCACCAGCGAAGTCTCCCCTTCCCAACCTCCACCAAAGTTCTCATTTCTCGAGCGTTTGTTTTCAGAAGTGCAGTCTGCCCAGGCAGAAACAAATATGCTTCCTACTTCTTTCTACTTCTCACGTCTTCACTCCCTGTGTGTGACATGCTCTGCCCGTCTGTGCTTTGCTGTGCATTTGGCTGATGTTATTGGACTCCGATTTTCACGACAGTCAACTCCTTTGCTGTGTTTCTTCTTTGTACGAATTGGTCGTCGTATGTCTTTCTAAATCGGCCATCGATTCACCTTACCCCGATGTGCTTTGCTTTCCGCCAATCTATTGAGTAAAAGTTTCATCAAGCAGATCCTGCAGGGTGTTTACCAAAGGATCAGATCAGAGAGAATGATCAAACTCTTTGTCCTGTTTGATAAAAACGCAAATCGTTTGCTGCAATGTTGGCGGAAGCGCCGTGGCCGAACTCTTTTAGGACACGTTCCATGTGAAGGTTGTCCTCCATGATCTTGAGCGACGTCGACTCTTCCGCTGAGTGTTTTGACCCTGTGATGTACCATTTCCTCCTACTTTTCGCTCCTTGATCACGTCCTGCCCACGATTGTCCAACCGCTTCTCATGCCCTATGCCCAAACACGAGGGGTTATGAACCTTTAAACACCTTGAGGATTTTGGGATCTTGAGTACATGCCGAGCCCTCTTGGTGTAATATCCTTAACTGCACCTCCTCACTCACTGCAGGTCTCGCGGGGAATCGGTGAGACCTTCGCTAATGTATTTAGGGAGAGTATTACGTCATTTTCCACATAGTTAAGGTAACTCTCTCTCTCTCTCTCTCTCTCTCTCTCTCTCTCTCTCTCTCTCTCTCTCTCTCTCTCTCTCTCTCTCTCTCTCTCTCTCTCTCTCTCTCTCTCTCTCTCTCTCTCTCTCTCTCGCTCCACAAACCGTGTTGGTGTGGTTAGACTCGATTTCAAGAATTGCATTTTTCCCCGTCCCCCAAGCAATCTTCCTGTATTTAGGAACGGCAAACGGAGACGGTCTCTTCCATGTTGCAGGGTCATTGGCTCCAATGATATCCAAGAGATATTTCAATACATTGCCTTTAACCAACCTTTATTTTTAAGATTCCTGTTTTTTAATCTCTGCTCCTGATGGTGGATGGATGGTTATGTTTTTACCCCTGTTTGTTTGTCTGTCTATCTATCTGTCTGTCTGTCTGAACAACATATCTCAAAAAGTTGTGGACGGATTCGGACGAAACTTGGTGGATGAGTTGGGTATGTGACAAGAACAAGCCAATTAAATTTTAATTCCATATGACAGCCTCTAAAGTATTGAGGACCTTCAATGATATCTGTTGGTATGTATCTTTGGACTGTTCTCTTTTCTTGTTTTAAGTGAAAGCAAACCTTTGTAACAAAAACGACATCGAAATGAATCCGAGATGAAAAACAAATTTCACCTCCACAATTCCATAATGGATTGATTTGATTTTGGATGATTCATAATGGTCGGTGGAGAAACTCTCATAAAGTCTCCTTTTGAATGTAACACTTGGAACACATCCTTCAATCCAATCAAATCACACATCCTCACGTTGTGTTTTCACAATTGGCCGCCGGACCGAGTTCACTCTCTTCAACTTCTGGGCCTCGCCTGAAGCTATTACGGCTTCTTGGAAACCATTTATCAAAGTTGGACTCCAAAGCCAGCCACAGCCTGGGTATCGGTTTTGCCAAGTCCTTCCATGATGAATCAGTACTCACATCATACAAGGTCTTTGTCCGCAGCTCAGTGGAGTACGACTCTCGCCTATGGGCTGGCACCCCAGCATCACACCCGTCTCATCTCGATGCTGTGCAATTCCAAAGCTCTCATCATTTTTACTCCCATAAAGAAGCAGAAACACAGGGTCTGCTGCGCTCTCATTGCAGATTGGTCTTCTTCGTCTGTCTGCAGCACAAGGCTGCGAGGTCACATCATCGGCTGAGGGTTCGGCTGTGCCGCTGTTGCAATGTCCTCTGCTGGTTCGGGCAGGAATTTGCAATTTGTTCATGGTGCCGGCGATAGCTCGCCAACTCCGAGCAAATGACACCATTGCTTATTTAACGTCCATCAGCTAATTCCGGCAGATGGGATGCCCAGTTAATCATCCATCCGAGGGACGGCACACACATCGATGAATCACCCTGCCTGTAAAAACATTGGGAAGACAATTTGTCGCTGGGTCGGGATTCGAACCCAGGCAAGACGTCTGAGAGGCCAGGGTGCCCACCTCTTAGGCCATCCTGCCAGCCCAGACACGTTGGTGATCTGTATGTGTTCTGCCGCCTCTCCTCGGGTCTCATTTCCTTTGCTCTTCATTCATCCTTGTCCAGTTCCTCAAGATCGCACACACTCCTCCATTAATACTCCACTAGTGATGCTTCCAAAATCCAGGCTCATGGCTCACCTCGACTCCTTTGTTCCTCTTCTCTCCTGCTTGTGGAACCTCCTCCCTCATTCCGTTCAAACCTACTTTTCCATGACCTGACCTTCACGTCAGCAGTGTACCACCATTTGAGATGGTGCTAACCCTGACCCTGCCGGTGAAGTTTTTCTTCTTCCCTCTTGACCTCAACCTTACACATCTCCATGTCTTGGTAGGTAGCTATGTTTCATTCCCTCTTCTCTCATCTTTTTTCTGTTCGTTCGTTCTTCCATTGCATCAGCGTGTTCTCCCACTGCCTCACCGCCTCACCTTCCACCCTCTCTCACCTTTACTCTTCCCTGAGCTGAGACTTTGTAAATAAAACCCATTGCTTATGGTGCTGATGAAGCCTGAAGGTGGAAACAGCTGCTGTACATGGAATGGTGATGGATTTCATGTCTATGGCCAGTGTGCACGAGCGTTCCTTCAGACAAGCCTCGTTCTGGCCTTGCACGTCGGTTCAAGTGCCTGTGTTTGTCATAATCTATTGTTGTTACCATTTATTTATTTATTTATTTATTTATTTATTTATTTATTTATTTATTTATTTATTTATTTATTTATTTATTTATTTATTTATTTATTTATTTATTTATTTATTTATTTATTTATTTATTTGAAGAGCCATCTCCAAAGAGATCAGGTGGCTGTGCACGATGGTTTGAACTTGTGGCGATCCATACGACCGATACCCACGACCCTTTTTGGGTGTAATGTCCTCTTCCGAGATGTCGACCCACTCTTATTTGGGAAAACGAAGACGTTTCTGGGGATGCATTATGGGGGGATTGTTGCATCCTCACTGTCTGCTGGCATCTCTTCACGACGGACGGAACATTCGCTACGGGATGAAATCTTCGAGCAGTCACCACCAAGCCGATGACAAATTAACATCACGGATTTCCAAGCAACAGCCTGTTGGTTGGCGTTAGGGGACTGCGACCATTAGGTAAGCACGTCGGCACTAATTGTGGTTGCCTGGGTACCGGCAGCCTTGATAATAACCACCGTTTCCAATTTTAGCTGCTGAGCCTCAGAGATGCGTCATCAGAGCAGAGCAGGTGTGTACGTGGCTCACTAGCTATGGGGGTGAGGACGGAGATGATAAATATATAAACAAATCATACCTGTGGAAATATAATGGTCATAATCACATTATATTTGAGACCATGTTGGCTTGTGATAATCACGAGGCTCACAGCATCTCCCCCAGAGTATTCCTACTCCCACACAATCAGGTAATTCGTTTGTGAGTCACACATGGGCACGTGACTTGCAGGTGAGCATGTCGTCTCATCTGATTCCATTATACAATACAGAAGGTGAACCATAAGAATTTCCTTATTCCCGAGTGCAATATTGCCTTTCCCTCCTCTCACCTGAGATCACAGAAGATTTGATCAATGCTTACCTTGGCGCCCTTTGAAAGAACATCGTCCTCTGCACGCGTGACCATGAAGCTGCTTTGTTTGCTTCCAATAAGGCAGACAAGAGGAATGACTTCAAAGGTCCACACAATGAGAATGAACAAATAAATGTTTTGAGGCGATTATATTGATGATTAAGTCACAGGCAAAGAACTGAACGTGGTTTTTTAATCATAATTATGTTTTGAGGTGTTGCAGTTAAAAAAAAAAGAAAAAGCAAACCTGTCGGGTACCGCCCCTTAAAAACTCGAGATAAACTGCCGTGACGTCATAAAAGGAAAGATTGTCCACTCACAATGGATAATGGGCACACAACTCACTTCAGACTGGTCAGAAAGTGAATTTGACCAATAATTTTCTGATCAAGAATCCCCAGATTGTGATGATGGTCAAAAGTATTGTTGAAGGTGCTGTTAGACCGTACATGGATGAGCCCGAGGTCGTGATGACGTCATGGGAGGGTGGGGCCAATCAAGCGTTTTTTGGTGGACGGGGCCAATCAAGGGCTTTTTGGGGGGCGGGGCCAATCAAACGTTTTTTGGTGGGCGAGGCCAATCAAGGGCTTTTTGGGGGGCGGGGCCAATCAAGCGTTTTTTGGTGGACGCGGCCAATCAAGCGTTTTTTGGTGGGCGAGGCCAATCCAGAGTTTTTGGGGGGCGGGGCCAATCAAGCGTTTTTTGGTGGACGCGGCCAATCAAGCGTTTTTTGGTGGACGCGGCCAATCAAGCGTTTTTTGGTGGACGCGGCCAATCAAGCGTTTTTTGGTGGACGCGGCCAATCAAGCGTTTTTTGGTGGGCGAGGCCAATCAAGCGTTTTTTGGTGGGCGGGGCCAATCAAGCGTTTTTTGGTGGACGCGGCCAATCAAGCGTTTTTTGGTGGACGCGGCCAATCAAGCGTTTTTTGGTGGGCGAGGCCAATCCAGAGTTTTTGGGGGGCGGGGCCAATCAAGCGTTTTTTGGTGGACGGGACCAATTGAGCGTTTTTTGGTGGGCGAGGCCAATCCAGAGTTTTTGGGGGGCGGGGCCAATCAAGCGTTTTTTGGGGGGCAGGGCCAATCAGCGTGTTTTTGGAGGGGTGGGGCCAATTGAGTGTCAAAGGGCACTAAATCACATTAAAATCTTCCTTCCAAGATATCTATTCAAGAGAAGAATGATTAAGTGTTAAGTGAAGCCCCATCTATTGATGAAACCAAACATGATTTTGTAATTCTGTGGACCTATAAGGGAATGAAAGGAAAAGTTTTAGTTTGTTTTTGTTTCCTGGTACGAGTCCATTCACGGTGAATAAGTAACGCCATGATCATGGTCGTGTGTAATAATTCGGCGGTGCTAATGAATGGAACGTTTCGTCATCGTCGGCATCATCCTCTGGTCAATTTATTCATCATGAACTGAAAACAATTTTGAAATTGCTGTGCTGTAGTTGTATTTCTTTGTGGGCCATTGTCATTATAGCCTCGATGGCCGACTCGGACCTGGGACTTAGGTCGGGTTGAGTCGGGTCGGGTCGACCAACTTGATGAAAATCTGATGAACACGAGTTCCAATTTCATGACTGTTGAACTCGTCTTCAGAATGCCATTTGTGAATGTGGTCCATTTGTTCGAGTTTGATGAACATGAGTGCAAAACGTACACAAATCGCTGAACTCCAACCGTTGTCCTCCACATTCGGTTTGCATAGTGCAATTGCTCGTGTTGTTTCATGATCACGATGCTCAGAGGTACATCTTCATCGACGTTGGTCTGTCTGCCCTGGGCGACAACAGTCACATGCTGGGCTGTCTTTGGAATTATTTTTGTGGTGGTGGTGTGATGTCCTTGCATGGAGAGTACGGATACTGTTGAGCGCAGACCACTGTTTCCGGAGGAGGTCGAAACTTGGAGGCTCTTCTGTCGGATTACTCACCAGATCTTTGTTGGCAATATTGTTGTCTGTCCAGAGATTGTGCCACTTGTCCTTTGTGTTAAACCCCACATCACTCAAAGAAGAGCCCCAGAAAGGTTTGTGTGACTTGAGTTGCATTTTGGTAGATTCTGCAGGTCTTCATGGATTGGAAACTCTAGGTTGGCTTTGATGCAGTCAAACTCTCTTTCAGAATTCCGCACATCAGGGGGTGGAATGGTCGACAGGATTGGGAGCCACTGCACAGGTGTTTATTTCAGTGTACCACTGATTATTGTTTTCAGTGTTTGCAGGACAGTGTCCAAGTGTTTTGTGTGGCTGCTCTTTGCCCAAACAGGAGAACAGTATTCTGCTGCAGAGTACACAAGAGCATGGCTGGCAGTGCGAAGAGTGCATGCATTTGATCCCCAGCTGGTGTCCATTAGTTTCTGGATGATGTTTTCCCTGGTCTTGATCTTTTCTGTGACCCATTTTAGGTGTTCGCAGAATGTGAGGCTGCGATCAAGGGGAACTCCAAGGTACTTGGGGAACGGTGGACTCTGCTGTTAGCCAGTCGGTTGCCGAGATGAAAAGTGGTAACTGCAGTCTTAGTTGGGTTTGAGTGGAGGTGCAGTCGATGAAGTAGTACTCCATTACCTTTACATCTTGGGACAGGGTACTGCTGAGATCTTCAAGGTTGATTGTTTGGGAAGCAAGGGAAGATCATCAAAGAAGCCAAACTTCTGGAGGTGTACAAGGCATGTCGCTCACATATATGTTGAAAGCGATTGGAGCAAAGACTTGGGAAGACCTTGGGGAAGACCATAATTCAGAGTCCTTATGGAGCTTGTTTGCTCGCCGAGTAAGACCCTACATCTTCAAATGCTAAAAATATAAGAAAGGACATGTATATTGTGGCTTGGCACTGGAAAAGTGTGGCAGCTTTCAACAGAAGACCATGTCGTCATACGCTGATGAAAGGTCAATTAACGCAACACCTGTTTTGAGCGCACGTTGGTAGCCAGCTTCAATGTGGGTGGTAAGTGCAAGTACTTGATCAACATAATTCCTACCAGGTCTGAAACCTGCTTGTTCCTTGAGAAGGTTGGACTGCACCAGTGCAGAGAGCCTGGCCCGAATGACACACTCAAACAACTAGTATGTCATACATTGCAGATATATGGGCCGATAGCTGGATTGGTCAGCAGCGGGTTTCCCTGGCTTAAGGATGGCAATGACTTTAGCCTCTGTCTAGGTTGATGGTATGACTCCAGTTGCATGGATGTTAGTGAAAAGAGAAGCCAACCAGTCACGTCCATGAGATCCCAAGTTCTTGAACAATTCAGGATAGATGCCATCAATTTCTGCTGCTTTCCGGACTTTGGTGGAGGAAAGGCCAGTGTCAATGCCAGCCCTGGTATCGGAGGAATATAGCAGGGATGTAGGAGATGATGAAATGGTCTTGGAGAGTTCCTTTTGGACTTCATGGCGAGCCTCCTGAGTTGAGGCAGTTTTAGAGTTGAGGAACAGCTTTGAAGCAACAGCATTAGCTGATACTTTGGGAGGTTGATGTTGAGCAGATGAAGCAGCTCCAAAATGCCTTAGTAGGTTCCATACCTTTCTACTTGAATGAGTGAAATCCATCTCCTCCAAAGCCTCCTGCCATCTTTGTCATCTCACCATGTCCAGAGATTCCAAGAGTTCAGATGCAACATCTGGATATCCAGAAGTTTTATACTGTTGGAGGAGTTGGTCACTTTCTGGCAACCAACAAGGTGTGTAGCATTTTCGAAAAGCATGTGGGATGTTGTTTTTGGCTGCGTCTATCAGGATCTTGCCGAAGCTGCTCTAGCTCTTTGGGACAGGGTTGAGGCTGGCGATCTGTTCCTCAACTTCTGTTTTGAATGCCTAGCAGTTGGCTTTCCAAAAAATTCCAGCAGGCCTCAGGTTTGGATATAATCAAGGGAACCTCTATTCCAATGTGGATTAATGTTGGTCAGTGTTGGCTGTGTGGAAAGTGTGGAAGGATCTTGCATAATGCGTGAAGAGGGTGTCCTTTACCATACCTGAAGATAAAAGAGGTCTGGATTGTAGTCCTTCCTCCATCAATGTGAATGGAAAGTAGCTGCTTGCTTGGCATCATGCAGGAGATAGCGATCACCAGTGGAGGCCCAAGCCATCACATCAATAGCCTGCCTCATCATCTAAAGTATATCCCCATGAGGAGTGATGGCTGTTGAAATCACCAGCATGGACTTCGGGATGAGCAGTAATGTGGAGTGCTGGAAGGGGTCAATGATCTACCTGAGGTGGTTTATACACCTTGATGATTGTTGTATCCCCACTTTCACAGTGGCTATGAAGACATTATTGGCACTAGATTATTTAAGAATATAAAAGTCATTCAGGTTGTGTCGTCCGTAGGTTCCATGCCATACTTCGCATGGTGCACTGTTGCAATATCTTTGAAACCAGATGCGGAGCTTGGAGGCATTGGAGTCATCGTCAGCGTGTGTCTCTTGAAGAACAAGAATATCAACATCAAGGTCTTTTTGCAAATCGGTCCTGAAAAAGGTCATTTATAAGATCGTCGTGCTGCATTTGTCGATGTGATGACATTGGTTAATAACGGGGTGGACCAAAGGAAGATTGTCATCTCCCACCCCAGCCAACAGAGTGATCCATAATTAAATTCTTACGTCATTTTCAATATTCAAATACTCCGGTGTTATTGTGTGCACCGTGCAAGTCGGGTCTGTCCGTCTGTCTGCCAGTCTAATATTGAGAAACTCCATTTCAATTGAAGTTGACATTTTGAACACGGAACATGAATCGGAACACGAACCTGCAGTTTATCAGTACTTTGGCTCTGAATTTGGTAAAATGTCGGAATCTCATCCTGAGTGCGCTTGCACACAGCGCGTGCGGTAAAGCAATCGCTTTCCTCTGCCTGCTTGTCTGTCTGTCTGTCTGTCTGTCTGTCTGTCTGTCTGGCAGTGTAACAAGATTGAAAATCATTCCAAACAGGAAACTCACTAGTTTTAGGGACGTCTTAAAGGACACAAACAACAGGCACAAATAACCAATTTAACATTAAGGTGGTGTAAAAGATGCTGCACCAATGGCGGTAAACTTCCCAGTCAATGTTTTTTTTTGTTTTGTTTTCTACTGCCTTTAAAACCTTTATTTTATATAAATTAAATTATATACTTGAACAATGTGGAACACAAATCGCCTTGTTTGCACTTCGCAAACCTTCAGCTTCGCAGTACTTGGGACAAAAATGCAATGTTGTCTCGAACAATCAAGTTTGCCGCGTGTTTACAGGGCGGAGGAACAGCGACATTCCGACAAAATGGCGGCGCTTCGCGATGCAACGGCAGGGATGAATTTGTCCAAAAAACACCATCTGTTTGTTTCGTGCATCTTATGCTCAAAGGTCGTTCAAAAATCATCGGTTTCTTTGAGAAGAGTTGGCGGAACGTTTGTAATTTCGCAAATGCACGGATATACCTCAATGATGACGAGAAACATCTCGGTGGAGCATCGTCTGCTCATATGGGTACATATGTCATTTGGATCCAAAAACGGTTAAAAACTGTCAGCAACAGCTCAAAACAACTGGTTCAGTCAAGGACGTAAGAAAATGAGGAAGACGTACCGTCACGAGATCACCAGAAAACAGTGAGCGGCTACGAGACATGTTCACAAGGAGCCCAAATCAGTTGATCAGCCGATCGGTGAGGAAGAGTGGAATCGGTTGTCATTCAATTCAGGCAATTTGGGATGGAAACCCCACAAACCTCATGACGTTAAGCATTTGTTTCCAGATGATTGTGACAAGAGATTGGAGTTTGGTGAACATTCCCTGCAGTGGAATTATGACTGTCGAGGTGTGTTACATTACATGATCTGATCTGACGAGGCTATTTTCCATGTTGGTGGTTTTGTCAACAGCCTGGATAA
>NC_140963.1:139811896-139919396 GCF_056783735.1 Eptatretus burgeri
TCTGCGGATGAAGGCCTTATAAGTGAATATAGGAGTTGCGGTGTGCCAAGAAAGGACTTTGTATGATGGAGGATGCCCAATCGGCAGCTGGCTCTGGAGACCAACTTTGAAAAGTGATTTACTTTGGTCATATCGTCTGCTTGTGTATACTTGCATACTTTAAAGTGGTATTTTATATAGGTGTACGAGGTGGTGTTGTGGACAAATACAACCTGCTTGATCACCATTTATGAGCAGTTATCAATCATCTAGATTCCAGAACGAAACTCCAACAACTAAAACAACAGCCCCATCTTGAAGGGCATTCAGTCCACCACGCAATGCCTGAGCCACGAGAACATATTCGGGCCAATAATTTTTTGAAATATCATGCTATATATCGGTGTTGGGCCTATCTCTCAATGGTGAAGAATCACCTTGAAAATTAAATAATTCTCGTCTCCGGATCTGGATTTGGATCTTCACCAAAGCTGAATCAATACTTCCCCATAACACACCCAACGTGTCGACCAAATTCCGTCCAAATCCGTCCAAAACTTTTTGAGATATTGTGCTATATATCGTTTTTGGACCCATTTCTCAATGGTGAACAATCACTTAAAAACACTGGTTGCCGGATCTGGATCTTCACCAAAATCAAATCAGTTTGTCCTTGTCACAAGCCCAACTGGCGCACTAAATTTCATCCGAATCTGTACACAACTTTTTGAGGTATCCTGTACACAAACAAACAAACAAACAGACAGACAGATGAGTGAAAACATAACCTCCATCCACTTTCAGTGATGGAGTTAAAAAAATACAAAAAGGCGTAATACTCCTGGGCGCTCATCTGGGAGCGGCTGGATAAGATAACCAGGGAACCACTGGTAGGCGTGGATGACCCACAAAATATGTAACGGAGAAGAAAGGGAATACCAATGATTGGGGGGGGGAGGCGGTTACCTCCAAAAACGCCTGGTCTCAATTTTTTTATGCTGCGGCCAAACGTTGGTATATCATGGGTGATGATGTGGTCAAGGTCAGGTCAGGTCAGGTATGGGAGCATGCGCCGGAGCAGCACATCGCTACGTCCACTTTCCCCCGGTACTCCAGGGGTCTCCGTCTGGCCATCCCCCAGGCAGATACCAGGCCCATCCCCATCTCCTTGAGATGCTGATCAACCTGCTGCAAACATGAGGCACGTGCTCGACCCATTGGTGTCCTCCACTCACGAGGCTCCCTCACTGAGAGAATATGGTGAGCAGGATTAGCGTCAGGAAATTGAGCCACATGTCCACACAGCCGCAGCTGATGCTCACGGACTATGCAGGTAACAAATCTCATTTGAATCTCTCTCAGCAACTGCTCGTTGGACACAAAGTCCGACCAGCGATAGCCGAGGATTCTCCGAAGAGACCTGGTACCAAAGGAATTCAGTCTCCATCTCAGATCCCTGGTCAGAGTCTAAGTCTTACATCAGTAGAGCAATACTGGAAGCACCAAGGACCTGAAGACTTGACCTTCGTCCTCCTGCACAGGCACCGGCAACGCCACACCCCATTATCCAGTGAATCCATGACTCCCCAGGCCCGACCCAGATGTCTCTTGACTTCTGACTCACAGCCAGCAGAGACATGAATATCACTGCCAAAGCAAGTGAATCTCTCTGTGACCTCAACACCCTCACCACAAACAGGTACAGACAAGATAGCAGCATCCAATATGTCATTGAAAGCCTGGATCTTAGTTTTGACCCAGGAACCCGTAATCCCAGTGGTTCAGACTCCTCATTCAGCACCTCGAGGGCCTCAAAAGGATATCCAGAGTCTCCGCAAAGATGACTGCATCATCTGCAAAATCAAAGTCAGAGATCTTGACATTCCCAAACGATGCACCGCAGCTTGATCTCTCCGACATCCTCCCCAGAAACCAGTCCATACTAGTGCTGAAAAGTGTGGGGTCAGTACACACCCCTGACGAACTCCAGTAATAAATGGAAATAAGTCAAAGATGGTATCACCACATCTCACAGCACTCTCAGTACCAGAGTATAGTTCATACTTCAGATTGATCAGTTTTGGTGGCACCCCATGAAGACCAAGAATCTTCCAGAGGACATCCCGATTCACTCAATCAAACACTTTGCAGAGATCAACATAGACTGCAAGCAGCCCCTGCCGAAACTCTTGTCTGCGTTCGGTGAGGACCCGAAGGGCAAGGATACGGTCAATCGTTGACCTCTTGGGTGTAAAGGCTGACTGCTCTGGGTGCTGGTGCTCAAGAAGATGGTGGCAAACACAATCAAGAATTATCTGAGCAAAGATCTTGCCCGGCACTGAGAGCAGCGTCACCCCTCGGTCGGTGTTGCAGTCCTGGCGATCACCCTTCGCTTTCCAGAGAGGGACAACAAGGCTCCTCTTCCAGTCAGTTGGGATGATGCCTGTGTTCCAGGCAGAGCACAGAACTGCATGCAACGACATGAGTGCAGCATTTCCACCAGCCTTGAGGAGTTCGGCATGGATGCCACAGATCCCTGGAGATTTTCTCCATTTCACGTGGCTCACCGCAGCCTATTTCCACAAACCAAGGTGAATCATAGTTGATTGGAGGGTCAGCAATCGGGAGAGTAACACCACTGATATCCAACTTGACAGCCGCTCAAAGTAACTGGCCCAGCCCAGCGGGCCTTCACTTTGGACTCCTCTGTCAAGATTCCACCACCCTCCGCTCAAACTGCAGTACACCGATGGTCGGGCTTGGATGAACGTAATGCATGAATTCTCCTGTAAGCAGAATGAGATTCACTTGACCAGGTGATGCTCTTCCCCTCACAGATTCCTCGCACATAGGCCTCCTTGTCCACCTTCATAGCACATACTTTTTATGCCTCAGCTCCCTGAACAGCAGCTCAGCTCTGCTACTAACCCTGGCCCTGTGACTGGTCAATGGTATCCAGTGTCCCTTGAGGGACAAAATTATTCTTCGCCCAACGGTGAGCTCCAAGACATCCACTGGCAACATCAAGGATGGTGGTTTTGAAGGCACTCCACAACTCTTCAGGATTCCCCAAAGCACCCCGTCCCCCCAAATCTCCACTCAGCCTGTTTGCAAACTCCTCAGCTACCCTCTCATCCTTGAGCTTGCCAACATCCAGCCGAGGCTGAGATGGTATCATTCTCCCAGATTGAAGCTGCAATTTTAGAATTACTACAACAAGCCTGTGGTTGGTATTGAGGAATTGAGCATGCCGGGAGACCTTGCAGTTCTGGATTATCCTCCAGCGACCATCAACGAGGACATGGTCAATCTCCTTTGCCACACCACTAGCATTGGAAGATCAAGTCCAGCGATGAGCCTGTGGGCGCTGAAACCATGAACCAGCCACCCTAAGTGCATGACTTCTCCCTGTCAGTTCCAGTCGATGCATTGAAATCCCCCAAGACGAGAAGAGTATCTCGTCTGCGGCTCTGATCAACCACAGACTCGAGCGTGGCATAGAATGCGTCCTTCACGGTGAGATCACTTGCCTCAGTCGGAGCACAAACAGAGACCAGGGAAATGACACGCAAGGAGTGACCAATCCTAAGTCTCATAATACGCTCATTGACCGGTGTTCCCTCAATAATTATCATTGGAATCAGCTTATTGGACACAGCTTCTACAACTCCTTGGGCATGGTAACCCTCAGAGAGACCAGACCAATTGTAGGTGTAACCACCCGCCATGATCTCACCACTATCCGGTCTTCGAACCTCAGAGTGTGCTGCAATACCGATGTTCAAACGCTTTCACTGAGGTGATAACAGAGACAGGTGATCATCCTCTCTTTGGGAGAGGACATTCCACACCCACCTGAAGGGACCGCCTCGAGTTAACCCACGGAGACCGCCGTCTGGTGGACGACAACTCATCACCACCCCGACACACATTACTGCAATCTGTCCCGGGAAGGTTACCCGGTGGTTTTCTTCATATCACCATAGAGCGTGGATACCGAAAGCTGTGCCCCAATCCCATCGTCCGATGAGCTGCCCTTCGCAGTGCAGCTGCACAGGAGGTACTCCCACGGAGTGGGTTTTGAGTTTTCTTTGCGTTTTTCCTGTGGTCAAGTTTCATCAAAATCATGGGTGTCGTTTCGGAGAAGAAGTTGCAAGTGTTTACGGATGACGTGCCATGCATCCCACAAGCTCCCTGAAATATGTTCCAGGTGAGCTAACAACTGAAACAATGGAAAGAATTTAACAATATTTATCCAAAATTTTTTTTTTTAAAATATCCAGATCTGGATCTTCACCAAAATCGAATCAATGATTCCTTGTCACACACCCAACCTGTCCACCAAGTTTCATCCAAATCCTCCACAACTTTTTGAGATATCGTGCTCACAAACAGACATGGGTGAAAAATACAATCTCGGTGATCTCGGTTACCTTCGGTGTTGGAAGAAACTGCAGGAACAACAACAACAGCAGCAGCAGCAGATTAGAGCGCATTGAATTCACAATAAAAGGTCGTGCATGAGTAGATTTTCCTTTTTCTAATCACAAGGGAGAAGTTTATCTTTTATTGGATGACATGATACCGTCTTCTCAGATTCTGGAAACAACTACAAGTGCCTGTAACAAGATAACAAAGCCTGCTGTTAGCTTAATGGTTAATTGGTGGTTTCCTTGAAGATCTTGGGATCTTGAGTTTGATCTCCTGTCGTGCTGTTAAATAACACCAGGTGGGTAACAGTAGTAACACTCAACACTCAATAACACCCTAACTCAACCTGTCATCCTTCTGAGGTTGGCAAAATGAGTAGCAGCTTACTGGAAACGGAGGGCACTGCCGTGCTCCCAGCAATGATACAACTAGCAGCCACACAGGCTACATACAAAGTATTAAAAAAAACAAGATAACAAGTGCACTTGTGCACACACACACACACACACACACACACACACACACACACACACACACACACACACACACACACACACACACACACACACACACACACACACACACACACACACCGTTGCTCCACCCAAGCTGGTGCTTGTGCTCCTCGCAAGATAGCCCAGCCACCCCTGGGACCGGTCTTGATTAGTAGTCAGAGAGCAGAACCTTTAATCAGATTAAAAGGCTTCTATTGCTTTGGAATATCACATCTTAACGATCTCTACTCACCCGAACTGCCAAGTCTACGTCTCTGGATCCATCTGTTGAGTGTGTCGGCCACCTGCCATTTAACTCTGCCTGTCTGCTGTGTGTCTGTCTGGATGTCCGAGTTCCCCCGTGTGCAGCAACCACTTACCTGGAGCACTTTTTTAATGTTTATTTTCTTCTTTCTCTGCACTCTTTTCCAATGAATATTTTAACTATTCCCTGCATATTCACCCACTCTTCCCTCCATTGACTGACGGTGTTTATTATGTTCAATTGCCTACTCACCTTGTTATGTTCACTGGTATTTACCTACGATGGAGTCGTATGCCCAGGTGTTGACGTGCGGATAAAGAAGTAAAAGACATTCAATTGTCCAGAGATATCAACGATCTCTTTCTCTCTTTCTCTTTTTCTTCCTTTCTTTCTCTGTCTTTCTTTCCCTCTTTCTCTCCTTCTTTCTCTGTTTCTCTCTCTCTCTGTGTTTCTGTTTATATGAGAAGTCAGATTGGTTTGTGGATTTCCTGCTGGATCATCAAGTGTTTAATGGTTTAACACCTTGATTTTGGTTTGTGGCTGGGGAGAAGATTGTATCCTGAGAGATTCTGGTTGGTGTGCGGTGTATTTTATCCAGGAGACTTTCTTGGTTCCTGATTTTTACCTCCGCCACCGAAGGTGGAAGGAGGTTATGTTTTCACGTCTTTCTGTCTGTCTGTGCGCAGAATATGTCAAAAAGTTACGGATGGATTCGTATGGAATTTGTTGGATATGTTGGGTGTGTGACAAGGATGAACGGTTTAGATTTTGGTAAAGATCCGGGTCTGAGAATTTTAAAATTGATTCTTCACCATTGAGAGATCGGACCAAAAACGATATGTAGTTCGACATATCAAAACGTTGTGGATGGATTTGTATGGAATTCGCTGGACAGGTTTGGTGGGTGACAAGAACAAGCAGATTCGATTTTGGTTCAGGTCCAGATACAGATCAAGATCCTCCACCCAGGGACACTCGTCCTAAGCTCCTCCACCCAGGGACACTCGTCCCAAGCTCCTCCACCCAGGGACACTCGTCCCAAGCTCCTCCACCCAAGGACACTCGTCCCAAGCTCCTCCACCCAGGCACACTCGTCCCAAGCTCCTCCACCCAGGGACACTCGTCCCAAGCTCCTCCACCCAGGGACACTCGTCCCAAGCTCCTCCACCCAGGGACACTCGTCCCAAGCTCCTCCACCCAGGGACACTCGTCCCAAGCTCCTCCACCCAGGCACACTCGTCCCAAGCTCCTCCACCCAGGCACACTCGTCCCAAGCTCCTCCACCCAGGCACACTCGTCCCAAGCTCCTCCACCCAGGGACACTCGTCCCAAGCTCCTCCACCCAGGAACACGAGTTCCAAGCTCCTCCACCCAGGGACACTCGTCCCAAGCTCCTCCACCCAGGAACACGAGTTCCAAGCTCCTCCACCCAGGGACAGTCGTCCCAAGCTCCTCCACCCAGGGACACGAGTTCCAAGCTCCTCCACCCAGGGACAGTCGTCCCAAGCTCCTCCACCCAGGCACACTTGTCCCAAGCTCCTCCACCCAGGGACACTCGTCCCAAGCTCCTCCACCTAGAGACACTCGGCCCACGATCCTCCACCCAGGGACACTCTACCCATGCTCCCCCCTCCATCCAGGAACACTCGGCCCAGGCTCCCCTCCATCCAGGGACACTTGGCTCAAGCTCCTCCACCAAGGGACACTCGGCTCAAGCTCTTCACTCCACACCTTGCAAGTGACGTATAAAAATAGTGTCCACTGTGCCGGTTCATGGATGTTGAGTGTTTTGTGGGAAAAGGAAACACATTTATGGTTTTATTGTTTTACTAGTAGGGTTACCCGGCGTTACCCGGGTGGGGAGGGGGGGTACTGAGAAGTGGGAGAAACAGGAGAGCTGGCAGGGCTGAGAATGGGGCAGGCAGATTAGTTGCAGGAGAACCGATGGGGTGTGGGTGGGGGGAAAACTGTGTAGGGGGGCAGGAGAGCCAGAACACCAGGTGGTGAAGGGGTCTTCAGGGAACACCAGTGACTTAAGCATTCTTAAGGGTCTTCGAGGGTCTTAAGGGTCTTTGAGATCTTAAAGGGAATTTGGGATCTTCCAGTTCTTAAGGGTCTTTTCAGTCTTAAGGGTCTTCGAGGTCTTCCGGCTCGAAGGGGGTCTTCGGGGTGTTCAAAAGTCTTTGGGATCTTAACATTCTTTTGGCTCCAAAGGGTCTTTGGAGTATTTGGGGTTTTAAAGCGTTTTAATTGTGTTCGGGTAATTTATTGGTCTTTCGGGGTCTTATCTCTCAAGCAAGTGAAAAAAGAGTCTTCTCTCAAGCATGCATACTAATCTCTCAAGCATGTAAGAAGAAAGGTCTTGTGGTTTTTCAGGGTCTTTAAAGGCTGAGGGTGTGGATGAAAATACACTGAGGACAACCCCAGGGTCGGACTTGGTCTATATGCCAAATTTGGGGGTTGTGGGTCCAGCGGTCCATCCAAAAAATGCGAACAGACAGACGGACAGACAGACAGACAGACATCCGACGAATCTTGTTTATTAGATTATCCCGAGGAAGTTTGAATCCGATTTGATGATGTTATTCGTAGTGGTGAAACGGCGGTGCGTCCGAGTGTTACGTGAGCCATCCAGTGATTGGTCCAGTGTTTCCTGGACAACCATTGACGATTGTGTTTGTTTTATATTGTGATTATTAAAATGTGTGAACAGATTCTTCTTGTGCTGCTGTTGCTGCTCGAGTTCGAGTTCGAGTCAGTCAGTCAGTCAGTCAGTCACACTCTCTCTCTCTCTCTCTCTCTCTCTCTCTCTCTCTCTCTCTCTCTCTCTCTCTCTCTCTCTCTCTCTCTCTCTCTCTTCATTTTTTTTGGTGTGAACGATCTCTCCGCTCTCCTCACCGCAAAGGTAATATCGCACTCGGTGAACAGATAACACAATGAACCACCTGGATGGTGAGCACACCTGTGTGGAAAAACAAAGCCCCACGTTCAACGTGGGTTAACGTCGTCGATGACCCACAATGGTGGCTTTGGAACGAACAGACGTTGGTCCCCAGGTTCGTACAGGAAACGACGACACGGTTTGATTACGATGGGAACGTGACAACGAAACGGTCGCTCTTCGTCGCGGGAAGAATTTGTGGAGACGTCGATGGCAGAATCGAAACGGCCTCTCGGGAAGGGGATTGTTTTTTTTTTTTTTCTCGTTTCCAAATCGACAGGAGGGGCCGCGCAGTAACATCGCGGCTGGACGGTGAAGGGGGGGGATGAAAAGCCGCACGTCGCGCGCGCCGGTATTGCTCCGCGCATCGAGTTCCTCAGGCTCTATTTAATTAATGAATTTCCCATCTCGAGGAGCAGCGCGCGCATGCGCAGTCAATCGCGCGACGTTCCTTCGCTCGAGCGCATCTTGGAGCACCGGCTCCGACTGCACAGGGGAGAAAGGGAGACTGAGGAGAACGAGGATCGCGCGCAAATCCTCTCAGCACGGACTCGGCCCCCTTTGTGCTCCGTGGAATTGCGTGGGATTCCGGTGGCGTTACCCGTGTGGTTCGTCGTTTGCCGCTTGTTGTGTTGTGAGAGGCTCCTCGCAGTCATGGCAGCATCGGCTTTGATCATCCTCTCGGTGATGTTATCCGCGGGTAAGGCGCAGGTTGAACCTGGTGTTTTGTATTCCACACAGGAACACTTCATTCGGTGATCCTCCCGACTTTGAAATGTTTTTTTTTTCCCCATTTCGAAGCTGTATGTATATTTATATATATGATGTTGAACTCGAACTATGTCTCTCTTTTTCCGATTAAAAGAGATCCCTTTGTCGTGTCTCCTCACGCCGTGAATCACCGTCGCGCTCCGAGGGCTTCACTCGCTCCCTTCGTTTTTCCTTTCCTCAACCGATGTGCGAACCGACCTGTTAATAACAAATCTCCCTCCGTTGCGATAATAACGCGATCGCGTTGGATATTTGGTTAAAGTCTTCGAGAGAGAACGTTTTTTTTTTTTTTTTTTTTGGAGAGTGATCGATGTGACAGCGACCACCGACGTGTTTAGATAAGGACCGTGTGATATGGTATTTGTGAGAGGAGCGGGCGATGTGAGGGACTCGTGATGTGAAGAGCGGGCCATGTGAGGGACTCGTGATGTGATGTGAGGGACTCGAGGTGAAGAGCGGGCCATGTGAGGGACTGGTGATGTGAAGAGCAGACGATCTGAGGTGGACAGGGGACGATGTGAGAAACTGGTGATGTGAAGAGCGGGCCATGTGAGGTGGACAGGGGTCGATGTGAGGGACTGGTGAGGTGAAGAGCAGGCGATGTGAGGTGAAGAGCGGTTGATGTGAGGGACTCGTGAGGTGGACAGCGGGCGATGTGAGGTGAAGAGCAGGCGATGTGAGGTGATGTGAGGGACTCGTGAGGTGGACAGCGGGCGATGTGAGGTGGAGAGCGGGCGATGTGAGGAACTCGAGAGGTGAATAGCAGGCGATATGAGGTGGAGCTGGCGATGTGAGTCACTCGTGACGTGGATAGCAGGCGGTTTGAGGGACTCGTGAGGTGAAGAGTGGACAGGGGACAATGTGAGGGACTCGTGAGGTGAAGAGTGTGCAGTATGAGGGACTCATGAAGTGAAGAGCGGGCGATGTGAGGTGAAGAGCAGGCGATGTGAGGTGAAGAGGGGCGATGTGAGCTGGTGAGCTGGCGATATGAGTAACTCATGAGGTGAGTAACTGGTGACGTGGAGAGGGGCGGTACGACGGACCCGTGAGGTGAAGAGCGGGCGATGTGGGGTGGACAGGCGGCGGTATGAGGAACTCATGAAGTGAAGAGCGGGCGATGTGGGGTGGACAGGGTGGTATGATGAACTCGTGAGGTGAAGAGCGGGCGATGTGGGGTGGACAGGGGGCGGTATGAGGAACTCATGAGGTGAAGAGCGGGCGATGTGGGGTGGACAGGGTGGTATGATGAACTCGTGAGGTGAAGAGCGGGCGATGTGGGGTGGACAGGGGGCGGTACGACGGACCCGTGAGGTGAAGAGCGGGTGAGGTGGATGGGGCGATGTGAGGTGGAGAGCGGGTGATGTGAGGAACTCGTGACTTGGAGAGGGGGTGGTACGAGGGACCCGTGAGGTGAAGAGTGGGCGATGTGGTGTAAGGGACACATGATGTGGAAGAGCAGGCGATGTAGGGGCAAGATGAATTGGAGTCGAGATTGAGGAGTGTTCAAGAACAAGGGACACGGCAGAGCAGCATTGGAGAATGAACCGTCCAGCCAAAGAAGAGACCATGAAAGTATCTGTGCCGTCCTGTACTGTGCACATGACAAAAGGATGATTGAGACATGTTTACATCGGTGTCGATTCACAAATTTGAGAGATGGACAAAAAAATTCACATGTGGGATCAAATAAATGTAGACGGAAGGATGCTTCGAAGGTTTCGCCTCCCTCGTGCATTCGTCGCCTGCATTCCCCCTGCTCTGTCTTCATTGCATCCGACAGGATGATACAGAGATGGCCCACTCGCTTTCGAGCCATCTTGTCTGGGTTCGAATCTCGTCTTGACTATATATAATATAAACTGTTGGATCGGTGTGTTGCAGGGAGGTTATGATGTCCGTTAAGCCTGCAATCCATGTGCTAGCATGAACAGTTGGATGCTAAAGATCCCACGGTGTGTTATAAAGAGTATTTGAGTTGTCACTGGGAGTCGGACTAAATTTATAATTCCTGCCTTAATGTGCAGGGGCACCATGTAAGCGTAACAGCTGAACTTTCGTGATGATGCAACCAGCAGGCCAAATCCCGAATTGAATCACTGTCCATAACGACGGCTGTTGCTCTCGCTCCTCACATATCCTTTGTACTCTTACTGTAAGCATGTACGCCTCTTGCTTTTGTTCATGGCTCTCATTATACCCCTGCACCTCTCCGTGCCCCTCCCCCTTTGTTTTACACCCACCCCTTGAATCCCGTCTTTCCACCCCCCACCTTAATCTTTCTCTTTCACCCCATTTTCCCACTCAAGATGTAGTATCCCTGCATATTTTCTTCATACCACCACTCCTCCAACCCCCTTTTAAAAAAAAAACGTTTGTCCTTGCACATTATCACTTATCCCCCCTCATCCCTTCATTTCCTCATCCCCTCACCCCTCCCTACTTCATCTTACACTGTAATTATAAAATTCACCATTATGGAATTTATTTGTTTATGTTTTATTTTTTTGCTTGTTTGTTTGGTTTTTTTTGTCCCCAGCAACCCACTACCCCCCCCCCCTTGCCATCGACTTCTGGAACATTCGAGTTTACTTGCACACTACAAACCTTTAACACTCACGAGCCAACAGTTGCTATGCATTCACACCTTGTCTTACTTGCTGTTTGATGCATCTCTATCTGGTACTTCACTCACGATACAATTTACATGCATGTTCAGTATCTATCTTACATTCTGTGCCTAAACCCTCAAGTATGTTCCTCTCTTATCTCTTACATTCTGATCCCGCACTCCCTCTTACATTCTGATCCTGTACAGCTGATCCTCTTGCATAATTTCTTATCTAAACTTTCTCCGACAAACACACCTCATACCAATCCTCCACACCCACCCATGCCCCTCCCTACCTAAATGCTGATTTTGCTCTTCTTTCCTTTCCTACATCTCTCTGTGTCTCTCTCTCATTTGGCATCGTTGTGTTTTCTATGATTCCATTGTCAATTTTATATGATATACTTTTGAGTTAGCCTGTTGGTGTTCTCATCTGAACGCCTGGCTCACGACGTAGGGAACGCAGGTCCAAGTACTACACGTTTGGCCATTGTCTACTCCCTGATCCGATGTACCATACTCTGTTACAGAGCATTGGTTCCGCTGAAGCAGTTTCTTGACCACGGATCATGCTGGGCAGTTTGCCACTCCTCTCCCAGTTGTAGTTCAGACAGGAATTTGTAACATGGCCATGTTGCTGGCGAGAGCTCACCTACTCTTCGCGAAGGAGACCATGGGATCTTTAACGTCCAACCAATTAATGCCGGCAGACAGGACCACAGCCTACTATGTCCTTGTAATTCACTTTCTTGCAGCGACGTCTACTAATACCTTTGTCCGGCACGTGATTTATACACAAGTTTCTCCATGAGCCTTAGATCGATGTTAACAATGTATTACAATTTCTAAAGAATGCCTTTTTTTTTTTCCTCTGTCGTTTCTCTTACTCATGCCCCCCACCACTCCATCAACAACTCTTCTCTCAAACATCGAGCTTCGCCCCATTTTCCCCCTCCCTTTCTTTCGATCCTTTTTGTGCCTCCCTCCCCCAATCTCCTGTTGATGTTTTTTGCATCCTACACCCTTTCTTCACCGCTTCGTTTGGAAGCTTGAGAAGCGAGCCATTCGACGTGCTTATGTTGAAATCCCATGGTGTCTGTTTCACTGCTAATCGACCCCCGTCTTCTTCGCACCTCATTGTATATTGCACTAGAATTTGAAGTTGAGTTGCCATGTAAGGTGGATGTTGCTTCTTAAAATTTCCCAATAAAAGATCATTTTCACACCTTTTAATGATGTTTAATCAAGAATCGATCAATTGTTCGCTCACCAAGCCACAGGTACAAAATAACCGCAAAGTCGTGGGTTGAAAATGTGAAAGAATTGATGACATAACAGGAAGGGACTATCTAATTTGTTTCAATCGCCGAGTCGTATTATTGCTCATCGTCCTTCGTTCAATTCCGATCTCTCTCTCCTGTTTCCTTGTCATTGAATCTCCTTCCATATACAGTACTGCCCTGTCTCTCTCTGCTCTACATGGTGATGTCATCTGTTACACATGGTGTTAAGTGTGTTGCACTGTTCAAGTACAAAAATTATCCCCAGCTACTGTCCACACCTTCCAATCACAGAGTTGAATGTTAACGAGGAATTTGGTTGGCCTGTGAGCCTTGCGTTTTGAAGTTTTTTTTTTTTTTTTTTTTTTTTTTTTTTTGTTTGTTTGTTTTTTAATAATTTTTTATTTTATTTATTTTTTTTTGCTGGTGATGCCACCAACATAAACAGGTGTATATTGGAAGACTGTATTTTCTACTTGGTACCAAAATGCAACTGTATAGCTTTGACAAGCTTTCTCGGGTTTGGCATGGCCGCGGTGATCTTCAGGCTTTATAGTACATGTGTTCGGTGTTGTGGCAATGTTTTTATTTTTGTTTAAAATGCTGGTTTGTTAATTGAGAAACCATGCTGTTCAGGACTGGTGTTAATATGAACTTGTGAAAATCCATTAATATGAACAAAGGGCGGAGGAGCTCCTTGTTAGCCAACGGCCATCCATATCTAGTGCCCAACTGTGTCTGCAGACGTCCTCCTGCAGTTGGGTTACTTCTTATTAGGAGGTTGGTGGCAGGATTTGCACTCCGGCCACCGTAAAACCATTCATTACGCAAAAAAATCTGAAAACCCACTCCGTGGGAGTACCTCCTGTGCAGCTTCCCTTCGCAGGGCAGCTCACCGGATGACGGGATTGGGGCAAAGCCTTCGGGACCCCCAATCTTTGATGATAGGAGGGAAACCACGGGGTAACATCCCTGGGTCAGATTGCGGGAGAGTGTGTCGGAGTGGTGCTGAGGTGTCGTCCACCAGACGGCGGTCTCCTTGGGTTAACCTGAGGCGGTCCCTTCGGGTGGGTGCCTGGAATGTCCTATCCCTAAGAGAGGATGATCACCTGTCTCTGTTATCATCTGAGCTCAAGCGTTTGGACATCGGGATTGCAGCTCTCTCTGAGGTTCGGAGACCGGATTGCGGCGAGATAATGGTGGGTGGTTACACCTACTATTGGTCTGGTTGCTCTGATGGTTACCATACCCAAGGAGTTGCTGTAGCTGTGTCCAATAAGCTGACCCCAATGATAATTGAGGTAACACCGGTCAATGAGCGTATAATGAGATTAAGGATTCGTCACTCCTTAGGTGTCATTTCCCTGGTCTCTGTTTATGCTCCGACTGAGGCGAGTGATCTCACCGTGAAGGATGCATTCTACGCCACACTCGAGTCTGTGGTTGATCAGTGCCCCAGACGAGATACACTTCTAGTCTTGGGGGATTTCAATGCATCGACTGGAACGGATAAGGATGGTTATGAGGTGTGTGTTGGTCCCCATGGGTCAGGAACTATGAACCAGAATAGCACTAAGTTCCTTGACTTTGCAAGAAGTCATGGACTTAGGGTGGCTGGTTCATGGTTTCAGCGCCCACAAGCTCATCGCTGGACTTGGTATTCCAATGCTGGCGGTGTGGCAAAGGAGATTGACCATGTCCTCATTGACGGTCGTTGGAGGATGATCCAGAACTGCAGGGTCTACTGGAGTGCTCAGTTACTCAATACTGACCACAGGCTTGTTGTAGCAACTCTAAAGCTGCACCTTAGATCCTGGAGAATGGTACCATCCCAGCCGAGGCTGGATGTTGCCAAGCTCAGGGATGAGAGAGTAGCTGAGGAGTTTGCGAACAGGCTGAGTGAACACTTGGGGGGTCTGGGTGCTTTGGGGGGTCCTGAAGAGTAGTGGAGTGCCTTCAAGACCACCGTCCTTGATGTTGCCGGTGGATGTCTTGGAGCTCACCGCAGGGCAAAGAAGAATTTTGTCTCTCAAGGGACACTGGATACCATTGACCAGAGTCGCAGGGCCAGGCTGAATGGCAGAGCTGAGCTGTTCAGGGAGCTGAGGCGTAAAACTGTACGTGCACTGAGGGTGGACAAGGAGGCCCATGTGCGAGGAATCTGTGAGGGGGTAGAGCATCACCTGTGGACAGGTGATTCTCGTCCCGCTTACAGGGGAATTCGCGCATTACGTTCATCCAAGCCCATCCCTCGGAGCACTGCAGTTCGAGCAGAGAGTGGTAGGCTCTTGACAGAGGAGTCTGAAGTGAAGGCCCGCTGGGACGGTTACTTTGAGCGGTTGTACCAGGCTGATCCCCCAGCTGTCGAGTTGGACATCAAGGGTGTTACAATCCCTGTTGCCGACCCTCGAATCAACTGTGGTCCACCTTCGCTTGTGGAAACACGGGCTGCGGTGAACCAGTTGAAACGGGGCAAAGCTCCAGGGATCTGTGGCATCCATGCCGAACTTCTCAAGGCTGGTGGAAATGCTGCACTCGTGTCGTTGCATGCAGTTTTGTGCTCTGCCTGGAACACAGGCATCATCCCAACTGACTGGAAGAGGGGCCTTGTTGTCCCTCTCTGGAAAGGGAAGGGTGATCGCCAAGACTGCAACAACTACCGAGGGGTGACGCTGCTCTCAGTGCCGGGCAAGGTCTTTGCTCGGATAATTCTTGATAGGGTTCGCCACCATCTGCTTGAGCACCAGCGTCCAGAGCAGTCAGGCTTTACACCAAAGAGGTCAACGATTGACCGTATCCTTGCACTTCGTGTCCTCACCGAACGCAGACGAGAGTTTCGGCAGGGGCTGCTTGCAGCCTATGTTGATCTCTGTAAAGCGTTCGATTCAGTGAATCGGGATGTCCTCTGGAGGATTCTTGGTCTTCGTGGGGTGCCACCAAAACTGATCGATCTGATGTCTGAACTCTACTCTGGTACTGAGAGTGCTGTGAAGTGTAGTGGTACCATCTCTGACTTATTTCCAGTTGTTACTGGAGTTCGTCAGGAATGTGTACTTGCCCCCACACTTTTCAGCACTTGTATGGACTGGATTTTAGGGAGGATGTCGGAGAGATCAAGTTGCGGTGCATCGTTTGGGAATGTCAAGATCTCGGACCTTGATTTTGCGGATGATGCATTCATCTTTGCAGAGACTTTAGACATCCTTTTGGGGGCCCTCGAGGTGCTGAATGACGAGTCGGAGCCACTGGGATTACGGGTTTCTTGGGTCAAAACTAAGATCCAGGCTTTCGGTGACATCTTGGATGCTGCTGTCCTGTCTGTGTCTGTTTGTGGTGAGGATGTTGAGGTCGTGGAGAGATTCACTTACCTTGGCAGTGATATTCATGTCTCTGCTGGCTGCGAGTCAGAGGTGAATAGACGTCTGGGTCGGGCCTGGGGAGTCATGAATTCACTGGATCATGGGGTGTGGCGCTGCCGGTACCTGTGCGGGAGGACGAAAGTCCGAGTCTTCAGGTCCTTGGTATTTCCAGTCTTGCTCTATGGGTGCGAGACTTGGACTCTGACCAAGGATCTGAGACGGAGACTTAATTCCTTTGGTACCAGGTCTCTTCGGAGAATCCTTGGCTATCGCTGGTCGGATTTTGTGTCCAACGAGCGGTTGCTGAGAGAGACTCGGATGAGATTTGTTACCTGCATAGTCCGTGAGCGTCAGTTGCGGCTGTATGGACATGTGGCTCGTTTTCCTGATGCTGATCCTGCTCACCAGATTCTCTCAGCGAGGGAGTCTCTTGAGTGGAGGAGGCCAATGGGCCGACCACATGCCTCGTGGTTGCAGCAGGTTGACCATCATCTCAAGGAGATGGGGATGGGCCTGGCATCTGCGAGGGGGATGGCCAGACAGAGGCCCCTGGAGTACTGGCGGAAAGTGGACGCAGCGACGCGCTGTTCTGGCACATGCTCCCATACCTGACCTGTGAAAATCCATGCGAACATCGCATATCTTTGCAGAGCATTTCCCATGGACCACCCTCAGGTGGTGGTCCATATGATATTATATATATATATATATATATATATATCTCTCTCTCTTCTCTCTTCTCTCTTCTCTCTTCTCTCTCTCTCTCTCTCTCTCTCTCTCTCTCTCTCTCTCTCTCTCTCTCTCTCTCTCTTCTCTCTCTCTCTCTCTCTCTCTCTCTCTCTCTCTCTCTCTCTCTCTCTCTCTCTCTCTCTCTCTCTCATACAAATATCAACACACAGCTATATATGCAAGTCTAAAATGGACAAGAATATCAAGATGCACCAAAAGACAATTAACAGGAGTAAGAGACTATTTCAAGGGACAGGGTAAACGTTGAACTATAAAGCTCGAAAGCATCCCAAAATTAAAAACCTGTCTGTGGCAGCTTTCATCAAACTGAACTTGATGAAAACAGTAGCTACATAAAAATATGACTGTGTGTTCTGAAGCTCATCTGGATCAGAAGCAACAGTCACCGAAAGCCCCCGCAAACCTCCTCAGACCCTGATTTTATTTCATTTATTTTTATGCCCTGAACAGACTTTGGTGCATCATGGGTGATGAAGGTTGTGGTGAAGTTTTCTTGAAATTGTGTGTGTGGTTTGGGAGAAGAGAAAGCAAATACCTATTTTAGGCACAGATTTTGATGCAGTCAATACACCTTCATTCGGCAACAGATACAGTATGAAGCTTGTGGCCAAGTTTCATCTAAATTGTGTGTTTGGTTAATGACTGAAGTGTTTACGGACACTGTTCAATCGCACAAGCTCACCGGATGAAAGTCCAGGTGAGCTAAAAATCTTAAATTTATTGTTTTCCATATCCTACTATCCAAACCATTCCAAATGGAGCACCTCGCTGCCATTGGAGCATTTCAATTGCATCAGATGTGGCAATAAATGAGAATTATTGCTCCAAGCAGGCTGGCTCGATGCCAGAAGACTCGATTTGTATTTTTGCTGTGTCCATCCCTTTCCCTTTTAGAATCCCTTGCGGGCACGAACAACTTGCCAGTTCTCACGATAGAGGTTTGTTGAAAATTTGATGGTAAAAGTTATGCCCTGGACACACACACCACACAGTTGCAAAACCCTGTTACCCACGACGCAGGCAGTTGGGCTAACAGCACACAACACAACAGTTAGGGAAGTGAACACATTAAACATGAATAAAATGAGGAAGGGATAATGCTTATAAACACGTTTTCATGTACAGAAATGTCCCATGCCAATGTTGGGGCACACTTCCATCATGCAACTTTTGACATAACTCTGGCTGCTGGGGAAAATGGATAATCGGTGTAGTAAAGTGCAGAGTCTTTTCAGAAGGCATTAAACAATGAAGACCAGTGACATTTGCTGAAGGACATTTTGAAAATTTACCTCCAGAGGAGAATTTAATCAATGCTTTTCTTTGCTCCACTTGCATCAAACCTACCCAGGTTTCCTATCACGAGCGTAAAAGCACGTCCTCTCTCGCTCTCTCGCTCTTACCCACTCTCCCTTGTCCTCACTTTTTTCTCTGTCTCTCCACCTCTCCCCCTCTCTCCCTCCTTTCTCACTCTCCACCCCTTTCTCATGTCTCCACCCCCCACCCTTTGAACTCGCACTCTTTCTCTTGACGGGCACAATCTGTGATGACATATCCTTACCCGCGTTTGGGACAATCCTCGCTAGGCCCAAGTAATGTGCTGAGAATTGAGAGTGGGTTTTGAGTTGGGGTGCTGGGAGATGGGGCTATAACCATAAAACTGTGGGTGGGGCTGGGGGGAGAGGATCGTTTGAGAAGGCTTATGGGACAGCTTGCAGCTCCATGTGATTGACATATGGCTTCCTTTGTATCACAATGAAGCCCTGCCCCTTCAAGATGGCGCTGACCATGAATTTCAACTGCAATGATTGCCATTACACTGGTACACCACTGGGGTCCCCACACTTTCCCATGTACATATGAATACAATGTAAAATGCATCATTTCAATGGAGGGATGAAGTACAAAACCATATTTAAACTATACCGGGATATTGCTTTCAATTATGCTGAACAGCTATTGTGTGCAGGCTGCTGGTTGTCTCATTTTCTGGGGGCGTGGCTGTGCTGCTGATGCAGTGCTCCTATTACCAGTACACCGGTGCTCATTTTGCCGACCTCTGAAGGATGACATGCTGAGTCACCCCCACCTGGTGTTTATTTAATAACTGACAGGGACTCAAACTTGGGACCCTAAGATCTTAAGCCAGCTACCTTAACCGTTAAGCCAACACCAGGCTTTCTGTGCTGAATGACCCTCAGTGTAAAGCATATCTTTAAAATCTACATGATAACTGTGATTGGAACAATTGCTCAAGCTTTTACTGCAACATTCATTGGCAAACATTGCGATGTTGCCTCTGCCACCAATGGTGGACAGACGTTGTGTTTTCACCCCTGTCTGTCTATCTGTCTGTGAGCATAATTTCTCACAAAGTTAGGAACGT
The DNA here is from genome assembly GCF_056783735.1 of Eptatretus burgeri. Lineage (NCBI taxonomy): Eukaryota > Metazoa > Chordata > Myxini > Myxiniformes > Myxinidae > Eptatretus > Eptatretus burgeri. Next base: position 139,831,161 of record NC_140963.1, read on the forward strand.
TCCTTGGTGGACAGGTTGGATGTTTGACCAGGAAGAATCAATTAGATTTTGGTGGGGAAAAAATAAAAATTACAGTGATCATAATAAATCGAAATTCCCTTCTAGAATTGACAAAAGTTGAGAAACAGACAACTTAACTGTAAACCTGTAGTTTTAAAGTTGAACAACATCAGTGATCGTGATAAAGTAAAATGCTAATCTACATTTGATTTTCATCATCACAAGCTGAAGTAAAATGCTTGTTAACTGAAGATATAAAACTAAAACTATGGCTTGCAGTTCTCCCAAAGGACAATGACAAGAAAGTGTCTGATATAATTGACAATTGGAGAAAATAAATATTTCAACAACTTGTATGAATATTGGTTCAATCTGATCCAGTATTGTTCTTTGCAAACGCGTTCTCACACGTATATGAATCCAAAAAATTCAACTCGTACCAGCTAAAAAAAAAGGTGGCACCATTTTCCGATTCTTAGATGGACACACTTTAAATTTTCATGAAGAAATCTCTTCAAATGAAACTTCTACAGAGAGAGGCATGACTCACATAGTCCTCTTTGACCTTGAAATCTCCATGAATAGTAACAAACTCATAACAAAACTATGATAAAAGAGATACCTTTCAGTTTCTCAGTACATAGTTCAGTTGCAGGAAAATTCATCAGAACAGTTCACACAAGTCATGTTGAGATAATAATCTCAGCTATTAATAAAAAATAAAAGAACGATCCGCATGAAAAGACGAGCAACAAAGTCTAATACTCTGAAGGCCCCTGTTATTCCTACCTTCTTTTGGGTCCGTCTTTCACAAATCGGCTGGCCAGGCCTGAGGTTTGATTGAAGTTTGTTTAGGTACCTGGAAAGGAATTTTTAAATTTGCTTAGGTTCCTGGAAATAACTCGCCTAATGTTCACCAAAGTCACCATAGGATCTTTAATGTCCACCAACTAGCAGTGTTGGCAGATTCGTCCTCCGGCTTAACATCCTTCTGAGGGGAGGCACAAACATTGGTGCCTCACCCTGCCTGCGATCCAGCACGACAGTTTATAGTTAGGTCGACATTTGAACCCAGGTTAGACCGCTCCGAAGAGAATGGGAATACCTGTAGGCTATCCTGCAAGCCCGATAAAACAGCTAAAATATCAAGATCGGAAGAGATGGCCTCAACTGTAAATGATGAACGATAACTTGCCTGAACTATACACAAAGAAAGAATAAACGAAGATCAAACTTTTCACTTGTGAATAATTTCATTGAGGAGATAATTACATCATGTGCTCAGCTGGTATTAAGTTTTATTGCATTTGCTCAACATCTCTCAAGGTCTACTCCAGGTATGTGGGGTCCTTTGGGTCAACCTGACAAGATGGATGGACTTTAGCTTTGTGGGTGTTCTTGAAAGACTGTGTGTAGTTTATGAATTGACTTTATCAAGTTTAGATTCATGGTTAACACATAAACAAAGCAAGGTTTGCAATAAATCAGTAGTTGTGATACCTGCAACAATGTGTTTAATATTTTTTTAGTGAGTGTTTCAAAAGTATGTCAAACACAGAGCTTGAGAGTTTTGCTTAATGAAGACAAAAATGAAGTCTCAATGTGATATGCTCTTGCTTGCTTTAATGTTTTTCATTAATTTGTTTGGTGGTGGAAGAGATCTTGAGTAATATTCATTAGCATTACAGCATACTGGAGTAGACTTTCAAAAAGAAAAAGTGAAAACCAGTTGGACAAGTCTGGCATTCCAATCTCTGTAACTGTATCGTCTCATTAAATGTCCTGCCTGTTGATGTTTAATAGTAATGGTAATGAATGTTTGGCAATGTAGGATAACCTCGAAAGATGAAGGAAAAAGGTGTAAAACACTTGTGATGTTTCACTCTATTACCTGAGTAACCCTTGGATGTAACTGAGGTTGTGGACCCAACATTCTGAAAGCATCTGGGCTTAAAAGACTGAAACCTCAGTGATGAATGAAGTTTGGGTTGGGTCTTTTTCTTTTCTTTTCTGTTGGCAGTGTCATATTAACTCAAGGAATTCTGATCCTTACCCCACACATGCAAAGTGAAAAGCAAGTTGAAGCATTGTTGGTTCATGTCTGTCTGTCTTTATCTACAAACATCAATTTTGATCGAGGGACAACTTGATTTCAATGAATTATATTTTGAACATGAATCATAAAAATAACCTGTAGTATAGTAGTACTTTGGCTCAGAATTCTTCCTGATGGTGCGTGTGCAGAGAGGATATATATATATATATATATATATATATATATATATATATATATATATATATATATATATATATATATATATATATATATATATATATATATATATATATATTGTCGTGAATTCGCGCCCGCCGGCGTGCGATCGGCCACGTGACTCGAATCGCGGCACGTCGCCCACCGGACGGACAATTCTGTTGTGACCCTCTCGGACTAACGCCGGGAGCTAGTCACGGGTGGGCCTTTCGGCCTCACCACGGTCGTGCCAATCGGCCACCCGCGTGGGATAGGGTTGTTCGCCAAACTCAACCTACCTAAGTACCCACGCGGATGGTAGACCGGGCGATCGCACCTCGCTGCAGGTCGACTCCGGACACGGGCCGCTTAAGCGGTCTGTTCCGTGCTATCGGGATAACCGAGCGGTGTTATCGTCGGCCTCGACGGTTCCGATTAATTATTGGGCGTATTAAGCCCACTACAAACCCTTTACGTGAAGCAAGATGGAGATTCAAACGAAGGAAAGGACGCAGCGAAACGGGGAACAATTCAACATAATGCACTTTATTTACACGACACACGAAGAGCACACATATATCAATTTAAAACAAAAACAACAATGCAGAGCTACAACCGAATTTGCGAACACACGGCAACACTTATACAGTTTTACTTTACACGACACGGCGCCACAAGATCCATACAAAAAAACAAAAGAAAAGGCCACCCTCAAAGACAAGGGGGCAGACGGGGCCGTAGGCCAATATGTGCGCGGGACCTGAAGGAGTGGTCAGGTCCGCGAGACCGGGGGGTCCTACTCGCGTCCTCGTGACGAGCCGCAAATGTGGCTGCGCGGCGTTGCCCCGACTTCGTGCTCCTACGCGGGTTTCGTTGGCACCGCTTGGAGTGGGGTGGGAACGGGGCCCCCTTTTTGCACTATCTCAGCGCGGGGGAAAGGGGGGGGATTGTTGATGCCCTGGGGGAAGGAGAATGGTTGGCTGGCTTGGGTCCCGCGACGAGCGATCCCACCGCGACCTCGTCACCGACCGCCGTCTTCCCTGCCTCGGACCCGAGCTCCTTGGACTCTTCCCCCAATTCTCCTCAGCCGACTGCAGAAAACCACCTTGACGCCTTCGCCTCCCGACTCCACTCCGCTCTCCAACCCGACTTGACTGCCTCGCAACAACTCCAACCAAAAACTAACTCTGTGCGCAACAACTCCTCTCATTCGCCTCGCACTCGCCATTTTATAGGCCGGCAGGAGAAAACAATATGCAAATTTGCGGATCAGGATCTCCTCGAGGGCGGAGCCATGCTTGCCGATTGGACGGAGGAAAAGGGGCGTGAATCTCCTCTGATCCGAGAATTTGCATATCTCGATTCCAGACAGACGCGCCTGGAGGCGGGGCCAAGCCGCCCCGCGCTTCCTAATTGGATGGATCAGAAGTGGGCGTGTAGCATTCCTGATCCAAATTCTCCTCGGAAAGGCCGCTATTTGCACTCGCGGCTCGGCGCGTATCTTGTACGAGCCCAGGACAGCCCGACGCTCGGTGCTCACAGGTGGTGCGGGAATGGCCGTAGAAGGAGGGAGGTGAAGGTGGTGGAGGGTTTCCGGCGGTGGCCGATGGCCATGGTGCCGTTTGGAATGGCGGTGATGCGATGTTTGCTGGAGCGAGTTGTGAAGGTAAAGGTCGTGGCTGTTGGCGTTGTTGTTGTTGTCTGACGGTTGGAGCGTGGTTGGTTCAAAATAAAGATAGAACAGAAAAACGGCTATCTCAAAGCGTCGCAGCCCTCAAAACAACGGGTTTGGGCTAACTACACAGGTACTTAAGAGATACCTCACCTACGGGACCTGAATGGTGGTTTGCGAATTTCCACAACCGTAACAATATATATATATATATATATATATATATATATATATATATATATATATATATATATATATATATATATATATATATATATATATATATATATATATATCCTGTGCAAGGTAAGCCTAGCGCTTACCTTGTGTAGGTCTTCTTGGGTTGCTTTACGTAGCTTCTTCGGCGAGAGGATTGTGGCAGGGGTCAATTATTTATATAATCCTAGGTCAATTATTTATATAATTATTTATATATATATATATATATATATATATATATATATATATATATATATATATATACACCCTCCCACATCTATGAATCGAAACAACAGCCAATCAGCTCTCACCTAATCAATTAAACCCAGGTGGCTAGGATTATATAAATAATTGACCCCTGCCACATTCCTCTCGCCGAAGAAGCTACGTAAAGCAACCCAGAAGACCTACACAAGGTAAGCGCTAGGCTTACCTTGTGTGTGTATATGCATATATGTATATGCATATATGTATATATGTATATATATATATATATATATATATATATATATATATATATATATATATATATATATATATATATATATATATATATATATTACGATAATTGAAATGCACAAGGTTTATGTTCAATGCTTACAATTTCATTATTTATGGTAGATAACATCAGGAAGGTGGCCTCCACCAGCTGCAGTGCATTGTCTTAGAAAAATGGTCCCACAACCCCAAACATTCCCACCCCACCTCTCGGACAGGAGAGTTGTCTGAAATGTCAGTAGTCTCTGCATCATTGTGTGCGTGTGTGCGTGCGTGTGTGTAAGGTAGTGCAAAAGATGCTGACTGCATCAATGGTGGTAAACTTCAGAATTTTTGTTTTCTTTGACCTTTAAAATCTTTATTTTATTTCAATTGAATCATCTACTTGACCACGAGAACACAAATCGCCTTTTTGGTACTTTCAAAACCCTTCTGTTTTGCAGTACTTGGACAAAATATTCCAGAATTTTACATCATCCTGACCAATCAATTTTCTGCTCATAGACCCCAGCCATGTGCTTGTTTCTCAAGACTGTGCAGGTTAAGGTGTTTGAACTCTCTAGTTGCCTCTGTCTCTTTGTGTATCTCCTCACTGGCCTTTGTGTAGTGTATGCATATGCATAATATTGTTGCAAATCTGGAAACCATTAGCACACTCATCATTCAGGTCCTTTAGCTCAGTTATCTTGTTAAGTACGTGTTCTATAGATAGCTCCCTTCCATTGTTTAATGGGCAAATCTATGTGATTGCGCTGTGATTTATTTTAATAGTCAGGTCAGAACAACAAAGAAGAACCCTCCCGTCCAGTGATTCAACATTCAACAGCGTCCCGTGATTCAACAGCTGACTCGGCAGCATAAATGGGAATGACGGTTGGGATGGGGGTTGGGATGGGGGTTGGGACGTGTTGTCACGAGATTCAGCAAGGTAAACGGCCCCCACCCGCCATTGCGGGGGGGGGGCACAAGGGCGCATGAGTCGCGCCGAAGCGAAGTGAGGCGGGACGAAGAGGAATAAGGAGGGGACCCTCTGCTTGGCTCGAGTTGGTTCTTGTCGGGGGGGTGGGTGTTATTCGGGTGGCTGTTGCTCTGCTTCGTGGTCTGGTTCGACTAGCTCTTTTTGGTTCATGCTGCTCTTCGTGGTCTCTGCTTGGTTCCTGGCTTGGTGCGACTCCTTGGCCTCATCTTGGCCGGTGGTTCTTCGGGGAAGCGACGCATCGGGTCGGGAAGGATCGGCGCCTCGTCTCACCTGCACGTGGTTCAGAGTGTGAGGGGATCCGCCGGAGCTCGGAGAGGATCGCGGCTCACGGTGATTGGATCCAGCTCGCCCACGCTGGTGCCCGGTCCAAACAGCTTGAAAACCACACGAGGTGGAAAGGTCCGAGGCAGACCCTGGGCTTCAGCTCATCTGTCCCTCCGAGCTGAAGTCCACATTAAAGGCATCAGCCACCATTTCTTGGGTGTGTGTGTGTGTGTGTGTGTGTGTGTGTGTGTGTGTGTGTGTGTGTGTGTGTGTGTGTGTGTGTGTGTGTGTGTGCGCGCGTATGTGTGTCCATGGGCCCATCTAACAAGTAGAGAACTGTTAAGTGCTTTGTGTGCTGTAAATGATTGCATTTCATTTCGTATAGTCAGTTTAACTCTGCTCTTACGTGTTCCCTAGTTCCCCATTATTAATAATAAATACTCCCATTGTTGAATGTAAGCTCGTTCTGTGTTCCTTTCATTGGCTCGACATGACGCGTGTTTGAGGATTAGTGTTCGTAACTTGTTCATTTGGTCCGGCCCGACTTTGGTAATTCTGCTCGGTTACGCCGGATCCGAGTCGGCGATAGCGACTCGATTCGGACAAAGTCTGCCGAGGGTGAACTTCCCCGGTAGTCGGACCACGTGGGTACTTAGGTAAATTGAAGTTGGCAATCGACCCTACCCCACGTGGCCTAACCATTGGCGAAGATCGGTCCGATAGCGGACCCATCAGTTCCAGAGTTATCCGTGGCGACTACCTTTACATTCAGGGCGATCGGTCAAGCCGACTCACGGCTCCTTCTAGCGGTCATGCTCACGGTCGACCCCCCCCCCCCGGCACCGTAACAATATTTACATGTGAATACATATTGTAATAGTCACGCGTCTACAACGATGGCCAGATGGTATGGGATGAAAATGGTCTTCAGCTCAAACCCAATCTGCCCACCTTGCAGGTTGATATGCCGATTATCTAAGTGCTATGCACAAGGTTTAATAAACAAGAAAGGATTTATTAACAATCTGTGGTGGTGTGGTGGTGGGGGAGGGGGGTGTGGCGGATTGAGGGAAAGAACATGACCTCACAGCGGCGATCGCAAACATTAGTAATGAAACAATGCAGTAATGAAAACAGGGCTTGGGCACAAACAACAAAGTAATGAAACTTACAACGTTGTACTGTTGCGGAAATGGGCCCTTAGTGGGTTATTAAATATAGGATTAGCCCAGATCCCCCCTTAAATGCATGTTTAGCCAGGTTGTTTGGTAATCGGATGTTACATGTGTGTCGGGAGGTGTAGCAGGCTGTCCATTGTTTATACAGTGGTGGTGTACCGAGAGGCGTCTTCTTCCTTCCCCCTTCCTAACCAGCCCCCACCCAGCGCAGTGACAGAATCGGTTAGCAAGGCGTGTCGGCGACCCATTGGCGGAGAGCTGCTGCAGACTCGGGCGATGGACCAATCGTGTCCCCGGAGGTGGTCGGAATAGGCCCGCCCAGAAAGGCAAGGAAGGAACTGCTTTGTCCTGTCTGGGATCTGCTTTGTGAGGAGTGACTCAACGAGCTGTTCCTGCTTGGCCATGGATCCAGCGTGCAGGTTGTCCCCAGGTTGATCCTCAGTCCAGCCACGGGGCCTCTGACTGTCTTTGTTCCCTGCGCGGCTGGACCACGTCTTGTCATCCCATCGATCCACCTGCGGAGCCCAACACCCCGATTAGGCCTAGTTTGGTGTACAGGCCAGACCTGGATTTGCATACGGGACCTTGTGAGAAACCAGCTGGAACACACCGGATCTTTAGCTCTTGTGCCGTCGAACTTACAGGGGCTGGACGTGCCGAGGCTGGTGCGTGAGCGTTGCCGACAAAAGGACGTCGTCGTCGTCATCTTGCCATGCGGCATGCGCGAGCGGTGCCGATTGGAGTACGAGCGCCATCTTGCCACGCTGCGTGCTCGAGCTGGGTGCTCGAATCCGATGACATCGGCTTGTCACGGGCCGCATTCGTGCCGCACACACTTTTCCCCTCGTCCATGAGGCATCACCAAGTACTCTGTGTCTTGTCTGCATGTTGTACAGGCCTAAGTTTTATTTTGCTAGGGCTCCCTTCAAAACCCGTATCCGTAGCTCCCCAGTTAAAGGCCCTGTCACACCTTGACGATTTAGCCAGCATATGCCGACGTATGAAAAATTTGTCTAAAACGCTGGCACACGTCGAATACGTATGGGTAAGTTTTGTATACGTTAAAAGCACGCTGGCATACGTCGTAGTACGCCGAGCTGTCAGACAAATTTTCCATGCTTGAAATTTTTCGACGTATGCCAGCGTATGACTCGCACGTTCTGCATACGCTGGCCATAAGTTGTAGGCACGTTACGCGATCGTTGACACACGTCACTTGTAAGTTACTCATAAGTCAAAACACGTCGAGGTAATGTTTAGCATACCCGAAACTTATTTCTAACCTATGAGTAACGTGTTGCAGGCACGTTACGCGATCGTTGACACACGTCGACACACGTTACTTGTAAGTTACTCATAAATCGAAACATGTCGAGGTAATGGTTAGCGTCAGTGTTCCAGACTCCCTGGTTTTTTTTCTTCGGTATGACAGTGATGACACTTCGATTTCTGGTGCGGTTATAATATAATATAATTAATAGGCTGCCGCTCAACAATTTAAATCATAACCGCACTAGAAATCGAAGTGTCAACATCATCGTCATACCAAAGAACCCCCCCCCCCCAAAAAAAAAACAGGGAGTCTGGAACACTGACGCTAACCATTACCTCGACGTGTTTCGACTTATGAGTAACTTCCAAGTAACGTGTGTCAACGAACCCTAACGTGCCCACAACTTATGGCCAGCATATGCGGAACCCGTGTCATACGCTGGCATACGTTGAAAATTTTTCAACATGCTGAAAATTTGTCGACGTACTCGGCGTACTACGATGTATGCCAGCGTGCTTCAGCGTGCTCTTAACTTGTACAAAATTTACCCATAACGTATTCGGCAAATTTTTCATACGTCGGCATACGCTGGCTAAAATGTCAAGGTGTGACAGCGGCTTGACACTTCGATGTCTCGTGCAGTTATGATTTGAATCATCGAGCCGCAGCCTATTAATAGCCTACGCCACGTGATCGTTGGCGATACGCTGCCACGCACTATGCATAAGTTAGACTATTGTTGGGCATAGGTTGTGAACGCCGACAACACGCTCAGCATTCGTTGATATAAGTTATCTATATGTTATCGAAACGTTCTGTGTATGTTACCAATACGTTATGCATACATCCAACTCGTTATGAATATGTCCAAAACTGGAAATAAAACATCAATAGTTCAGCGTACGCCAGCGTTTTTACATACATTTTGATACCTTGCCATACGCTGGCTAAAACGTCAAGGTGTGACAGGGCCTTAAGAGCGGGTTATAGATGAATGATAACGTTATCGTGAAAGCTTTGCTTGTGTTGTGTTTCCCCAATGTATCCCCAATAAATCTGGCTGATTCATACGAAGGTTGCCGCCTTGAATTTATTCGTGCCGCGCCGAGGAACAATCCGCTCGATTAGTATATAAAACCAAAACGGGCTATGGACTGGCAGACTTCGCCCGGTCTCTGACAAACCCAGTCTGTAGCCGGGGTCTATATCCCCAACTGGTACGGCCCAGGTGTACTTTGGTATCGTGATCTGAGGCGCCTAACCCAAGATCTGTGCTGAACTAGCCGGCGTTAACCCCTGAGATGGTGGTGCTGTTAAGCGCCGCCGAATCTTCAACAATACCACCACCCCCACCACAGGACTGAGTGAGACCAACCTTTTTAGAAGCTCTGAGGTGTCCCAAAAACTTGTTCGATTGTTAACATTGAAACAAACTCAGCACTTTCACTGTTTTGGCCTCTTCAAAATGGGTGCTAGAGACCTCGTTTAACCAATATGAAGCTGCAACAGAAGTGTGGTTCCAAAATACCCCATCTCTTCGTGCTTAAAAGTGTCATCGAAGTTTAATTAAAAACCAAGGCAAACATGTTTTGTTGAGGAATTTAGGTGAATGGAAACGGTAATTTTCATCGACATCTACATCAGACATCAACTTCTAAGTCCAACACCAATGCTATTCATGGATGGGTCTCTTACATCCTTAACTTGCTTTAGTACCAACTCTCTAACAATGGTAAATACAACTGTAAACCAATCTATTAATCATCAGATCCATCAGGCAACAAATCTTGATCAATTTCCTCCTACATCTTTTTTATCACGAGATACTCCATCACTATCACTGAATAATATCAGCTACAGTATCGATCAGTCTATCAGGGAGGATGGTGCCTTCAGACCAGCCTAGCTCAAGGAGATGAGTGTCTGTGTCCTCTTTCCAGCCATGTTCCAGGACAGGAGGAAGATTGGGGTCATTCACGTGTGCATGCTTCCACTGTCACGCCATGGCCCGTTTGATAATGGAGAATGAATGACTTTGGACATGGCAGTAGTTCACTGAGATCCACCTTAGCTGTCTTCAAGATCTTGTCAGTTTTGTCTCCCACCATCTTGCATAGCATCGGCTCCTCCATCTTGTCCACCTCTGATTCTGAAATAACAGAAACATAACGGTTAGTCTGGTGGGCACTGCAAAATGCACAATGATTATATCAATTATACGCCTTATTCAACCTGATAACAGGTATTGGTAATCAGATTTTTTTTTTCATCAAATAAGTGGTTATAATTCTGCTTATATGATTAATTGGAAGTGTTATATTTAACTTTTTTTAAATTCAATGCATATTCATTAAAGCTACATTTACAATATATAACGTGTTCTTACCTTGGGTATCCGTACATGACTCGTGTGAAGGACTCCAGTTCATCCACCAATGCCTTCTCGACGGTCCACGTCTCACCCAGCAACATGAACGCCTCTTGGTATCTCAGAATCTTCTGCAATTTCTTCACTGGATTCACTTTCCCCTTCCCTCTAAAAGCACAACTATAATCTTCTGCAGTATACCCGTAGATCCAGAGGAGGACCTTGCAGTACACAGGACCGAGATCGTTAGCAAGCTTGGTGATGTTGATTAGGCACCTGTGCTCACCAACCTCTGTATGAAGCAGCACAATGAGAGGGTCTAACCCAGCGTTTCTCAACCTTTTTACCCTTGTGGAACCGTTGAAATAGTTTTCATGTCTCAGGAACCCCTGCATAAATATTATTATATACCATTATTAATATCTAGCTCTTTTATATTTTTATCGTAGTTCACGTGGTAAATATAATGTTTTTATTTTTTTTTCGGATACCTGGTTTCAGGAAAAAATGACCCCCTTTTTGTCAAATTTATTGGCAATGAAAAAAAAAACATACTGCTCGTTTATGAGACCTCACACCGAAGTTTTAATTCACAAAAAAAATTATTTTTTAAATCAAAAAAAAAAAAAACACACCTCATGTAACTTTATCAACAAAACTTAAACAAATAAAGCTAAAGCAATAAAGGTAAACAGAAGAACTAACCTTGAGAGAGAGAGAGAGACTTCACGCTAGGAAGCACAGAGAAGATAGATGGACACCGTGCATGCGTCCCGTACTTGAGTCAGTCACTCAATGATGCACGAATCCGCCGCGTTCAGGACGTCCACAAACCAGTGAGGGCGGTTTCACACTGGCGCCATATAGACATCGTTAAATACATTCCCTATGGTTGTTATAATTGTAAATAATATAAGAGGTTGAAGCCTCTATTATAATAACCAAGGAGTTTCCAACAATATGCCATACGTGTATAGTAAAATTACGAATATTAAATCAAACAAAAACTACTCAAAAATACATTAGCCTATTTATTACTGTTTCTCGCGGAACCCCTAGTGACCTCTTGCGGAACCCTAGGGTTCCGTGGAACCCCAGTTGAGAAACACTGGTCTAACCTGTGAGCATAGTGTGGAGTGATAAAGAAGAGGTCACTGTTAGGACTTGGAATCACAGCGAATTTGAACCCATTGTCTTTGGCGTGAAATAGGTGGATGACTGTTCTGCAGTCTGTCTCCTCATGAGATTAGTGCTTCAATCTCCTCCGTCTGTACTGTATCATTGACGGTGGGTCAGTTTGAAGGCCTTGCCATCAACATTGAGTGCAATAGATTGCTGAGAGATTCAATGAGTAGCTTCTGAGCAACTCCAGATTTGCAACAGCAGTCTTAAAAATAACTTGTCTTTATTGTCATCATTCTGTACGAAGACTGAAGTCTGCCGGCTTCTGAGTATTTATGCCTTCCAGAAGCAATTTTTCACTGCAGCACGCCGAAGCCTTTCATGACTCTTGGGACTGTTTTCAAGATACATATCTGTTGAGAAAATCACATGGCGTTTGTTGCTGATTTGATCCAGCAATTTCATTCTGATGTCCTTGAATGACAGATGAACAACTGTAAGTGCATGTAAGAGAGCATGCCATCTTCGATGAAGAGTGCCTCGGAGTTGTGTGGTAACTGAGTGAAAGTTTCGTCATCCAAGAAGTAATGTACTGGAGTTGCTTTTATTTGTTGTGAATAGGAAGCCATCTGATGTTCTGAAGGATTGAGGGATCATGGTGATTGAGTAGGACATAAGCTCTTCAAGGGAGATTGATTGATTGATCTCGAAATTCTGTCCAAGGGAGATTGGCGGAAATTCCGATGCATATTGACATAAAAACCTCGAAACATGTTTGTCTTGGTTTTTATTTTGACTTTGACTTTGCAATTTTATAGTTTTAAATACAAAAAGGTGTTGCATTTTGGAACCACACTTCTGTTGCATCTCTTTTGGTTAAATGAGGTCTCTGGCAGCCATTTTGAAAAGGAGCCAAAATGGTAAAAGTGCTCAGTTTTTTTCAATGTTAACAATGTAAAACGTTTTTGGGCCATTTTAGAGCTCCAAAAAGTGTTGGTATTATCAAGTCCTGGGTGGGGAGGGGGGTATGTTACCCCCCCCCCCTGGTGAGAGCTCGGACTACGAGGGACCCTCCAAGAGCACTCTGATGCACTCCTAATGTGGGGGCCCTCACTTGTTCCCACTGTGGGTCTGGTGTGCCTGGTGTTGGCTTAATGGCTAGGGTGGTGGGCTTGGGATCCTGGGATCCTGAGTTCAAATCCCATTTTCCGAGGTGGGGTTGACTCTGCCTGTCATCCTTCCGAGGTCAGCAAAATGAGTGCCAACTTGCTGGTATCCTGTGTCGGAGTGGCGACCCATCCGGGATTGTGCCCAATTGTCAAGGAGACTGCTGAGGCAGCACCAACTCTGCACAGAGAATGGTCCCAATGGATGGATGGATGGGTCTGGTGCTCCCAACCACCCACAGTGCCCTCTTGGCATTCTTGCCTCAGGTTGTCCCTGGGCACCCATGCTCCCTAATTAAATCGCCCACATGGCATTTCCTGGCTGATTCCAGCCGCCTTGGAGGCCCCAGTCCAGGTGCCTCTTCTAAACCACTGTGCCACACACCCTGCCACTGACAACACATTTGCACACACTTTGTCAGTACCTTTTGTATATATATATATATGTATATATATATATATATATATATATATATATATATTTTAAACCATCAACACCGGCATGCCTTCCTTGTTCCAAAAAAGCTGATACCTAGGGGTAGCCTGACTTCTGATGTCTAACTTTACTGAAGAGGGCTGTGTGCATGCTTGCTCAAGCAAGCCTGGTGTTTAATACTGTGTTGGTTTAGTGGTTTGGGTGGTGGCTTTGGATCCCCGGGTCCTGAGTTTAAGCCCTGTTTTTCCGCTGAATTAACACCAGGAGGTTGATTCAGCCTGTCATCCTTCTGAGGTCGGTAAAAGGAGTACCAGTGTAGCAGCCAAAAGGCTGCACACGAAGGGAAGAGGTATTGACTGATTGATTTATTAAATCTGGTATTGGTCAAATGGCCTCCTCCTGAGCATAATTTCCTTGTAATCCTTGTAATCCTTGAAAAGAGCCATTTCTCTTTACGATTTAATGAATCGACCACCCTGGTCGTAACCCTGACCAGTACGTATGTCACTAATGGTGGTTCCCTGGGTGGTGTTACTCTTCCTTCCAGTCCATTCTAAACACCTCGCCACCATTCACCACATTTGTGCTCGCAATTCTCTCACATGTCCTCATATCTGCACTCGCACATGTTTTTGCCCTCACTCGAGCCCTCACACACAGGCGGCGCTCCCTCTGCTTCTCGGCAACAGCTCATCATGCACAGGCAGCTCACATGCTGGTTTCACTCCCCATCACCCACACTCGGGCATGTACTGTCCGAGTCCATGTACCTGTCAGCAATCACCGGCTCCTTCTGGCGGTCGTGCCTCTCCTCCGGGTCTCCCAGCACAGTACCCTGTACCTGTAAGGCTGTGCACACTTCACATCTTTTGCCACAGCAAGTCTTGCACTCCTCCTCCTCCTCCTCCTCCTGCACACGTTATTTGTTCCTCCTGCACTTTTGATGTCTCTTATTTTCCAATAGTGCTACTTGTTTTATTATTCACTTTTCCTTCTTCTCCTCTTGGTTCTGTTTCTGTTCCTTCTACCTAAAAACTACTTTTGGCCTGGTTTTGATTTCCTCTGTTTCTGTTTCATTGTCCTCTTTGCTATTATTTCTTTTGATCTCTATCCCTCTTGATTGATTTATTTCCCACTACTCTGTGATATTTCCTTTTTTTTGCTACTCCCCAGGCACCCCTCATCTCTCCTATCTCCGTCCTAAGCCCTTCTCCTACCCTGGCTTGGCTGGCCACCAACTGCTGTTCCGTGGTCCTCTCATTGGCCAAGGACTGCCATCTCGTCCTGCTAAGTCACATTAGTTTCCAGCTTTGCTCATATGTTGGCAAAGTCTGTTTCCATTAGGTCCTGCTTCGTCTGGCCAGCCTCCATATTTTTCCCATCAGCTCGACTCCCATTCTGTCCCGCCCAGCCTTCATTCCTTTAAGATCGGCTCCCAAGTTCTGAAACGTGACCATCATTACACTGGGTTTATTCTTATGGCAAGGGGTAGGGACGGGAGAGAAACACAACTGCCAACACTGTGCTACAACTGTAGCGATGAACATTAATATAAACCCACGGGATCTCGATGGCTTCATTATTGCATTCACTCGGAGATGGAAGGACAGACAGACAGAATGAGAGAATACGAGCAATGATGGTGCCTGCACGCACGGGGTGAGTCTTGGCTCGGTTCACCTCACGGCACCCCATGTGTCTCCAGATACGCTGACCATGCACTGCTAAATCAGGCAGATCTGGACAAGAGCCACAAAGCCAGAACAGATGCACCGACATACCAGAACACTAACACCTGGAACACTAACACAATTGCACCCAGTTTTTTTTTTTTTTTTTTTTTCAATTCAATCCCAATGGCATGCCATAGCCCTCACAGTGTGCTCACTGCCTTGTGCTGATTGGTTGAGCATGCCAGGGAGTTTCCACCTCGCACTCCGTCCATGGCCCTTGCACGTGGCGGACGTCCAAATATGGGCCTGTCGGGGCCCTGTCTCGTTTATTTTTGTTGAACCCACGATCGGGCTCTGGGGCTGTGCTGATTGGCTGTAACTCAGAAAAAGAACCAGAGAGGACTGAGTATATCATGGAAAAACTCAAGGATGCAGGGAGGGAGTAAAGGTGGGGTTTATAATTAGACACTTGGGTGGGGTGATAAAATCTTTCTGAGCAGGTGGCTCAACACCATCATTTATTTAATTACAGCAAGCACATTACGCTTATTTTAACATGCACTATGAAATAACTATTATATACTAAGCCCATTATTTGGAGTGCTGTTTAAGTGGAAGTCTGCTTCTAATTTTGTTTGTGTGGTGGCACTCTCCTTCTCTCTGACTCCTGCAAGAAGTTGTTAATCAGGCTGTCCTAACCTTGCTCTGCCTGTGCTCTAATGACTCATGGAACGTAGTCAAGTGTGCACTTCATGGTCCGTCACCTCGTGTTTTTTTTCCATTCCTCCTCATTTCATTCATTTTATGTATATATTTTTTTCATGCTATTCCTCACTCCCTCCATAAATTCACTTGTTACATACATACCATCACTCTCACCTATTACCTCTCCGTGTTGTGCAATTCCTACCCTCCTTTCTTACTCTTTCCTATATCTTGTCCTCCTTGACCCATTTATTTTCTCTATCTCTCTGTTACTGTTAGTTTTGTTTGTTTTGTTGCAATGTTCAGGGCATATAGATTAGGCTTGCATTTTAAAAAGGATATTCAATGCTTCGATGTACATGCTCGTGTACGCCATTGGTTCTTTTAATCCCCTTCTGTCTGTTTCAAGAACGAACCTTCAGATTCTGGTGTGCACACTTTCCCTTTTAAGGGCTTGTTGTTTTTGCTAATCCAAAGTAGATACATCTTCCTCTCCATCCCTCTCCCTCTCCCTTGATTGAATTTCTTCACGTTCCTCCTTTTTGATTCATCCTCCCATTATTGTGGTTAATCACATTTTTGGCACTAATGATGTACGTATGAGTGCTGTTGAAGCAATATATGCTTTCGCATTTCTTTTGTTCGTTTACTCCTCTTCAACCTTCATTTTGTAATCTGTTTTAACTTGTTATTTATTTATTTTTCCTTCCATTCTTTCCTGTACAAACTTGCCTGCAAATATAAATATAATCGTGTTTTTGTTGCCCTCGCCGTCATGATTTTCACAGCTTGCATTTGCTAAAGCTTTCGATCAGGTTTGTTTCGTGTGGTTCCACCTGCTGATGAGGGCATTGGGTTTAAAACTGCTGTCAAAGATTGATGTTGATATGAACCTTTAAAACATCCAAGCAACCAATGCATCGTGCCCTCTTTGGTTGTGCCATGGTAACTTGCTGTCTCCAATGAGGTGTTGAACCCCCTGCCTGACCTTGGTTTTGAGGAAAAAATGCATTTTTGTTACATCTCCTTGCTTGGTCTATGTGTCTGCATCTCTATTATTTTCGTGTGTGTGTGTGTGTGTGTGTGTGTGTGTGTGTGTGTGTGTGTGTGTGTGTGTGTGTGTGTGTGTGTGTGTGTGTGTGTGTGATTTGTGCAATGTCAGCTCCCCAATAAGCTTTAAACTGTTTTTGAAAAAAAAAAATGAAACCTTTAAGACCACTGAATCCTACCCTCTTGTGTTTGTGAGACTGGCCTGTGAGTTTCTCCTGCTAGCGACACAGAAAACCTCCTCGTGGAAATTGGATTTTACTTTGTAGAAAACAAAGTGGTCATCGGAGATCATAATAAATGAAGTCAAGGGAACTGCCCTCCCTTCTACCCCACAGTATCTGTTTTACTTGCTGAGTTGCATTGTTTTTATATTTACCTTATTTTGCTATATTTACTCCGTAAGGATAACAAAGTAAGTTGGCAAATGGCATTTTTACCCCGTGGGCGAAAAGCAGGGTTAAGTAATTGGTTCATGTCTGTCTACAGATGTAACTATATGATCAAGGA
Source organism: Eptatretus burgeri (assembly GCF_056783735.1). NCBI lineage: Eukaryota > Metazoa > Chordata > Myxini > Myxiniformes > Myxinidae > Eptatretus > Eptatretus burgeri. The sequence goes on from NC_140963.1 coordinate 139,848,522, forward strand.
TCTACTTTATTTCAATTGAATTTTAGATTTTGAACACTGTGGAACATGAATTGGAACATGCACCTGCAGATTAGCACTACTTTGGCTCTGAATTGGGAAAAATGTACCGAATCTTGTCCCGATCACACGTGTACAGAGAGGAGTGAGATATTTATATGATGCCTGCCTGAGTCAAAATTGAGAATCATTCCAAGCAGAAAACTTGCTGTTTTTTTTGGGACGTCTTAAAGGACACGAAAAACGAACTTAACATGTTTAAAAAGTGCTTTAAAAGACGGCGCATCAACGGTGGTAAACTTCCAAGAATTTTCTTTTCTACATCATCCTTTAAGACTTTATTTTGTTTTAATTGAATTGTATACTTAAACACGAGAACACAAATTGCCTTCTTGGCACTTTCAAAACCCTTCCATTTAGTCGTACTTGGACAAAATATTGTTGCATTTTTATAATCTGCATGCCGAGATTAAAACGCACAGAGCACGTAGACTCTTGGAATAGTTATTTCCGTAACGAACGTTAAGAATAGTGCCTTCCCTGTCGGGGTTATTATGTAAAGAAATGCATTGGGTTGGGTAGTTAGCGCCCCCTCTCACCCCATTGGTAGAATAGAGCTATCAGTGCGTGATGACATGTGCCATGACTGCCATCGTGTAGGGCGTGCATGTTTTTCTGCCATGGCGTTCAACGTGTGCAAGTAACACCAGCATTCTGGAACCCGCCAAATACTCGAATTCCCATTTATTGTTTCAAGCCCCACAAAGCCCTTGTTTGTCTGTCTTTCTGTATAGACGTCTACCCTGTAATGTAATTTGTTGCAGTCTACCCCTGTACTGTATTTCATTTCCCTAATTCTTGTTTATTCTCCTCCACCCAGAATGACTGGTAAACGAACCAGGACACGGCACAGCCTCCCTGCAATGATTGCACCATTCCCTGGTTTTGTGCCATGAACATTGTTGGACGTTTGGGGTTCTTCCTGGGAGCATGGGGGTAAAAAGGGATCCCCCCATATTAATTGTGGAACTTCGCATCGAGGGACATCCAGAAGGACCAAATGAGTGAATATATGGGCGGGTAGCAGAATGGGTGGGGCTGCTGGGGAATCCTCCAATGGCTGGCATGGGGCCATCTCGTAAGATTTGACGTGGCCCAAGAGTTGGTGTTAGGCCACCTCGGAAGATCTGATGGCTGGCTCATTGACCCCGTCTGCCCCAGGGGCTATAAAGCTGTGCTTTGTGCTTTGTTCGCTCTCTCTGCCCTGGTCATCACACTCGTTTCTGCCCTGGTCCTGGATGTTCTGCATTGCCCTCGTTCCTTCCCTGGTCCTCGATGCTTTGATTCATGCTACCGACGTAGCTCGTGGACCCTCGGTTGTGGAGAGCAGTGTCGGAGCCATTCAGAAGAGTGGTACCAAGTTGGGGAAGGTGACAGTGACGTATATACTGGTAGGCTGAGGCTACCCTGCCCCTCCCAGGTGTGTGTGTGTGTGTGTGTGTGTGTGTGTGTGTGTGTGTGTGTGTGTGTGTGTGTGTGTGTGTGTGTGTGTGTGTGTGTGTGTGTGTTCTGATGGGTCCCCTGTCTTGTTATCCAGTCGGTAAGGTATAGGTTTAGCTAAGTCTGAAACTTGTACATTTGCTTTCCCTTTTTGTGAATACACATCTTGATTGCTCTTTTCATTGCATTTCCCCTTTTCCTGCCCTGGTTGCCCTTTGATGTCATTAAAGCCCTTGAGTACCCTTCCCTCCTTCCCGTACTCATCATCGCTCATTGTAAATATACTTGTACGTGCCCGTTAAAAAAATAATAAATAAATAAACCACACAGGCCGTTTCTTCGCTCTCACGTGCCCGTACGTGCGTGACCCGGAAGTTCGATATTATTCGCAGTTACGATTATTCGCAATTTATTTTTAATACCCAATTATTCAATTAGTGCCAACGTATTTTACCTTTTCGCAATGTCGTGGCAAGGAAAAACAAAAAGAGAAGAGAAGAGAGAGAAAAAATTTACTTCCTGGTTCAGAGCATACCAGCACTCTGATGTTCCCGAAATTTATACACCGTCTAATATGAAAACGATCATAACTTGGGGCATTGTGTTTATCTATAAGTGCGCAAAAGAAATCAAGAAATGATTAGAATACACGAAGTCATCACTCTCCGGAAGCCCGTACGTTGTAACCCGTAATGGCGAACGTGGCTGAGCTTCCCTTCCCCATCAGCCACGCCCACGCAACAACGTGTCTTGCCATTGGTTTGGTAAATAAATGGCCATAACTTTGGAAGCACTTGTCCGATTAATATCAAACCTTGAAAAGGCACATCCTCAGGTCCCCAGCAATATATGTGGCAAGTTTCAATTAGATCGGAGCAGAGGTTGTCGAGAAACAGCGGTCACACACACACACACACACACACACACACACACACACACACACACACACACACACACACACACACACACACACACACACACATTGCTGGAATTATAGATAGATTATTCTTGTCATATTTCCAATGTGCCCATGGTTGTCCTTTCTTCCATTGGTCCAGCAATGTCTGTATGTAGATTTGCTGGGAGGTTATAATTCTCCAAGTAATTTGCTCTCGTATCAGTCCGGCATTGGAAAGCCTGGTGTGTTGGCGCAGTGGTTAGGGCAGCGGCTTGGGATCCAAAAGGTCCTGAGTTCAAGCCCCGTTGGGCCACTGAATTAATACACCAGGGGGTTGACTCAGCCTGTCATCCTTCCGAGGTCGGCGAAATGAGTACCAGTGTACTGGGCCGGTGTATACCCCGGTTAAAATAGGTGTACCATATCCCTGTGTCGTAAGAGGCGACCAGGGTTGTCAGGAAGGGCATCCGGCGTAAAACATGTGCCAAATCACTATGCGGATCATACGGATGATCCGCTGTGGCAACCCCTAACGGGAGCAGCCGAAAGAAGAAGAAGATCAGTCCGGCATTGTGCTCGCAGAAAGCTCGGCCGCATTCATCAAGATCCAATAAAGATAACAGCAGCACAATCGCCGAAGGCGCGATTCCCTGATAAGGAGATCACGTATTCCTCGGTAAATTGTTGTCAGATGGAGGACCCTGGGTCACGTGTTCAAGTTATTGGCGTTCATGGTCGATTAGCAACCCGCCCGACGTGGTTATTCGTGTACTTTGGCTTCATTCCCGGTGAGTCTGTGGAGAACTGGGGATACCCCCACCCTCGTAGCCCCGTGACTCTGGGTCCCTAACGATATTTATGCCATCATGCCCCTGAGGGCAGAGGAACTGATTCAGCATTCAAGCTGTCTCATGCTGTGAGGGTAGAGTAACTAGTAACTGTAAGATTCAGCATTCAGACAAATTTCGTTGCACCTGGTGCTGTTTGTTTAGTGCAAAATGCAAAGCAAGAGTTTAAAAGGCCCTTCCCATGTTATTATTCTCAATACTGCATGGGGTAATGTGTTCAATGAACTCTTATAGTTCCAAATGTTATACTTTTTTTTTCTTTTCTTTTTTTTTTTTAGCAAAAAGAGCAAGATCAGACATGACTACCTAAAGGGAGAGATGGAGTGAGTTTGCACATATTTTAACTAGCAAATACTAGTTAAAGCGTATTTGCGACTACCTGTCGCTTCACTGACGGGAATGCTGTAAGACGAGAGGAGAGGAGGGGGAACGGAAGGCAGCATGAGGTTGAGAGGAAGGGAAGGCAGACGTGTGATGGAGCGTTAATTACGATTCATACCATCTCATCGAATAACAGTGACGATGGAAACAAAATAATGTCTGAAATCCATTTTCTATCGGACACGTGCTGTGGAGATGACCACCATCTGGATAAGTGTGGAGATGACCACCATCCGGATACGTGTGGAGATGACCACCATCCGGATACGTGCGGAGATGACCACCATCCGGATACGTGCGGAGATGACCACCATCCGGATACGTGCGGAGATGACCACCATCGGGATACGTGCGGAGATGACCACCATCCGGATACGTGCGGAGATGACCACCATCCGGATATGTGCGGAGATGCCCACCATTCGGGCATAACCACCTTTCCGATACGACAAGGGAAGGCAGTGTGAGAGGAGTGATCGTTCGGACATGACCATTGTCTGGACGATGGGTATACTCAGGTGGTTGTGGGGGGGGGGGTAGAGAGAGAGGAGACCGAGGAGGGGTGGGGAAGGAAAGGGGGGGGTAAAAGAGAGAGGGAGAGGGAGACAGACAGACACTGACCGAGGAGGGGTGGGGGAGTGGGGAAGGAAGGGAGAGAGACCTAGGAGGGGTGGGGAAGGAAGGGAGGGAGACCGAGGAGGGGTGGGGAAGGAAGGGAGGGAGACCGAGGAGGAGTGGGGAAGGAAGGGAGGGAGACCGAGGAAGGGAGGGAGACTGAGGGGGAGTGGGGAAGGAAGGGAGGGAGACCGAGGAAGAGTGGGGAAGGAAGGGAGGGAGACCGAGGAGGGGTCGGGGAGTGGAGAAGGAAGGGAGGGAGACCAACGAGGGGTGGGGAAGGAAGGGAGGGAGACCGAGGAGGGGTGGGGGTGGGGAAGGAAGGGAGGGAGACCGAGGAGGGGTGGGGGGTGGGGAAGGAAGGGAGGGAGACCGAGGAGGGGTGGGGGAGTGGGGAAGGAAGGGAGGGAGACTGAGGAGGAGTGGGGAAGGAAGGGAGGGAGACTGAGGAGGGGTGGGGGAGTGGGGAAGGAGGGATGGGGGAGTGAGGAAGTGTGAGGGGGAGGGGAAGGCAGCATAAGGGGAGGGTAAGATTAGGCAGCGTGGGGGAAGGCAAAATAAGACACTGTGAGGGGAGGGTCCGTCCGGAGATAACCACCATCCGGGCATGACCACCGTCCAGATATGTATGTGTGTGTATATAGTGTTGTGGTTACCAAATTCGCAAACCACCATTCAGGCCCCTTAGGTGAGGTATCTCGGTAAGTGCATGTGTAGTTAGGCCCAAACCCGTTGTCTAGTGGGAATACATGTCATTTATGCGTGCTGCGACTCTTCAGGATAGCCGTTTTTCTTTTACTATCTTTATTTTGGACCAACCGCCATGATTACCACCACAATCACAACATCAACCACCAACCACAACGCCGCTTCACCACAACCGCCACGACCTTCCCGTCACACCTCGCAACCGTAGCATCGCCACCGTTCTTGCCCCGCTGTGGGTACCGGTGTTGGACTCGTGCGGGGCGCGCGTCGAACAGCGTGTACAAAATCACGGATTTTGTGCTTCAAAAACGGATCAAAAACGACACACGCCCACTTTTTGCCGTCCAATCGGTGAGCGAGGGGCGATTTGGCCCCGCCTCCAGGGCGATCGATATATGCAAATTTATGGATCAAAAAGCCTTCACGCCCACTTTTTCTCGGGCCAATGGGGAGCGAGGTGAAAGGTCGAAGGGAGGGGGTCAAAGATGAGAGGGCGAAGTTACGGGGCGGATAAAAGGACCGTGTTCGTCAGTCCAGAAGAGTCCAGAGGCGGAGAGTAGGAGAGTAGGAGAGTCGGAAACAGAGAGTCAAGACTTCGCGGGCGGTGGAGCTGCTCGTCGTGTGCGTTGGAGTCGGAACGGAGGGGACGGAGCTGTGGAAAGGCGGCGACACCAGACGAGGGGGTGCTCGCGTCGTGCCGGGAGCTGCACCCGAGGGAGGCCGACAGCGCGACCTGGCCGAGGTGGAGACGCTCGTCGCGGGATAATAAAGATCCTCTATACCCCGAGCATCAGCAACCCCCTCCTGTTTCCCCCCGCGCTGAGATAGTGCGACCAAGGGGGCCCCTTTCCCACCCCCTACCAGACACCGTCCGCGAGGCCCGCGGAGTTGAGGCGCCATCGCCGCTCCGCGTCTCATCACCAGACGGGTAGGCGCGACCCGGTCTCGGCCTCAGGCCCGCCTCATCCTTGAGGGTATTCTTTTCCTTGGTTTTGGGTATGTGTTGTCGGCGCCGTCTGTGAAGTAAAATTGTATAAGTGTTGCCGTGTGCTCGGTAGTCGGTATTAGCTCTGCATTGTGTTTTCGCTTTTATATTTGCTTTTTGTGTAAATGGAATTGTGTTTTTCTTTTCTGTGTGCTTTTGGTGGAATTGTATATGTGTGCTTCCCGTGTGCCGCGAATAAATGTGCTTTATTATTGAACTGTTCTCCTGCTTCGCTTCGTCTTTTCCTCTATTGAATCCCCATCTTGCTTCACGTAAAGGGTTGGTAGTGGGCTGAATACGCCCGATAATTAATCGAACCGTCGAGGTCGACGATAACACCGCTCGGTTATTCTGATAGTACGGAACGGGTCGCTTAAGTGGCCCGTGTCTGAAGTCGACCTGCGGCGAGGTGCGATCGCCCGGTCTACCCTCCGCGTGGGTACTTAGGTAGGTCGAATTCGGCGAGCAACCCTATCCCACGCGGGGGCTGATTGGCTCGATCGCGGTGAGACCGAAAGGTCCACCCGTGACTGGTTCCGGCGTTAGTCCGAGAGGGTCACGACTGGATTGTCCGTCCGGTGGGCGACGTGCCGCGATTCGAGTTACGTGGCCGTCGGCACGCCGGCGGGCGCGAATCCGCAACAATATATATATATATATATTCGGAAGGGGAGGAGAGGGGGAAGATTCCAGCAGATGTAACGTCCAGTCTAATGGCACACACATTGATGAATCACCTTGCTTGTGGGTCGGGATTTGAACCCAGGCTACACAGCATTTAGCGAGCGTGCGCACCTCTCAATTATCCTGCCGCGATGTCAACGAAAGGTTTTTTTTGTTTGTTTGTTTGTTTTTGTATTTACCTATGCCAAAGTGATAGGTCGTATAATGAAAGAATATCATACATAATTGGGAAATTGCACATTTTCAGAGAGCCAGCCCTCGCCCAATACAACGATTGGCAATGTTCTGAACAACGTTCAAGTCTATCGACATGCAGTATTCAGTGACAGTGCGATTATTGTAGAGTGTTCGCCAGGTTGCTTAAGCACTCCAACAAAATGGTTGATAAGGAATGGTTGGATTGGAAAGCGATGGCAATCTCCGAACTACCATATTAATCACACACCCCCACCCGGAGACACCCAAAATATCAAATATGTTCAAATTGGAGAAATTAACACTTTTTCAGGAGTCATAACTGCTGCTAAGTTCAATTCTAGAGCTTAAATTTTGTAATTCAGCTAAGTGTAAGATTATCAAGATTATGGCATGTGCGAAAATGAATTAAAGCCACGAACGCTGGTGTCTCCAGGTGTTTATAAGCATTGCAATGTCCCCAGCGATTCGTGGGTATGATAAACAGGCATTCCATAATGAGTGAGGAAAGTGAAAAAGAAAACTATCGTTAAAAAATCATTGCGGCCTGTTCCAAGTCGAGGCATGGTTGAGCAGGCCAAAAAACATGGTGGCTTCAGTCCCCAGCGAGGTAACCCAGGATACGCCTGAAGACCCCAGAAAGCGAGGTGGCCAAGGATGTGCCTGAGAAAGGATATTATGAAATTAGGCCGTTAATTATCTTCAAAATAGGTGTTTTAATTAATTCAAACACCGAATTTTTCTCCTGCGCTTCTTTAGAGTTCCCTTGATATGCTTGAAAAGGTTCAGGCTGCGAGGTTTCATGGTTTTGGAGTTGGAGGAAATGCACACTGACACAGACACAGATTTTTATGAGTATAGATGTCAGACCTGTTTAATGAGGTATAAACTGTTTCCGAAATACCACAGGAAGATGCTTCTCCTCCTCCTCTCCCCTTTATCTTTCTGTCTGCCATTAATCCCTCCACCCTCTTGCACGCATTTGCACCCATCTGAATCCTCCTCCGCACCTCTGCCTCCAACTTACCATTGCTGGTCACTGTTGCCCCCCACCCCCACCCCCCAGATACTCAAGCCTATTTTCCTGTCTGATCACCTTCCCCTCGAACCTGATATTAGTATCTTTTCTCTGCTGCCCAATCCATATCACCTTAGGTCTCTCCTTGCTCATCTTCCACTCCCCGAGTACTTCCTGGATCTCCCGCCGACTCTCCACCACAACAGCCAGATTGTACGCTTGCAACATCCTCCCCCGAATGCCCCTCATGTTTACCTTCCTGCTTACTAGCTCGGTTAAGGTCAGGTATGGGAGAATGTACTTTCCGCCAATACTTCAGGGGCTTCTGTTTGGCTATCCCCCATGCAGATGCCTGGCCCATCCCCATCTCCTTGAGATGCTGATGAACCTGCTGCAACCACGAGGCATGTGGTTGGCCCGTTGGCCTCTTCTAATCATGAGGCTCCCTCGCTGAGAAAATTTGGTGAGCAGGATCAGCATCAGGAAAATTAGCCATATGTCCAGACAGCTGCAGCTGATGCTCACAGACGATAGAGGTAACAAATCTCATCTGAGTCTCTCTTGGCAACCGTTCGTTAGACACAAAGTCTAACCAGCGATAGCCAAGGATTCACCGAAGAGACCTGGTACCGAAGGAGTTGAGTCTCAGTCTAAGATCCCTGGTCAGAGTCCAATTCTCACATCCATAGAGCAAGACTGGAAACACTAAGGACCTGAAGACACGGACTTTTATCCTGCATAGGTATCGACAGCACCACACCCCCATGATCCATTGAATCCATGACTCCCCAGGCCCGACCCAGATGTCCATTGACCTCTGGCTCCCAACATGTGGAGACATGGATATCACTGCTAAGGGAAGTGAATCTCTCCTTGACCTTAACATCCTCACCACAAACAGGTACAGACAAGATGGCAGCGTCCAAGATGTCATTGAAAGCCTCGATCTTCCTTTTGACCCAGGAAACCAGTAATGCCAGCAGCTCCGACTCCTCATTCAGCGCCTCGAGGGCCCCCATAATAATATCCAGTGTCTCTGAGAAGACTACTGCATCATCTACGAAATCAAGGTCAGTGATCTTGACATTTCCAAACGATGTACCACAGCTTGATCTCTCCGATATCCTCCCCAGAATCCAGTCCATGCAAGTGCTGAAAATTGCAGGAGGAGCTCCATCACTTAGATAAAAATCTCCATCCATCTTTACCAGCTTCATCACCATGATAAAACATGAGTGGGCTGAGAGAACCTCAAACTGATGTTCATGCTGAACTCAGACATCTGAAGACCAACCAAAACTCTTCCTTTCGTTCACTTGTACACCCCTTCCACCAACCTAATTTCTGGTTCTGGCACTCCCATCCATCTCACTATTGCCATCATCATCTCTCTCAGGACAGTGTCGTAGGCCTTCTCCAGTTCCATAAATCCCATTGCCGTCCCACCTTTTCTCCACCTGCTTTCTCAGTGTGAACATCCCATCCATCATCCCCATACCTTTCTAAACTCCTGCTGCTCTTCTCTGATCTCCATCTCAATACTCTTCCTTATACTCCCTTCCAGAATCCTCTGCAGCACCTTCATGACATGACTTTGGAGCGTAATGCCTCTAACTTTCCCGGATTTTCAACATCGCCCTTCCCCTTCCACATTGGCACAATTAACCCTGTCCTCCAGTCTTCCAGAATTGAACCCTCTCACACATACATACATACATTTTCAATAGCCTATTCATCCAACTGACTCCACTTCTCCAGCTGCAATTATGATCTCTGTATACACCTCATCAGTTCGTGGCGCTCTTGCCTTCATCCTCTTCAATGCTGGCCGTTCCTCCTCGTCTGTGATCTCCACCAGCTCCACTTTCCCTCCACATAACACAATAGCTCCACCTCTGTTGCTTCCTCCCTGGTTCAACAGCTGCTTGAAAAATCCTTCCCACACCTTTCATGCTGCCCTCCTCTCTGTCACTAGCCTCCCTCCACCATCCTTAATCACTGCCCCATCCCCCTTCATATCCTTACTATCCTCATCACTGTCACAATCCAATTTATAGATCGTCTTCTTACCACCATCCTCTTCCAACTGGTTGTACACCTCCTCTTCCATATCCTTCCTCGCCTTATCCACAGATCCCCTTGATGCTTTCTTCTTTTGTCCACATGGGTGCAGCAATCCTGTATCTGCTTGCCTTCTCCTACTCTTGAGCTTTTATATCCTCTTCCAAACCTCCTCCTTTTCACCAACTGCCTTCACTCCGTCCACCATACCTGGTTTATATACCTCGACGACACACCCTTTCCTGACGTCCTATCACGCAAAACTTCTGCAATTCCCCTAAACACCTCTCCATACTTCTTCCACTCCTCCTCCAAACCTTCCACTTCTTCGTGAAGTTGCTCACACCTGGCCGTCATCCTCTCCTTGTACTCCATGACGACATTGTTCTGACACTTCCCCCACCTAATATTATTCCGACCCCTGCTTTTCTTCATCCGTACCGCAAACACCACAGGCTTGTGCTGGGTGGTAACATGCTCTCCCACCACTGCCTTGTAATCTTTAACCCTCCACAACTGTTGCTTCCTCACCACGACCAAATCCAATTCTGTTCTTTGTTGTCCATTCCGACAGGTGGTCTTGTGGCTTTCCCTCTTTTGAAAGAATGAACCAGCTGTGGCCATCCCATTCCTCACCACCAGCTCTTTTTAGCCCTTAGTTTGGATAAAACGTAGTTTGGATAAAAGGATAAACCTTTTCTCTTCCTCATTCCCCAACCAAATTTACCAACGCATTAATTCCTCCTCACCCGGCTCCGCTACTCTCATGTGCATGTTGAAGTCCCCACAATGCACAGCATTACCTCCAGCTCAACCATTCACATCATACTCTCCACTGCATCCCTGAATTCCTGCTTCGCTGCCCCAGTCCTTCCCGTTTGTGGCCCATATGCCAACATAATCCACACCATTTGCCTCTCTATCAGCACCCATGCCATAGCTATCAGTCACTCCCATCTTTCCACTCTGACCACCTGCATTCTGATCTCTTCCAATACCATTATTTGCATGCCATTACTCCTTCCATCAGCACCTGTGTGCAACAGCTTGCTTGTATCCTCCAACCAACCTCATCGCCCTGTCTCCTTACCATCTTGTCTCCTGCTCACACACTTCCAACCTCCTTCTATGCATCATCTCTACCCACTCGATGTCTCTACCCTCCGTTGATCCCACATTCAAACTACCTAGCTGGACCTCACTTCTGAATCGCGTCCCTTCTGGCAGAGCCAGTACCGTCTTGTGAAGTTTGGGACGCTCTCGTCATCAATCAGCAATGCTTCCCATGCTGACCTGCTGGACCAACTACCCAAGCCTGTTATCACAATCCTGTATGCACGCACGCACACACACATCGCTCTTTCTCCGCTTGCTCCCCATGTAAGCTCTCCCTTCACACTTGACTTCTCACACCTATCCTAACCCCACTCAATCCCTCTTCTCTTCCTCCCCATCCCCTTCCTTATGTCCCGCTCTTCACATTCTCCTTAATACTTTGAAGTCGTGCTTATTCAGCTTAAAACAAGAAAATGTTTTTCAAAAGTATTGTTACAGATCTGGAAACCATTTGCATTCAACATACAGATGTCCCAAAAGTCAGTTATGTCATGAAGTATGTGTGTAGTCAGATCCCCTTCCTTTTGTCTCGTGGGAGAATCAAAGGCGTGCGTTGCGATTTATTTTAGTTAGGATGTTGCATCTAACAACCATCCCATCTGTATGACCCCTTGGCCCATCACGATAATTCCCAACCAGCTGCCTTCTCGCACCCTGACGTGCCAAGGCAAGATCTCGCGGTTTCGGTTTCTCGGCTCCCCACGAATGTTGTAACTCTTTCACGACGACCTTTGCAACATTGATACTGTTGCTCGACAAGTACAAACCCGCTTGGAAGAGTGTGTGGGGTTTCCCGGCAGGGGCCAAAACCCCCGCCCAGGAAGGGTGAGTGCATGGGAGCCTGCCCAATCAGAATGGGGAGTGACGTCTGTTCGAGCGAGCCCCGCCTCGTTGAGGGAGGTCCATAAATTCCCTAGCACTCTCTGAGGCGGTGTTTTTTTTGGAGTTGGTATGAAGGGGTTGTTATGAAGGTTGTTCGGAGGTTTTCGAACGTTGTTGTTGAGCGTGCAGTTCTTTTGAAGCAGAGGGTTGAGCAGAAGGTCGTGAAGGCGGCGAACATGTCTCTGCTGGCCCTCAACAAGGAAAGGAAAGAGCGACCCTGACCCCCTCCGTGGACCCCGATATTCACCACCCGAGCTCCGCCACGAACCACGAGTCCCACACGTGCGACTGGGGACCAAACCAATCACGTTTGTCAGGTGCCGCATCGCGGAGCACCCCTTCCTCAGACGGTCAGGTACCCATCTGGACTCTGACCCCCAGCTCGTTTCTCTCCTTGGCTGCGAGGGTCCAATAAAGAACTCTGGGTTTATTTTCATTTGCGTGTGTCTGCGTGTGGGCCCGTCTTTTTAAGTAGAACTGTATAAGTTTTTATTTGATCATTGTAAGTATTTCTTTTATATTCGCGTTGTCTTGCCTTTGTCTTTTACTGTAAATAAAACTTGTTAGAAATGTTCCCAGTCCGTTTCCGTACCTTCTTGCATTGGTCCAGCATGGTTAGGATCTGAGTTTAGCCAAGTTTTTATACCCGATAATCCGTTCATTCCAGCCGGCACGGCTTTGGCAGTTTCCGCTCGGCTGCACCCGAACCGGAGTTGGTAGTCGGTAGTTGGAACTCTACCGCAGTCGGCAGAGTGACCTGGTTTGAGCAAGACGTGCCGAGGGCGTGGTTTCCCTGGTAGTCGAAATTGTGTGGTTAATTAGGTAAATTGGTTATAGACAAATAGACCCTCCACTACGCGGTTGAAATATTGGCGACCACGGTCGGTTCAGCGACCCGGCCGTGTCACGGAATTATCCAGAGCGACGGCCTACAATTCCGGGGAGTCTGGTGGAGACGACGTTGCTTTCCCCACCTCGTGGTTGTTCTCGCCACTGACCCCCGGCCCGCAACAATATCACTCGGTTCTTTCACAAAGATAACTCGGTTCAACCCTCAGCATGCTCCCGTGCTCGGTCCTCCTCGACTCCCATGCTTGCTCTTGCAAAAGGGCATCTGTGGGCCGTTGGAATCGGGGCAAAGCGCGGACGCAATGCCCCTTTGGAATCGGGGCAAAGCGCGGCCGCAGCGGCCCGTTGTAATCGGGGCAAAGCGCGGCCGCACTGCCCTTTTGGAATCGGGGCAAAGCGCGGCCGCACTGCCCCTTTGGAATCGGGGCAAAGCGCGGCCGCAGCGGCCCGTTGTAATCGGGGCAAAGCGCGGCCGCACTGCCCTTTTGGAATCGGGGCAAAGCGCGGCCGCACTGCCCCTTTGGAATCGGGGCAAAGCGCGGCCGCACTGCCCCTTTGGAATCGGGGCAAAACGCGGCTGCAGCGGCCCGTTGTAATCGGGGCAAAGCGTGGCTGCAGCGGCCCGTTATCGGGGCAAAGTGCGGCCGCAGTGGCCCGTAGGCATCGGGGCAAAGCGCGCCCAGCTCCACCCCATCCCAACCCGTGATATTCTCTTTCAATCCTCTGTATGCCTCTCTCCCCATCTCCTTACAGATCACTCTTTCCTTTTCTCTCTCGCCCATTCGTTCATCCCGTCGTCGTGTCTGCACATGGTTTCACTTTCAGTGAATTTCCTCTTTCCCTCTGTCACCTTGTTATTCCATTATCCAGCACTTTGCGTCCAGAAAATGATTTTGTTGGAGCTGTAAAAAGCTGTTGCAAATTGCTGAATTTATTTGTGTATTGTTGATTATGTGGTGCAATTGTGATGATAATGTTGTCCCAGTTGCCTCAAACTTGGTGATCTCATGTATTGTGAAAAAATAACGATCAAGCGATCTTCATTCGTCATCTGCTGCTGTGATGAAAAATAGCTCAGAATGGGGCCACTGGAATGGCTGTCATCATTGGGGACACAACGTTTTTGAAAATGTGTAAAAATAAATAAATATCTTGGATAACATTTACAATCCTTTAAATTGCTTTCATCACAGTCAAGTTGTTGATTGGTTGGAGTTCTGCTTCCCCACACATCGTGCATCCCATAGTTATTTTAGATTTTGTAATTGCTAGTTATTGCTTGTCCCATAATCCAACATATCTCAGACTGCCTACACCCTTGAAGGAGGATAGCAATGCTCCTCATTCCCATAAAGGCTGCCACAAATTTTAAGGCTACCAGATACCCATTTGTTGTTCCATGATGCTGGATGACCGACTGAGTGCAAGGGGTGACAAACTCTGTTGGTGCTGACCTGATATGCCAACGGCTTTCCACATCTGTTTGTCATGTCGTAGGTGTTTGATGTAATGAGATAGTCATGTCTATTCCATCTAATAATCCATTGCAGTGCTCTCTCTCCTCTTGAGGTGATTCATTTAATGGTCTCCCAGACCGCTGGTCAGGGTTGGTGTTGCATATAATCTTCTAATTTGTGAGGATATTCCTACCCTTGGTTTGGGGATCTGTAAGATGGTTTAAGTTATTGTGATGGAGGTGCACACTCTGACAGCTGATTATCATTCCTTGTAGGAACTCTGAAAACACCTTTCTCTGTGACGGATGTTCTTCGACCAAGCAGAGTCTGTTTCATATTTGTACTGTCTGTTCATGAGTCACAGTTGTGCAAATCCAATGCTCCATTAGAAAGGGGTGTTTCGTGACTCTTGGAAGGTTATTAACGAAATGTGGTGTTACTTGCGCTTGGGTTTTTATTTTATTATATTTATTTTTTAATATAAACGTCTCTTCCCAATAGTTTTCAGTTTGAGCACACACGTCCTTGTTGTCAAATTCTGCTTTCCTGGATTTACCCAAACTTGTTCCACGTTGTTGAACTGAGCAAAGTACCATGGTGTTTGAGTACCTTGATTGGATAGATCTGGGTACATGTGTTCAAGCAAAGAAACTCAAAGTAGAGCACAGACTCTTGAGGCTGGATGTAATAACGCAGTCCTCCACAATGTTGGCTTCCCATGTGATGTGTGTTACAAACGAGTTAATGTGCATTCATGCTGGAGGGTCACTCAGGAGTAAATCTAAAGTTTCATTGTTTGAGTTCTATGTGAATGCAAGTTAGTACTGTACGTCGACTCTTCAGAGGAATGGATCTGTTTGGGACCATGGTTCAGTCTTATGGAAGAAGTCTTACCAGACTCGGTAGGGTAATGGTTGGAGCATCCGCTCCAAGTCTATGAAGTCGGTGGTTCGAACCCGGGACGAGTTGTACCATTGACATTAAAAATGGTTTGTGCTGATTCCTTGTTTGACTATCAGCATTTAAAAGGATAGATCAGACGAGCAACCATTGCACAGGCCTGATGGGCAAAATGGCCTACTGCGTTGAAGTTCCTTGAAAGGGCGTGGCGATCTGAGGATGTGCCTTCGAGGTCGAGCTATGTCTGTCTGAGGGTGCTGCCTGCAGAAATAATTTTTTGATTATGAACTTGTGTTTTTTTTTCAGAACCTAACTTGTAATGTGATTGCCTCTCACCACTATAGTAGATCGGTGGTCTGAATTCTCCACAGGTGATGGTGCATTTGAGGCCCATCGCATTCATTGGATGAACATAGTCACGTGTATCTCCAGGTCTGCTAATTTCCCTCACAGTATTTAAGTGATCATTCACCATGACGCCAACTCGTTCGCTCTCTGTTCCTTGACCCTTGTGAAATATTTTGATGCAAGTGCCAAAATTTTACCACGGACGGACTAGTTTCCCTCGTTTACTTGTGTGGACATTGCTGGAGACTGTGCAGCCTCAAACCTGTCCATCACACACAAACTCGCAATGACTTCAGATATTATTGAACTTTCATATTTCTTACTTGCACCTCATTCAATATGCCGTTTTTTTTAAAATTTATGTATTTATTTATTTTTAATCGTATATGTGGATATGAAGTATCATTATTAAACAATACAATAATTAAATTACAAAACAAATTAATTAATCAATCTCAATTTATAACTTCTCCATTGATCGAAGGCTCATTGAAGAGCTTGTACATAATCACATGCAGGACAAAGACAATGGTAGACATCAGTGTAATTTGATGTAAATTACAAGGTTATTGGGAGATTCTGGAAAAATGCATATATGGGATTTGAACCTGCGTTCCCAGCATCATGAGCCATTGGTTCAGATGGGAGTAGTAAACGGGGAAAACTCGAAGCACAGAACTCTAACTATAGAAAGATGTCTTTTTGGCCTTGATACCTGTGTAGGAAGCAATGGACGGTTCAATGAGTGATGTAAACATTCTAGGAGTGATCCTCATCATGTTTGCATCACCAATTTAGTTGTGCATTTCATGACCCTGAAATCCATCAGGTTATTCATGTGAGTCTCGTTTGTGGTGATGACGTCCAGCTCTCGCCTTCTCTCAACGAAGTGATCAAAGTACCGAGTGCAGCAGTCTTACAGTGTTAAAGGGTCCCTGAGCAACCGATACCAAGAGAGGGTGACATCGCACATTCGTCGTCTCCAAAGTCAATATGGTTTCCCCATGGTGCTCAAAGCACCGCAGGTGATTGCCTAATAGCCCGAATATAACGGATTGCCATAGAGGAGCAGGATTAACTACAGGGTTGGCAAAATGACACACTGAATGGTCGTTAGACGGGCGGGCAGCATTGCTGGCACATGTGCCGATGAACTGCGAAGCATTTCAGACTGAAATGGTGAAGCGTTTACTTTGAGGAAAGGTGTCCAACTGAATTTTGTTTTCGGTTTCCAAACCGAGTGCCAAACCATTTTCACGCGTTGCTCCAATTGCCGATAACGTTGGGTTCCCGTGGATTGTTTTCTTGATTCTATTCTTCCAAAAAATGCAAAACATGACTAGTGTTTCTAAACACTGTGCATTCATATGCAGCCATCCATCCTAAACACTGTGCAGCTATCCATCCGTCCTCGAATGAGCCATTAATGCATCATCGTGGTTTTGTTTTCGCTCCCCCCTTTTTGACAGATTGATTCAAAATTTGAAGAAAATGAGTTGTGGAACAACAATTGGTCATGCCTAGGATGTTTCCAATCACTCCTTCGGGCTTGCGCAAAATGCGAACGGCCTGTGGCATGCAAGATACGTTTGACCGACAATATTGCATCGTGTAAGCTCATTAACCGTAGAGATAATGCTCCGTTCCAATTTTCAGCTTTTTATGTTTTTTTTTTTAAAAGCATTACAATAAGTATATTGTGATGTTTTTCATTGTAACTTAATGACTTGATTATCTTTTCTCATTTTGAGATTGTCTGAAATGAAATCTTAAAAGCCTCGAGGAAATTTATGATGGACATTCAGAAAGTTGCACAAACAAGATCTTTAAAAATTAATTAATTAATTATATACAGGTTTAATTGTGCAAAAAAATATAAGATATATATATATATATATATATATATAGTGTCCCAAAAAAATATACAACTTTTAAAATGCTTCGTTTGATCCTAAAAAAAAGCAGTAATTTTTGTCACTTATGCTTCATTTCTTGTTGCAGAGACCCAGAAGTTTATTTTGATACCAAGCAAGCGCCAGAAAATGCCAAGACTGACCGTACAACAACGGACAAAAATTGTTGAACTTTGGCACCAGACGAAAAGTGTCATACAGGTGCAACGTCTTTACTCGAGACATTTCGGTATCCACTTGCGCCATGCACCAAACTTTCGGACAATAACGTGCACCATCGCAAAGTTTACCAATGTGGGAACCATCTGTGACCTTCACAAGGGTCACAGTGGTCGGAAGAGGACAGGTCGTAGTGAAGAAAATGTGGAAATGGTGAGACAGGCGGTCGTTCAGAGTCCAAAAAAATCGATTCGACGACTTTCTGCCGAGACAAACATTCATAAGAGCACCGTTCAGAGGATCCTTCGCCAAGACATTCATGCCTTTCCTTACAAAATTCAAACGGAAACGGTGCTTACTGATCAACAGAAACGCAAACGACGAGACTTTGCAAATTGGTTCTCAGGAAGGTTGGAGGAAGATGCAGACTTCCTCAAACAAACTTCACATGACGGACGGATGCCATGCTCACTTGTCCGGGGAGGTAAACAAGCAAAACTTTCGGTACTGGGGAACTGAAAATCCTGGTAATGCATCAACTGAACTGGTGCCTCGATCTGTTCTCAAAGTCACCATGTGGGTGGCGGTCGGTTGGTATGGGATAATTGGTCCATACTTCTTTTAAGATGACCAGGGACGCACTTGCACGGTAAATCAGAGGAACTATCGCGAAATGATTCAGGAATTCTATCTGCCTGAGCTACGTACTCAGGCCCGTAGGAGAAACAACCTGATCCAGATGAGAACCCAGTGGTTCCAGCAGATTGTGGCACCACCCCATACAGCCAGTGAAACAAGGCGTTTTCTCAACCAACATTTTGAGGGCCGCTTTATCTCCCCCTACGAAGACATTGAGTGGCCACCGTATTCCCCTGACCTTACTCCTCCAGACTTCTTGTGGGGGTATCTCAAGGACAGGATCGATGGAAACCCTAGGCCTCAGACTCTTGTCCGGGAGCCCATGGAGATTTGTTTAGCATTGCGAGTACAAAAGGTTTGAGGCTTGGAATATGATGGGATACAACATGGGACCCTCAAACGGGCATTCTTAAGTTTCATTTCCCGTACCATTCCTGGGGGCGACCACTTAAAGTACCCCCAAATTCAAGTTTAATTATCATGATTGAGTACATGAATGAAACCAGTGCGAAAATGTTCTCAGAGAAGGTAGAAATAAAGATCCGCCATTCTTAACTGTCAACTCCTGTACTTAGCCTACTTGAGAACGCCCAAAATTAGCGCTAATTACCACGTTAATTAGCATGATTGAGTACAAAAATGAGACTTGCACCAAAATATCCAGTAGGGTACCCTGACTAAGTTTCGGTCATTCTTAAGTGTCAAATCCTGTACAAAGGCCAGGGTCAGAGGTGCCGGGGAGGCGGGGGGGGGGGGGGTTTGATAAGCATGATTAGGTACATGAATGAAACCAGCCTAAATTGTTCATCTTTGGGGTGAAAATCAAGATCAGCCATACTTAAGTGTCAACTCCTGTACTTAGTCTACTTAAGAACGCTAATTACCACAGTAATTAGCATGATTGAGTACAAAGATGGAATTCAGGCCAAAATGTCTATCAGACCACCCTGTCCATGGATTGGCCATTCTTAAGTGTCAACTCCTGTACCTCGTCCACTTAAGAACGGGGATAAAATGAATGAACAATATACATGATATATATGCGAAAACAGAGTTTAACTAGAGGGGGAGCACTCGGTAGAGTGCAAAACCTCCGCCGCCAATACTGCTAGGTCACTCAAGTGAACCTGATATCCTATTCATTCAATTTGACGTCAACAGTGCTCAGAGTTATAGTTTGCAACTTTCCCTTTTACTTTTAACTTTTACATACTCACTCAATTCATTCGTCATAATAAGATTCCTTGAGACAGAAATTGATTTTACGTGGGTATATCCACCTGAAGTTCCAAAATCAGCCGAAATTATAATTTTGGCATGTTTTTTGTTGGAAATCACTTATAACATGTAGAAATGCAAAAAAAAAAAAAAAATCGAAATTTTGTTGAAAAAAAAAGTTGCAAAAATTTTTTTTCTCTAACAATTTTTTTTTTTGGGGGGGGGGGGGTTGGAAATCACTTAAAACATGCAGAAATGCAAAACAAAAAAAAAAATTCAATTTTTTCAAAATGGCCACAATAGCGGCCATATTGGATTTTGGACCAAGTCCAAAATCTAATGGCATGATCCTTGGACCATACCTTATCCCCCCACCAAGTTTCATCGAAATCCGTCAAGGAGTTTTTCTGTAATACTGTTCACAAACAAACAAACAAACAAACAAGCAGAAAGGGGTAAAAACAGTAACCTCCGATCTTCGATGGCGGAGGTTAATAAAATTTGAAACAAAATTACAACATGGACGAAAATGCCAGAGTGACTGCTGATAATAATTGGTACTGAGTTGTAATGATCACTATTAATTATATGAAATTACTAATGGAGTTATTTCTAACTGTAGTTTGATTGTATTGATTACATTGAAGTCACAGGTAGCAACTGGTTGTTGTGCATCGTGTTCCTTAATCATCTTCTGTCCAGTCTGACTCGTCATCCGATGAGACGGTCATGTTCTCCTCTTCGATACTTTCATCACCATTGAGCTCATATTCCTCTGGAACCAGGGTGTCTGGCATCTGTGGCCCTTCATGCCAAATTGGCTGATAATATCCATTGTCAAAGTCCCAACCATTTGATTCCGTAGGGTGCTGTTGGATTTCGGCGAAATCAGCATTCAGCCACATATGAGCAACAAATGATGCACGTTTCATATGCATAATGAGCTCTGCCTCACATGGTGGAATGGCACTTGCGTTTATGCCCTTAAGTTTCTCCAAGGGGTTCTTTGCTGTCGACTTTGGTCCAGAGCCCTTTTCAAACACCTTGTACCGATAACGATTGAGTGTCACCTTGCTGGTGTCCTTTGCACCATACATGATTGTGGTGAAAGTTTGCAGAGTCTTTCGAGTTTTTTAACTCAGTTCTGTTTCATTCGCCAGGCTTTGGAATGCTTTCTGTGCCTCTTTATTCTTTTCTAGCTTAGCAAATGGTTTGACTTTGCCTTTGCGAACAAATGCCGCAGTGTAGTCACTGCCTGTGAACGCGTGGAATCCCAGCAATGCTGCACATATCTGAGGTCCAAGTAACTCGTAGATGGCAGTAATGCTGATATATCTACGGTTATTCTTGGCTCCAGTACCAACATCCATCTACAAGAGTGACTGAAACTTGCTGCAGTGATACAACATGACGATTTCTATGTCTGTATCTGAAGCACGAATGACTATGTCCCCTTGTTTCTCAGTACTGTCCACAGATTTTGCATGGAGACATATCTTTGTAGCTGCCTCTTCGTGGTTGTTTCTAAGGTATTCAACGGAATCACGTCTGAGAACTCCATCGCCGACTTCGTAGTGATAGCATTCTCCGGGAATGTCAAGATAGAGCTGACTGACGGCTTCCGATGATCTTTGTATGCCTGGTCTTGTTATTCTCTCGCTAGGAACTTGGGGAGCTGTGTCTTAAATGACCTTGATTTCAGGGCATTGCTTAGATCTTTCGGTCGTTTTTGTTTTGGGCCAGTTATCAAAAACTCACGGTCATCTGCTCCTCTCCTTCCCCGTTCCATGTCTTTCAAAGATGGCTGTGGGTAATCATCGAAGACCAGATGAACTTCCACACTCGACAGCGCCACTGTTTGAATCGGTATGCTTCTTGCGAGACCCCCATAGATGGCTGGCTGATTTTGTGGTAGGGAATGGAGAATAAATGGGCCATCGATAATGCAAGCACGTTTGAATGCAGGACTGCATTCGGCATCATTCACCTTTGACTCCACTAATTTGAAGAGAGCACTTTTTTTCTGTTTTTGCCATAGTTCCATCTGTACTGCACATTGACAAAGGGACTGGTGTGAGTGGATATTCAAAAATGAACGGCTAGTCCAGATTCCTTTTGGTGGCTAATACCACAAGGCGGCCCATCAGATCTATAGTACCCTTCAGCTCCGATATTTTCTTGTTTTCTGTTCTTCGGTTCTTTGCATATCCATCTGAAAAGGTCTTCAGTTTTGCCTTTGTTATCTTCTCTTCAAACCTGTTGGGATCAGCAATGCAGGAATCCAGGAAATCTTGGTTGCGTGCCTGTCCCTCTTTTGGAATTTTGAGCAGACTTTCATGAATCTCATCACTGGTAGCCTTCCCAGTGTTAATGTTGAACAGTTTATTCTGTGATGCTTCTGTTTCGACTTCCATCTCAAAGGGATTGCGAGAGTCTTCTATTTGTTTCATGACCTTCTTCAAGTCATGCATATTACGATCTATTCGTGCAGGTCAGAGTTCTGCAGCAACATCATCATTCACAATCAAACCTGCCATCTCTTGCACAAGGCTTATGAAAGAAGCCCTGGTAGATTTTGTGACCATCCATCTCAAACGAGCAGTATAACTATTTGTGGCAGACTATATCCCTGTGAGGCGAGACGCTGCGTCAGCGTTGACCGTTTGCTCCAGAGTTAAATCGACAGGAACACGGCTGAAAGCATGGTCAGTTCTTCGGAAAGTGAATACACCTTTCTCAATAATTTCTCGGAGTCCAGGGTATGATTCGTCGATATTCATCAGGTCAAGCTGGAATTTTGTCAGCCATTTGCAATAGTTGACATGGTTTGTAGCGAAGAAGAGGTCTATGACTGCAGTCAGTGTGAAGATGTATAGATCTATGTCATTTGTTCTGATCACTCTCTCCAGGTTGTGGTAATGACGAATGTAATCTATGTACAATGTACTTCATCCAAAATTGAGCAGTGCAGCCATGTGTTCCAGATCTTGTTTCGTCTGTGTACTTGGTATAGGCAGTTTTTTTCCAGCAACGAAGACATCTGATGCACCTATTGACTCGAGTGCAACTTCACCACTGTGTACACTTTTGATGAATTCCTCTAGTCGATCCTTTTCCTCGTAGGTCTTCATGAATGCCAAAAAGTGGAGGATCTCGAAGGCAAGCGCTAGTATTGGATGCAACCTTTTGCAGCGATTAAAATGTTTTCCTGATAGGAAGCCGTTCAGTGACCCTGGGGCCAGGACGTCAGTATCAGTTAGCATGTCAGGTCCTCCTGAATCAGAGATGGTCTTCCCGACCACTTTTAAAAAATGCCATCTCAATGTGAAACACACCTGGCATTATGAAGACGTCATCAAATTGGGGCTTTTTCTGTGGCTTGAATCTGCATGGCAGGTTTTGCTGCATTCAGGTCATACGTGACAATTCCAAATTACTGCTCACACTCTTTGGCACATCTTTGGGCTGTGATGAGCATCTCTTGTATGACGTCAAGACTCGTGATTGGCTGTCTAAGGTTGGACATGTATCAGACCTCTTGTCTTCGTAGTTTTTGGCATTATACCCGACCCACATTGGAACCTTGCCTACATCTCGAGCACAACTCATCATCCACATCAGGTCCAAGTTTCTTGCAGCACCACTGACATCAGGGAGGTTGAAGACATCTACGTGCTTGTAACTAAAAACTGTCATTTTTGGTTTTTTACGATAGGGTTCCAGTGATACCTCTTGTTGCTCCAGTGATCGTTTTCGCCCCTTCCTGGTGCGAGGGACTATTGGCGGCAATGAGACGGACTCGCTTGGTTCAACTGACCTTGTTTCTTCTGATTCATCTGGTCCATTCTGATACATTATTCCCATTGTATCATGTAGTGTGTCTGCACCAGATAATGTATTTGTCAACTCATCGAAGTTATCGAATGCAACACCCATTGGCTTGTATTTGATGGTTCCATCAGGACAGGACAGTTGCCTTTCTTGAAGTTGCTCTGCTGTTTCTGTTTCCAATTCCTCTAAGCTGTTGTAATTTATGCAGTGCCCAAATCGATTTAACACCTGCACAACCTTTTTGCTGCCTGTGACAGATTTCACAGCGACACCCAGTGCCATTTGCTTTGCTGGTTTGACTTTACCTCTCATAGTAATGAAGAGGGCATCATCACAGGATGATTTAACGTGGCGCATGACATGATCGGTACATTTTGTCCACAGGACAAGGTGGTGAAGAAAGTAGATAACAGAGGTGGGGGGGGGGATACATCACCTCCCTTCAGGTCATCTAAAGTAGGATTTTTGGGCAAATCCCTTTTTTGAACATCAAGTCGATGTTTCCTGAGTAGTAGAGCGGCCTTTGTCACAATTTGTTCATCATCGGAGGCATAGTCATATGCGACACTTACTGCGTCATCAGACATTTCAGAACTGTACATTATCAATCCTAATTTCTTTCCGAGTGGAGTTTGAAATTTAAGTTTGTCACCAAATTTTCCTTTCAAATTCCACATTAGGCTTTGAGCGTTATTTAGAGGAGTTTCTGATGATATATTGCACAAGTCCAAATACCTCGCATACACGGATGTAAGGAGTTCGGGCCTTTTGTTTCTGAGGACAGATTGCTCAACATATGCTTGAATATCATCAACAGCTGACGGGTTGGTGGTACTGGTCGATGGACTTTCGGCACTCTTCCTGTCACGATCGCGTACTCTGTTTGCCGACATCAGAAACGAACTCTTGCAAGAGTGATGATATTTCACTTCCTTGGCGACGAGGTCAATGCCACTGATTTTAGACAAGATTTTAGCATCATTTAATACCAAAGCCGCCTCCTGAATGCTTTGGCTAGCCTCGAGAGTTTTGCAAGTGCCAGCAACTTCAAGCCCACCCTTTTTTCGTTTTTTTGTGTTGCCACGAAACAAACATTGTGGTGGAAATATACCGGAAGTGGGTGGCTTTTCGTGATTGGCTGTCTAAGGTTGGACATGTATCAGACCTCTTGTCTTCGTAGTTTTTGGCATTATACCAAAATTTGGCAGCAGAACGTAAATGTGTTGTCGTAGAGGTACTCGCAGTGTCACCAATGTGGACAGGTGACTGGCTGGCTGAAACTGCAGTAGTTTTTATAACAGCTAACATGATATCCATCCTTTTCCCCTGGGCTTTCAGGTAGATAAGAACGACATCGCGGTAGACTGAATTCTCGAAATTTCGTTTTTTACGCCTGTTTGATGCAGCTTTTTGTACTGTGGCCCATTGTTGTTCACCGAATGGTAACACTTCAAGGCATGGCCTCTTTCTCGAAGTCTGATGCGTATGAAGGTACAGCGTCTCTGAGATGTCGGAACTGGGCTTGGGGTCTCAGTCCTGGCAATGTTAGGAGACCAATCAGGGTCTTGCGTATCCATTGTCACTTTATCTGAAAAGGCAATATTATTTGGGATAGAACAATGTTCGGGAAAGGTTTTTTTTTAAAGGAAACATATTGTTTTTGCAATCAGCAAAATTAAATTTCTTGTGTTACCAGGTTTAATTTGGACATGGCGTAAATTAAAGTACCGGTAATTCGATTAAATGATATCAGGCCGAGAGACAGATATTACGGATTAAAAAATGTTTTTATAAACATGATAAAGGATGAGATGATCATATTTGACCCGTTATTAAGTGGACTAGGTACAGGAGTTGACACTTAAGAATGCCCAATCCATGGACATGGTGGTCTGAGAGACATTTTGGCCAAACTTCCATCTTTGTACTCAATCATGCTAATTAGGGGCGTTCTTAAGTAGACTAAGTACAGGAGTTGACACTTAAGAATGGCGGATCTTGATTTTCACCCCAAAGATGAACAATTTAGTGCTGGTTTCATTCATGTACCGAATCATGCTTATCAACCCCCCTCCCCCCTCCCCAGCACCTCTGACCCTGGCCTTTGACCCGTTCTTAACTGGACTTGGTACAGCATTTGACACTTAAGAATGACCGAAACTTAGTCAGGGTACCCTACTGGATATTTTGGTGCAAGTCTCATTTTTGTACTCAATTATGCTAATTAGGGGCGTTCTTAAGTAGGCTAAGTACAGGAGTTGACACGTAAGAATGGCGGATCTTTATTTCTACCTTATCGGAGAACATTTTGGCACTGGTTTCATTCATATACTCAATCATGCTAATTAACCTCCGCCATCGAAGATGGACGGAGGTTACTGTTTTCACCCGTCTGTTTGTTTGTGAACAGTATTACGGAAAAACTCCGACAGATTTCGACGAAACTTGGTGGGGGGGATTAGGTATGGTCCAAGGATCATGCCATTACATTTTGGACTTGGTTCAAAGTCCAATATGGCCGCTATGGCAGCCATTTTGAAAAAATATTTGAATTTTTGTTTTTGCATTTCTACATGTTTTAAGTGATTTCCACCCCCCCCAAAAAAACAAATTGTTAGAGAAAAAAAAATTGCAACTTTTTTTTCAACAATATTTCGAATTTTTTTTTTTGCATTTCTACATGTTATAAGTGATTTCCAACAAAAAAAACATGCCAAAACTAGAGGGGGAGCACTCGGTAGAGTGCAATACCTCCACCGCCAATACTGCTAGGTCACTCAAGTGAACCTGATATCCTATTCATTCAATTTGACGTCAACAGTGCTCACAGAGTTATAGTTTGCAACTTTCCCTTTTACTTTTAACTTTTACATACTCAATTCATTCATCATAACAGGATTCCTTGAGACAGAAATTGATTTTACGTGGGTATATCTACCTGAAGTTCCAAAATCAGCAGCAATTATAATTTTGGCATGTTTTTTTTGTTGGAAATCACTGATAACATGTAGAAGTGCAAAAAAAAAATTGAAATTTTGTTGAAAAAAAAGTTGCAAATTTTTTTTTTCTCTAACAATTTTTTTTTGGGGGGGGTGGGGGTTGGAAATCACTTAAAACATGTAGAAATGCAAAAAAAAAAAATTCCAATATTTTTTCAAAATGGCCGCCATAGCGGCCATATTGGATTTTGGACCAAGTCTAAAATCTAATGGCATGATCCTTGGACCATACCTAATCCCCCCCCACCAAGTTTCGTCGAAATCCGTCGAGGAGTTTTTCCGTAATACTGTTCACAAACAAACACAAAGGGGTGAAAACAGTAACCTCCGATCTTCGATGGCGGAGGTTAATTATAATTGCGGCTGATTTTGGAACTTCAGGTGGATATACCCACGTAAAATCAATTTCTGTCTTAAGGAATCTAGTTATGACGAATGAATTGAGTATGTAAAAGGGAAAGTTGCAAACTATTACTCTGTGAGCACTGTTGACGTCAAATTGAATGAATAGGATATCAGGTTCACTTGAGTGACCTCGCAGTATTGGCGGCGGAGGTTTTGCACTCTACCGAGTGCTCCCCCTCTAGTTAAACTTGAATTTGGGGGTACCTTAAGTGGTCGCCCCCAGGAATGGTACGGGAGATGAAACTTAAGAATGCCCGTTTGAGGGTCCCATGTTGTGTCCCATCATATTCCAAGCCTCAAACCTTTTGTACTCGCAATGCTAAACAAATCTCCATGGGCTCCCGGACTATGATGGAGAACATGACAACGCGTTTGCAGGCAGTGATCGGACAATGTGGAGCCTTCGTCGAACATGTGTTCTAAAAGAAAACGACGATTCTATACCAAAATTTAAATTTTGGTGGGAATTTTGACATTGGTACAATAAACTTCAACCTTTTCAGCTTTCTATCCAGCCATATATCTTTTTAAAAATGTTATGACCATCCTCTTTGCAGATGAAAAGTTGTATATTTTTTGGGGCACCCTGTATGTATGAATTAATTTTTTTTTGGTGTGTCTTCGACGACTGCCAGTATTTCTCTCGTTGAAGTTTCTGGACGCCATATATTGTTGTGGAGCCGGGTGTCGGCGGCGAGCACGACCGCTAGGTGGAACAGTAGAGTCGGCTCCACCGAACACCCGGAATCTAGATCGTGCTTCTCGGAGAACTCCGAAAGGCACGGGTCCCTTACAGGACCGTGGTCGCCAATATTTTGACGGCGTGAGGTAGGGTACACTTGTCTAACTCCAATTTACCTAAGTACTCACGCCGTCCAACTACCGGGGAAATCACACCCTCGGCCGACTCTGTCCAATCCGAGTCGCGGTAACGGCTCGGATCCGGCGTAACCGGGCGGAGTTACCACAGCCGCCGGACCAAATGCACAATTTGTCGCTTCCCAATTTCCCAACACGCACCGTGCTAAGCCAATGAAAGTAACACAGAAACGAGCTGATACATTCAATAAAATGAATATTTATTTACAATAGGCAGGGAGGGAACACACAAAGAGCAGAGTTATCACGACTAAAGCAAGGCAAATAATGTACAAGGAACACAGGCACTTAACAGTTTCTACTTAAAGACGGGACCCAAGGACACACACACGCACACACAAATACCACAAAAGAAGATAGACCTCAAGGTCTTTATTCGAGGTTTCCAGCTCGAGGGAAGATGAGCTGGAAACCAGAGCTATCTTGGACCTGTCCACCTCGTGTGGTCTTTGATGTCCTCGACCGGCGAGATTCGAACCCGCAACCACGATGCCACTCCAAGTACCTGGGACGGAGGGTGAAGGGCGGACGCCAACCAGCGCGAGCGCGGACGAGGCAGCGAGCGCCAGCAGGCAAGGCCAGGCGATCCGGCAGACCAAAACCAACTCTCTCTACCAGTCGGATCGCGCCGAACAATTATTCACTCCTTCTTCAGAGGGGAGGAGCTGCTTCCTCCGACCCACTCTAACTCACTGGACGGTTTTGGCGCGCAAATGAGCTCATCACCCCTGTGATTGGCCAAAAGGGGTGCCAAGTCCGCTGATTGGACCGGGGGGGGGGGGTGTCGGGCGTCATGGCGGACCGCCCCTCAAACAGGAAGAGGAGTAGCATTGTCCTACGTGGGCTCTCATTGGCCGACCGACGGCAAACTCACTCGCATCTCTCTGATTGGTCCAGAGAGACGCCAAGTCCTTCTTGAACTCCACCCACCGCGAGTGTTATGGCGTCAGAATGGAGCGAAGGCGTTGTTGCAGTTGTAAGTGATGTAAAAATGTAAAAGAAAACCCTGACTATCAAAATAACTCCGCAGTGCACAAACATTTAATTCCCATTAGACCAAGGACGGGACCCTAAATGGAAACACGTACTTACGATATAACTGATCCATAAGGATCTGTTGTGTGCTCATGGCTTCCAGATTCGCAATAATATATTGTTACAGCCTGGGGTTCAAGGTTCGCCACGAGGGGAAGCACTCACGTTCTTCCCGATCACCGGGTCCTGAAGCCACCAGCCGGTTTCTAATCTTGGAAAGTTTCTGATCAACCAGGAACACCGATTGGCACTGCCAATCCTGGCAGGGTGTCACTACTTTTTGTGGTTACCTTACCTTTGTTCAGTTCAGTTCAGTTTTATTATCACTTTGCAGCTTCCACTGAATTGTATGATTATTTACAAATGTATTATACACTCAAGATTTCATATCAATATAAAACATTTCATCAAACAATCACCAAAACAAAACCAAAAAAAGAACATAAAAATGGGAATGTACAGAGAAGTTGTCCACACAAAATGCTCCACTATTATAAATATAAAGACCCAGTCACACCTTGACGTTTTATCCAGCTTTTGCCGATCTTTGAAAAGTTTGTCTAAAACGCTGGCACACGTCGAATATGTTATGGGTAAGTTTTGGAAACATTGAGAGCACGCTGAAAAACACTGCCATACGTCGTAGTACGCTGGCTTTCATCGTTGCACTTTGAGGTTGTCCTCAAATTTTAGCATGCTTTAAATTTTATGACTTATGCCAGCGTATGACTCACAAGTTCCGCATAACGCTGGCCATAAGTTGTAGGCACGTTATGCGATCGTTGACACACGTCGACACACGTTACTTGTAAGTTAATCATAAGTCGAAACACGTCGAGGTAATGTTTAGCGTACCCGAAACTTATTTCTAACCTATGAGTAACTTGTTGTAGGCACGTTACGTGATCGTTGACACACGTTGCTTGTAAGGTACTCGTAAGTCGAAACACGTCAAGGTAATGGTTAGCGTCAGTGTTCCAGACTCCCTGTTTTTTTTTATTATTATTTTTTTTTCTTCGGTATGACGGTCATGTTGACACTTCGATTTCTAGTGCGGTTATAATATAATATAATTAATAGGCTGCCGCTCAACGATTGAAATCATAACCGCACTAGAAATCGAAGTGTCAACATCACTGTCATACCGAAGAAAAAATAAATTAAAAAAAAAACCAAAAAAAAACCAGGGAGTCTGGAACACTGACGCTAATCATTACATTGATGCGTTTCGACTTATGAGTAACTTACAAGTAACTTTTGTCGACGTGTGCCAACGATCGCATATCGTGCGTACAACTTATTCCCATCGCATGCGGAACGTGAGGCATACGGCAAGTACGTTGTAAAATTTTGAACAGGTTTAAAAGTACAAGACGTACTCCACTTACTACGACGTATAATAGCGTATTTTAGCGTTGTATTCACGTATACCAAACTTACCCATACTGTATTCGACGTGCGCCAGCGTTCTAGACGTATTTTTCAGAGGTCTGCATACACTGGCAAGATCGCCAAGGTGTGACTGCGATGTTGACACTTCCATTTCTCTGGCGGTTATGATTTGAATCATTGTGCGGCAGCCTTTTAATAGGCTACGCCACGTGATCGTCGGCGATACGTGCAGCGCGCTATGCATAAGTTAGACTATCGTTGGGCATAGGTTGTGAACGCCGACAACACGCTAAGCATTCGTTGATATAAGTTATCTATAAGACAACGAAACGTTCTGTGTCCGTTACTAATATGTTGTGAATACGTCCGAATCTTAAAAAAAAAAAAAACATCAAAAGTTCAGCGTAAGCCAGCGTTTTATATACATTTTAATACGTTGCCATTGCTGGCTAAAACGTCAAGGTGTGACTGGGCCTTAAGCAAAGGAAGGTTAAAGCAATTTTAGTACTAGAAGGCCACTCGGTGGAATGCATACCTCCGCCACGTAATGCCTGGTCCCCGAGAACATATCGGGCCCCATACATATTTGAAATATCATGCTTCAGATCGTTTTATATTAGGCTCTCTCAAAGGTGAAGAATCACTTTTAAAAATTCTTGTCGTCCGATCCGGATCTTCACCAAAATCTAATCAGTTTGTCCTTGTCACACACCCAACCTGCCCACCAAATTTCATCCAAATCTATCTTCAACTTTTTGAGATATCCTTCACACAGCAGACAAACAGAGAGGGCTGGGTGAAAACATAACCTCCTTCACCTTCGGTGGTGGAGGGAATAAATTCACACTCCCGTGTGGGTTAACTCATGATCATTAGTTCATATTAAATCTGAGGAATAATATCGAATTCATACAACATACAAGAAGAAAGCAAGTTAAAATTCATCGATAAATAGTAGACAAAAGTCATGTAGGTGAAAAGTATCTTAACAAATAATTACACTGGGCCACCCAACATTAAACCTATTTAACCCAATCAATCCTATTACCCTTCTTCATTGAGACACTTTACAAGGAATGGAAACGTGCTATTTTGATGTCTTGCTCTTCGGCACTGGTCGATTTTGTACTTGCAAGTACCACGAAGCTGCATTGCATGAGTGGCATCGTTTTTCAGGAACCGGTTACTATACCTCTGAAATCGCACACAAGAGGATGCAAACTTAGAACATAGGTTTATTCTTTTCTCAAGTGGCTCAATCCCAATCACTATGAGGGCATCCAAGTAGGAGTCACACTGGTGACAGAACAATCCTCTGCTCTTTTTTTGGATTTTCTCTGGACGTATGACTTGTCGATGCTGACAAGATCATGTGGTGGGATATTAAATTTTTTCTGTGTACTCAGCAAATGCACTCTTTTCATGCTCTTGGTCATCATTTCCTTTTCCTGGTTGTCCCATTTTAGGTCATCTTGGATCCATACTCCTAGTATTTTGGTTCCCTCTACAACATCGAGGGTATTGGTTCCAAGGTTGAGGGCAGGTGGTTCCGGTGTTGTACATTTGAAGCAAATTTGCCGCTGTTTGAATTTAGCTGTATTCAGGTGAAGATGGTTCTCCTCAGCCTCTCCAATACTCAGATCGTTGACATACTTCCATTGCTGCAACTCTGATGAATCAATTACAACATTGATCATGGCAAAGAATGCCAGAGGACCAATCTTTGTTCCCTGTGATACCATCCGGGCTCAGACATGACAACCATCCGGATATATATATATATATATATATATATATATACATATATATACATATATACATATATATACATATATATATATATATATATATATATATATATATATATATATATATATATATATATACATATATATATACATATATATATATATATATATATATATATATATATATATATATATATATATATATATATATATATATATATATATATATATATATATATATATATATATATATATATATATAGTGACGTCCACGGGACTTGAAGAGTCCCGCCAACGTAGAATGAACCGAAACGATGGAGGCAGTTTATTTATTTATAACCCAAAGATGGAGGTTCTAATCGCTCTACCGCAAACGGGACGAGGAAGGTGGCACGAGTCGCTTTTCACTGAGTTGATAACGTTTATTCCTCTAACCAGAAATAACAAGACTCGGCAAGAAGAGGGATCCGGGGCGATTCGACGTAATGGTGTGGGATCGGGCATGGGGAAAACACAGTCAATTCCAATGAATATACAAATCTCAAACCCTCTAAGGCGCCAGGTACACACACACACACACACACACACACACACACACACACACACACACACACACACACACACACACACACACACACACACACACAAAACGTAGCTATTTCTGGTGGTCAGGCTGCACCATGGTGTGGACGCAACAGTCCCTGGATTGGCATCGGACGAGCTGGCCTTGCTCTCGTCAGGGGGGCAGGAGAAACCGTGGTGCTGTCGACCTCCTGGTCTTGGCCCAAGTCCGCTCACAGCCGCCAGGGAACCAGTTCTGGCGCCAAATTGCGAGCAGGAGAGGGAGGCAGGTCCGCCCGCCGTTCGACCCCATACTCCGAGCCAGCAGAACCCCAGAGCCAACCAAGGTGAGGCACGAGGCTCAGCAAGGCTACAAGACACGATGAAACCAGGGCCGAATCAGCGCAACAACAAGCACGCTCCCAGCACAACAGCCTCCACCAAAACAGTCTTTCGGTACCGATCTTCTTCCTCTTCCTTTTCGACCCCGAACAGAACCTTTTTTATCCTCCCGTCCTCGTCACTTCCAATCGAGCTGTTTTATTGGCCCTGCGCCGTCGCCTTCCGCCAATCGTGATCACGGGGCGGAGCCATCCGCAGCACTGTCCTGTGACGTCACGGCCAGCCTCCAGGGACTACTAAAAGGGGTTTACGCAGACACACTTACCCTATCCCGTGTCCCTATCTAATTACGTGACAATTATCATTTCCCCCTTGAAGAAATGGACATTTACTAGACAACTTATCACCACTGAATTGCTACTTATTACATCGAGATCCTGGTAAACTCGAACAGCATGGCATAACTAATTAAACATCCTAATTACCCTTTGAATGCATACCCCCCCTCAAACGTAACAATATATATATATATATATATATATATATATCAATACATATACATAAGGGTGAGAGGAGATGTGGGAAGAGGATGCTGGACTATATATAGATATAGATGGGGGGTATGGGAATTAGCAGAGAGAGTATGTTATGCTTTATGAAACACACACACACACACACACACACACACACACACACACACACACACACACACACACACACACACACACACACACACACACACACACACACACACACACACACACACACACACACACACACACACGCTTGGCCAATATCTGCAATTTTTCAGGAATAGGCAGGTTGGAGTCGGTGTGATTACCAACTGCAGTCCTTACTGTATACAACCCAGAAACCTTGAGTAACTTTCAACGAAAAACGATGTCACATTTATATCGACGTTTCAGGGAGATGTTCACAAAAATTACTCTTCATAAACAGCTGCATGTGATGGGTGGAAAAAAAATGTTTAGCTTGGTAATTTAGAAAACGCGTTAATGCCGAAAATGGCTTGGAAATCGGGTGTTATTTCACAAGCAGTGGCTCGGGGTGACGGAGCACGGAGGAGTCGCTCGCGGTGACGGAGCACGGAGGAGTCGCTCGGGGTGACTGAGCACGGAGGAGTCGCTCGGGGTGACTGAGCACGGAGCAGTCGCTCGGGGTGACGGAGCACGGAGCAGTCGCTCGGGGTGACGGAGCAGTCGCTCGGGGTGGCGGAGCACAGAGCAGTCGCTCGGGGTGGCGGAGCACGGAGCAGTCGCTCGGGGTGGCGGAGCACGGAGCAGTCGCTCGGGGTGGCGGAGCACGGAGCAGTCGCTCGGGGTGGCGGAGCACGGAGCAGTCGCTCGGGGTGGCGGAGCACGGAGCAGTCGCTCGGGGTGGCGGAGCACGGAGCAGTCGCTCGGGGTGGCGGAGCACGGAGCAGTCGCTCGAGGTGGCGGAGCACGGAGCAGTCGCTCGGGATGGCGGAGCACGGAGCAGTCGCTCGGGGTGACGGAGCACGAAATCCTCATAATGAGTACTCTCTAAATCATTCTCAAAAGGGGTGTTCAAATTAACCCAAACACCCAGTTTTCATTCATGCACCACCTTGGAGTTCCCTTAGTATGCATGGAAAGTTTGGGGCCGCTAGGTTTCATGGTTTTGGAGTTATGGAGCAGATGGACGGACTGACATTTATTATTACAGATATATACATGCACACATACGCCATGCATTTAGAGGTTCCTTGCAGTCATGTATTGTCGTTTATATATCGAAAGTGGTGTGAATTGTTCGTATGTCAGGGGCCGGGTAGGGGGGGGGGTGGAGGGGGTGGTGTTGGTGAGTGACGGTGATCCAGTAATTCAGATATTGAGCGTAAAGTCGCTCATGTCTTCATTTTGGATACATTACTGCTCTCCCCCACTCATTCGATTCTCTGCCAATTGTGGAACCAACGTTTACATCGTCTTCAATGTCATTCCTCCCTCCTGGTCGTCTCGACAGCTGTTCATCACCAACTCGCATGATCCCCCATCTAAAACCATGATATTTTCTACCCTTGTTAACCTTTCCCTCCAAGCCACCACACCCGCCTTCCAAATTTCCAGTTCAGTCTTCCTTCCGAAGAGTTCTCTTCTGTATCCATCTTGACCACCCAATACATCCTCCCCTACCCTCATTCCTTCCCACACCCTTTATTTGTCAAGTCTGTCTCGATTTGTCCCCCGTACCTCCGACAAGGTTGGAGACTGTGGACATTGAAATGAGCTCCGTCCAACCGACCGATTGTATGTCCATGTACATTTGTTTGCACGATATTTCAAAAACCGTTGAACATTTAGCTTTCATGTTGCACAGATCGATTCCTCATACCACCCAAAGGGTGGGGGACCTGGAGCATCAGATCATTGTCCTAAAATTCTGCTGTTGGTGTTCCCCCTCTCTCTGTTCCTTTTGTTCTATTGCATCCTGATCAATTCTATGTTATAGCTCTTCCACGAGCCTCGACTTTGTTTTCAAAAAGGGGTAAGTGGTGTTCGAGGTTGTGGGCCCAGCTCTGGTTGAATGCAACAGTACAAAGAATTTTGTATCCTCAGCTTTGGGACCGAATATTATCTTGGTGGAATTGCACTGTGAAACTATCGTATTGTAGGTTCTTTTTCTTTCTGTGCAGCCTGTGGCTACTGGTTGCATCATTGTGTGAGGGTGCGGCTATGCTGCTGATGCAGTGCCCCTATACCAGTACGGTACACTGATACTCATTTCGCCAACCTTGGAAGGATTACTGGCTGAGTCAACCCCATCACGTGTTAATTCAACGGGTAAGGAGCTCGAACTTGGGCTTGAAGATCCCAAGCTGACCACCCTAACTGCTAAGCCAACACCAGGCTGGTATTGTAGTTAAAAACCCAGCTTGCTCACGAGTGCCCATGGAGGGGATGCCATGCCTGCACCCCCTGGTGTGGTCTCATGTGCGGCAGGTCCTCTTAATTCTCTCGGTTCTGGGCACTAAATTACCTCCAAAAAGGGAAATGGTGAGAAATCGTACAGAGTGGTGGAGAAACAAGACTGGTCAAATTGTGACGTGTCTCCCGGCTTCTTGCTGGGAATGGAAGAATGGAATACATGATAAACCATCAACGTCCTGGATTTCAAGAAAGGCTCATTGTGCTGCAAACCTTTCAGGCCAAAAGCAGCAGAATATTTCACAACTCTAGCCTGTCCATTTTTCTCTGCAGATGCTCAGGCTCATGAAATGGCTAAACGACAAGGCTGGAAGGACAATGTATTTTGAAGAATCAGTAGGGAACAAGCAGATGGTAGGACACAAACGAACGAACGCAGCGCACTCGTCATTATTGAACGTGGGAGGGTTGCACTTTGACTTGTTTAATGTATTGTCATATTTACAGTAAACTTTCTTTCACGCCTTCAGTAAAGTCTCGCATGCAAGTCTTTCTGGAGTTTGCCATTTGATGTGGAGGTTACTAAGTACGATTTCCAGGTGGTCGAATGCAGGCTCGATCCTTCGTTGGTTACCGAGCCGAATGATTGAGCAGGGCGTTTAATAGGAAATAGTTTGTTTGTTTGTTCTTCATGTGAATGAAGATATCTCAAAACGTGGTGGACAAATTCAGACAATTTGGTGGATTTGTTGGGTGTGTGACAAGGACGTTTTAAATTTTTATTATGATTTTTTTTTTGTTTTTCATGTCGAGGCTCATGGAAGAGCTAACGCACAGAACATGTGACAAGGCAGGAGACAAGAGGGGTGGGAGAGGGAAGCACAAAATAGTGGGGAACAAAAAAAACAGTGGGAGATCTGTGGAAGGGAGAGGGATGGGTTGGGGGGTACACAGGGAAAACAAGATGGACATGACAGGGACTTTCAGGACCTTACACGACAGGGACTTTCCGGAAAGAAAGCAGGGAATTTGAAGGAGGTGAGTTTTTGGACGGATTAGCAGGGGTAAGAGAGATCGTGGTTTTGGATGGGGAAAGATATGAGATGGTGGTGAACAGCTGTTTTGAAGACCTGGAGGGAAGAGTGTGTAGGAGTTTGTTCCAGAGGTGGGAAAAAACGAGGAATGAAAGAGTGAAGGTTGGCAGTGATTCTTGATTTTGGCAGTTTTATTTTTGGCGATGGGAAACTTCTCTTTGATAAAGTCGGTCGAGACCCCTGGAGAGAACCAACCTCCAAAACCGGAACTGGAAATTGGTGGACATGTTGAGTGTGTGATGATGAATTGATTCGATTTTGCTGAGGATCCGACCTATCGGTGTGATACACAACGTCAACCATCCAGTCTGGTGGAGGTCTGCGCTCCACCGAGTGCCGTCCTACTTCGTCTTGTTCTCCACGTCCTGACCCAAGTGCTCGTACTTAGTCCGTTGCGTCGAACCCTGCAGGATCTGCTACTCCTGGCTGATTGTTGTCCGTACCAACTCTGTAATATACCTTTGCTCCACCAATTTGTGGCTCTGCTCTTTTTAATAACCCTCATTCTGTGCTTTCTCGTTTTATTTCATCAACCGATGCACCAAATATAAACCTTTTGAATCGATTCCCTCCAATCCTTTCATCATATTATCCAGTATAATGGAAGCCCTTCCATGACCCATGCTTTTCCATTGCAACCAATCTGCCTTTGAACGTTTTGTTTTCATTTCGGAGCGAAAAGCCAAGATAACATACAACCGTACAATTCACTTTGCACCAGGCTTTCTTTTCATGACCAACGCGTCTTTGTAAAAGTTTAACAGAACCAAACGTGATATGAGCAGATCTGCTGAAAACATTCCAAATCCAGCTGAAACGTTTCCCCGTTGAGTACACAATTCAAC
This sequence comes from Eptatretus burgeri, assembly GCF_056783735.1. NCBI lineage: Eukaryota > Metazoa > Chordata > Myxini > Myxiniformes > Myxinidae > Eptatretus > Eptatretus burgeri. Next base: position 139,885,933 of record NC_140963.1, read on the forward strand.
CCCCTGGATTGCCCCTGGGGTTTCAGAAATCTCAGACGTACAGCACTTTCAAGCAGCGAACGTGCCGATTTAGTCAACTAAAGATGATGTGAACATGGTGTACTCACCGATGTAGTAGCTAACGCTTGCATTTTTAAATCGAATGAAACGTTTAATTGGCAACAAGGTCGAAACAGACCTGCATGTGAACATTGTGGAGCCCTTGCAGGGAATATAGATCTGAAAACTAACGATGTATAAGTAGATCTGCGTACAGACACGACCACACACCGATTACAATTGCCTGTCCTGTGGAATCGGTGCAGCCAATGATGGTTTTTTGGAACGAAGTGCAATGGTTGTGCTTCTTGGCAGTTTTCATAAATACGTTGGAAGATAAATTGCTACATTTGGCAGGAATGTTCACATTTGAGAAAACATTGTGTGAATTGAATTCTAGTGAAATGCTCGTCGTGATGTACAAACTGCTATCGTTGATGCCCAAAATATGTTAACATGCCACCCCATGTCGAGGCTGTATCACGTGAGCTTCTCATGGTTGTTTAAAGTAGGTCGACAAAGTGCTGTTCGTCCTGACCTCTTGTATCCTGGAATACAATCAAAGCAATTACTAAGGAAAAGATTTTAGAATGTACACTTTGCAGGCCGAGTTATTGCTCGAAGGCGTGACAAACAAAACACAAGTAATCCGTGTCACCGGTATTGCATGTTTCTGTTTTGTTTTGTTTTGTTGTTTTTTTTTGCTGACATAACATATCAAGGTACCTTTGACCATTGAAGCAAATTCAATAAACTTTCACCTTTTCAAATGGCCCAAACAGTTTAGAATCCCAGGATGGTGTGCAATTAATGCATCATATCATAGACTTTGTCTGAACTAAAGGCTTGAAGTGGGAGTGTGATGGTGTACGACGGTTTGTGATGGAGTGTGGTGCAGGTAAGTGCCATTTTGACTTGGAATAGGATAACCTCGACGTGTCCTATTCGTCATTTTGCTGACGGATTTAATCGTAAGACAGTGCATGTTGTACTTCACAGACATATTGCATGTTTATCTGTGAATCCTCAACGAGGACGTAAAATGAAGTGAACCATGAAAAATAGATTTTTTTTTTCCAACACCGAGTTGTTGTTGTGTTGTGGTTGTGTTATTTATTTATTTTAATGGCTGTTCGTCAATTTTGACTATTGTTTTCCAAATACAGGAATGAATGAATTCATTTGTATTTCCATATCTTGTTTATAAAAAAAGTCTTCAAAGGTTCATGATTTTTACATCTCTTATAAAACATCATCTTCATGATCATCAATTTACTCGAGTTCAATTGTGGAGTTACATTGCGTCCCGTCTCGTGAAGATATGACACATGACCTTCATTGTACTTTCTCTTTCCTGCCATTCCGCAGTGCACATCGTGATACCCAGTAGCAGTGCTGGATTAACCTTTTGTGGGCTTGGTACCAAACAAGTTTGTGGGCCTCCATTTGGGGAGCTATTATAAAAGACAGCATGTCCACACAGAAGTTGTCTTTAATGCAGCACACAACTGAACATGTTATATTTACAATATTCAGACAAGAGTTTAACTTCCATTCAGGCAGTTTTGCTTTATTTGGTTTATTTTGGTTTATGGTTTATGTTTTTTGGTTTATGTTTGCATTTCTGAGCACTGCTTGAATGTTTTTTTTTTATTTTTTTTTTTCATTTTTGTATCTAGTTCTTCTCCAAACAAACTCTCCCACTCTGATTCTCACCCGCACCTGAACCAGCGTATACAGTTGATCGTATGCCGTTTACACCGCCTCACGCTGGAACGTACGACGTTTACACTGTTGTGCGGAAATAAAATGTAAACAACACAACAGTATTGATGATGTGACACCTAAAAAAAATATAAAAAATTTGATATACACACTTTTAAAAGGTAGATGTTATTAAAAAGGAACCATTTTGGTCGTTATTGGCCCCTTCTGAGTGTGGCCCTGGTGCTGAGGTCCCATTGGTACCATTGTAAATCTGGGCCTGCCCAGTCATCAACATTAGTCCTTCGTCCATCCACACATGAATGGAAGCTTCAAGTACAGGGTACCGGGGAATTCACAGCACTGCTGAAGACAGCATGTGATTATAGCTTATGACGGATTTTGATTTTTGATTGATGATATCTTTATTTTTATTATTAGCCTGGCGTTGGCTGAGCGGTTAGGGTGGCTGGCTTGGGATCCTGGGGTCCTGAGTTGGAGCCCCGTCGGTCGCTGAATTAACACCAGGTGGGGTTGACTCAGCCCGTCATCTTTCTGAGTTCGGAAAAATGAGTACCAGCTTGCTGGGATGATTGAGCCATTCAAGTATCCTGTGTTGGAGTGATGACCCATCCAATTGTGCCCAATAACCAAGGAGACTGCTTTGGCAGCACCGATGCTCTGTACAGAGTATGGTCACGATGAATGGATGGAGTGTCCTGGTAATAGGGGCACTATATCAGCGGCATAGCCGCATCCCTAACCAATGATGCAACCATCAGCTTCAAGTGTGTGTGTGTGTGTGTGTGTGTGTGTGTGTGTGTGTGTGTGTGTGTGTGTGTGTGTGTGTGTGTGTGTGTGTGTGTGTGTGTGGTTTAATTCTGGGCATCATATAAACATGAAAATATCAGTGCAAGGTACAATTGGCAACAAATCTTTCATCCCTCTGATAAAACACTCACACCCCATGAATTATTTGACGAAGCCCTGATGACGTCATCCATTTTGTCCCCCACTCTGTATGTGAGGATGAAGTGGTGCAAAATCATGGTTCTTATTAATTTTTGGAACAGGAGGCAATTTAGTTGTTTTTGTTGTATTGCCCCGGACATTTCTCACAAACAGGGTGACTCAGAGATCCTCCGCCAGGGCCACAAGAGTGCCCCCTCTTTCATCCCCACTTCCCTAATTTCTTGAAGTCTCCCTCTATTTTATCCTTCACCTTGCTCTTGGTGTTTCCCGCTTTTCGACTACTCCTTTTGTTCTGTTGTGTCCTGATCCGTTCAGTGTTCTCTCTCTTCTACGAACTTTGACCTTGTATACAAAAAAAAAAAGACAGTGGCAAGAGGGAGTGGGCTGGTCCATGGGTACCAATTGGTGCTCTGACCGTGACCGTGCTGCCCTGACAAATCTGGCTGCAGGGAAGAGAGGGGAAGATTTGGCCCAATTTACGTTGGAGGGTACAACCAACGCAAAGTCATCTCCGATAGTTATGGAGGTCACTTGGTTTTAAAAGGAGTTAACTCCGAATAAGGCTGGTGTTCTGGCACCCCGGAGTGCCTGTACGTAACTCTTTGTGGCGAGGATTGAGATGGTGGTCCCGGCCTATGGTGAGGTTCTTTGCATGCCCTTTTCTGATGGCCCAGCCTGTCACATTTAAAACATCAGCCGGTCAAAGATGTACTCCTCCACTTCATGCAGTTGGTTTCCATGAGGTAGCCTATTTCTCAGGGGCATCTAACCTGGACCATAAAATATTACCTCTGATCCAGTAAGTTGGTCCACGAGGTCACTTTGGCGTGGAAAGGTCAGGATTCACACTCACTCTCCGGCTGCACTCCTGTACTTATGGGGTCAGCCTGGCAGACCACTGGCGATGGTTCCTCCTCATCCCCTCGATGGGTCTGCCTCAGCATCCCATCTGGTGGCATGCTTGGCAGCCTCGGTCAGACTGACTGGCCATTAGAACGAGAGGTGAAACCTCAGCTCCTGGTCTGAAAGCGCCTCCAGAAACTTCTCCAAAGCCAATCTTTGTTGACAATCGGCCACTAATGACAGAAATATGAGCTGTATAGACCGCTGTATACACTGTGCTCCACCATAGTCTCATTTGGGCATTTTTTTTCCCTCTTAGCTAACTGAGCCATCACCAGCTCCACTTGATGCTCTGCCCCAAACTGACGCCTGAGAGCTGGCACCAACTTTCAGTTGGATGTTGGCCTCCTGGGCATCGCTTTCAGCATCTCAGGAGCTGGCCCTCACAATGCAGCTACTAAGTGAATGCGACTCTTCTCCCCCATCCATTCAGTCCTCACATGCAGCCAAATTGGTTCAGAAATGACTCCAAACTACCTGTCCCATCATACGTGGTTTGTGGCACATGTTAGCCAATTGCCAGCCTTGTTACCCCAACTGGGCTCGCTGTAAAATGAACTTCCTGACCCCAGTAAACCTCCATCTAATCCTGAGTTCCCAGTCAACCAGTTAATCTCCAATCCTAACAAATCTGCCGTTACCCACCTGTTTGGGTTTTCTACAGCAGAGCCCTTTGCTCATACAACTCACCTTGAACGTCCCTATCTGTCTCCCACACAGGATCCTTAATCGGTGTGGCCTCCATGTGCGATCTTACCATGTTCTGACACTCCTTCGCATCTTGGTGCTTTTCCACATAGCTCATTTTCATTTCACTTCTCCACCTTCTGCAGTGACTTTCAAATGACACAGTATCGTGTTCACATCCTCATTCACTGCTTTCTTTAAATTCCTTAAATGCTCATTCACTTCTGCCTTTAAATTCTTGCTTGCACAATTCCCCGCTCACATTTTCACTGATCTCATCCATCTTCTTTATCACTTCCTTATTCTGCTTTTCAAACTCTTTCCTAATGCCAGACATCTTTCCTTTTACCTCCCTCTGTCCAGTTTCCTCCTTCTACATTTCCTCGTTTTTTCTGCTTCTTTTTTTCTTGACTCTCTGTTCACTTCCCATTTCAATTCCCCCTGTTCAATCTTCATCCTCCCAGCATCACCTGTCATCTGCTCACACTTTGCTTTATTTTCCCCTGGTCTTTGATAATTTGACCCACCTCTACATGTATCTCGACAGCCATTTGCTTCAATTCAATCCAATCCTTGTCATTCCTTCAGTAATTTTTCTCCATTTCAATATTACCTTCTTCTTGTTCTTCTTATCATTATTCTTGTTTCATTTTCCCATTTGTTTTCATGCTTTTATCGACCATTTCTTTTTCTTCTCTTTCATGCTTTCATATATCTTTTCTCTTCTCTCGTTATTCATACTTTCCATCATCTGCAATAACTTCATCATCGCCCCTTCATGCTCTGTTCCCTTCAAAATTATTGTTCTGCTTTGGTCACTAAATCCAGAAAATGTCCCCTCTTCACTCTGTAGCGGTTCTTTCACCGGTGAAATCGCTCGGTGAAGAAGCCATCATGCCCATGTGCTCACCGCTGACTGGTGGTACTGCACAATCCAACCAATGTTCATCCTCGCATGGGATACAATCCTCGTCCATGGCAGTTCGTTGTTAAAATGGGGGTGGTTAATACCTTATCCCTTGTTCCAGATTGAATCAAAGTAATTTTCTGCTGATTTAAACCCGAATCTACATTTTCCTGATGCATGGTCTGATACCACAGGGTTTAAATATTACATTCCTGACGCCAGTGCAACAAAGTCCCAAAGGTGTAGGGTTCTTATCCCAAATTCCTGATACCAGTTTAATTAAGTACCACTTGATTAAGGTTCAAATTCCACTCCACTGACACCAGTGTAGTGTACACCACGTCAAGCCCTACTGGACTCTAACCTGGCGATGCAGGAGTTAACGTGCCACAAGATGGCCTCTGAGCACGGAGGCTTTAATTTGAACTGGAGTGCTCTTAATGGCACCTCGGGAAATTCAGATCTCGATTTGGTTGAATACTCCGAGAACATAACTCACGCATGCCGGCCGATAGTTTACTCATGCACATATAGAAATGATTGACCCTGCAACCACCAGAATAAAAGGTATCACAAAAAGGTTTAATAAAATGTATCAAAGAAACAAGGGCAGGAAGCACATGAAATACCAACAATAACAACAAAAAAAAAATGTGAATAATAAGCCGTCCCCATTGGGAAAATAAATCTCACTTGTATACTGTAAATATCTTGGTCAATACTGGTTGGTCTAACTTACTATATATCTATATATATATATATATATGTATATATATATATATGTATATATATATATATATATCTATATATATATGTATATATATATATATATATATATATATATATATATATATATATATATATACACATCGATACAGACTCACCCGAGAGGACACGCAGAATGAGAGAAAGAGTTAGAAGATGTGGTGGGGAATTAAATAAATAATGGGGTGGTTCAGGCTTGGTTGAGCTGAGTGAGGTGCCTCTGCCTAGCTTTGATGGGATGAACAGGCAACACCTCACACCAACGTGCTGTGAGGTGATTGCCAGGGCGAACTCTCCACTGACGTTCTTTGGATCACGGGACTGGTTCCTCCTTCCACTGGCAGGTTTAAAGAGCCCCGGCAATGCTCCAGTATGGAGTCCTGGCAAGGACTTCTGTGGAGAAGCTGAGAGAAACTGCACCCCTCCCCCCAAAAAAACTAACCCCCTTTAAAAAAACGGTTCAAAACCATACCTCGCTTGCTGACCTCAGCCACACTCATTGGTCACCTGGATTGAGCATACCGTTGATTGGCCTGATTACAAAATAACATAAATGCTCCTTTTGGCTCGAAAGCTGTTGGTCGTGAAGCTGGTGAAGCTGGCAAATGGTATTACTGTATTCAAATAAATAAATGAGAAATGAGCACATTCAACAATGAAACATACAACCCGGTGGAGGGGAGCAAAGGTTCTACTAAACACGATCTTGGCAGACTTAAATTGGTGTTTACACTGCAGCTACTCAAACATGCAAATTACAACATAACTAATTAAACCTTTCTTAGTTCCGTTTCTTTTCGTGGACTGATGGAATGGCCAAGAGGTTACCCCCCCTGTCCAGCCTGGGTAGGCACTCCCTTTTGAGCAGTCTCAGCTGGGTTTGTGTGCTACCCAGCAATAAACTGTCGTCCTGGTGTTTCAAATGCTGTGTAAGGGCATCAATGTATTCACCCTTCCCAAGCTGGAGGACCCGCTGCCAGCATTGGTCATTGGTGTCCATTTAAAATCCCATGGTGTCCGGCGATTATTGCTGGCACCCTGAACAAATGTCAAATTCCCGCACAAATGGCCTTCAGCCTTGTGTCCTACATCGACATTGTTAACACATCCAGGTTTGTAATAATTGCCATCGACAGAACGGACCCTCCGTAATGGACTGTGGTACATATATGATGATGATTTGTTTTGTTATATCGTTCTATTTCGTTCGACGATTAAATGTCTCGACGCTGGAAATTGACTTTAACACGTCAGAATCCACGACAGCAGGAACAAGCATTTGATGGATTGGAGGTGAGGGGCTTGGAAGGGGGTCAACATGATGGTTCAGGAGGGAAATTATCGAAATTACTTTCAAGTGAATTGTATTACTTTTTGTAATACAATTATTTTAAAATTTACTCAATGCGTTTTACCCTTTTTATATTTCCCTCCGGGTCCAGTTCACCTTCAAAGAACTTTTGTCCAACTGTTCGCTTCTTGAAAGATGGAATTGTAAAAGTTTATGTGTATCGTATGTAAAATTTATAAGATGGCGAAGCATTTATTATTTCCTTTTTATGTAATTATTTCTTCCTTCCTCTATCTTTAGTTCACAACGTATTTGCAATATTGTTTGGCCACTCGTGTCGGCACTTTATAATCACTTGGCAAATGCCCAGTGCTGTCAGATCTTGTTTCCTCTCATTTGCGAATTCACTCGACCTGTAAACTGTCTTTTTGTCTTTTGTGCATTTTAAAGCAGATGAGGGGATTAAAGAGACAGACGGTGAGGTTTTAGAGTTTAGACCATGGCTTGCATTCAAATAGGGAGAGTATACTTTTGGTAGCTCAGAGGTTGGAAGCGAAGACCGCATAAATGGAATTTGAAGAGCCACGGAGGTAATAGTCAGGAACAGGCACCGGGGTTATGGCAAGTGTCGTCCTCATGTTTTATTCATTCTGTAACGGCAATTATTCAGCATTTATGAGCCGTGGGAAAGCTCACAGAGCAGCATCGCTTTGAATGGCAAGCAGCTGTTGAGATAGCTTAAAGCTGCACAAGCTTTGTGCCTTAGAACTCGATGCTCCGGTGAAGGTTAGTAACCAAGACGAGCAGTCGGACCTCAAAATAGTAGGATTAGTGGAGCACGTGGTTGGAGCTCCCGTAGATTCTGCTACTGTTAAAATTTGAGTTGTAAACTCTTCCTGTAGGCTTATTGGCAAACCTAGTCAGAGCAGTAGGATGGCTCTACTATGCTATGGTTGTATGCTTACCTCTAGGTTGTCTAGCCAGAGTTTGATTCTCTTGAGAATGAGATCTCATTACAGACCTTGGGCCTTGAGGTTCACAGGAAGGCTATTTCTGTTTTACCTGAAAAGGGGTAAAGCTGATTGTCTCGTCGATTTCCACCCTCTTGTGGATGTTGTGGATACAAATTTATCTTTTCAAAACAAACCTTTTTGACTGATTTTTGTCATTTGCAATTACTGTGCTTTTCTGTTTTTAAATGCGTGTGGTTGACCACCCTGATTCTTTCCGAACCTTGTCGGTTCATAACCACCCAGAGTTGTTGATGCGGTAACCTGTGAAGCTCCCATAATAAACATTGGTGGAAAAACTTTTTTTAAAAATAAAAGATATATATATATATATATATATATATATATATATATATATATATATATATATATATATATATATATATATATATATATATATATATATATATATATATATATATATATATATACAGATACAAGTTGCACAAACAAAGTTTATTTGAAACTGTAAAGGAATGGATGATTAATGATCGAGGTTGGAGGGTGGTTGTGCTGAAGGAATCACGTGCAGATATCAAGCCGATTTAGAAAGGAAAGTTATTGGTTCAAATGGAACAACAGCAGGCCGATCCTAAATGATAAATCTCTACACGTGCCAACACCCGGTTATGAAATGTCAACAGAGTACGACGGATGGAATTTTTTTTCCATATATACTCCGGCTCACCAATTGTATCCTTCAATAGTCTTCCTTCACATTCCTTTTTTGAAGTGTTCAACTCTCCTGCACACAAACTCCCTCATCCAGCAATCGCTCTGTTTGAAGTGCCCATCGTTCTCATATGTTTATCCTTCCTCATGTGCAGCGCAAACTCGTGTCTCTGGAATTGTCACTGCTTATCCATTTTAAAGGTTTATTCAAATCCAGGATTATCAATGATTCCTTTATTTAAACAACAATAACAATCTTCCCAAAAGTCTCCTTTGAACAACATAAGTGGCCACATACCTTACCTCAGACTTTCTCCCAACTTTGCCAAGAATTTTGATCCTATTTGTCCGAGCCAGTACATTTGCCTTTGATATTGTAAATTTCCTGTGAATAATTAGGTTACAACGCCGTGTCGAAGGATTTTGCTGTAATCGCCATGCTTGCCGTTATGGGTTGCTTGCCTTGTTATCCTCACGCATTTCGAAAAAAACCGGGGAGATATTGTAACCGGCTCCATCTCTGTCTGCCTGTCCGTTCGTTGCGCTATGTCTTCCTAAACGGTTGTGCAGAAATTCACCAACCTTAGTAGTTGTGATCACCACATGGCAAGAAGGTGCGACAGCAGTATCATTTTGGCCCCGCATCCTGTGGAAGTGTGAAGAAGTCAAATACCAAAAAATGCAATGATGGGCACACATTTTACAACATTTTTAAAATGAAACTTTGTACATGCAATCAACATTGGGGGTGCATGAAATATTTGACGATTTTTGGGATTTGACCCCCGGTTCATGCCCCAGTGGGTGGGGACTTTGGGTCACAGGGGTCAAAATGAAATTTTAAACAATTTTATATTGGGTCATTCCTGGTGGAACTTTTTGCCATCTTTCAACTTTAATTAAAATTCCATCCATCCATCAATCCAGCGGGACCATACACTGTGCAGAGCGTTGGTGCTGCCGAAGCAGTCTTCTTGGCTATTTGGTATGATCCTGGATGGGTCGCCACTCCGACACAGAATTAAAATTACACTCGATGAAATGGGTGAGTAAGTAGCATTGACTGAAATGGGCGAGTAAGTAGCATTGAAAATAAACTGACGTTGAACTGTGCCTGACACTTACGAATTGAGAAGAAAGGACGAGCAGTGCACCACAACAATTCTCTCTTTCGTTATCTATCTCTCGAAGGAGAAGTGAATTCTTGCAGAAAGTTTCCTGTGAGGCTCACTTTTGGGTGCGCCTGGATGGGTTTGAGGGTTGTGGAGTCGAGCCTGAAACCCGAATCCTTGGTTCTTTGTGATGACTTCATCTTTGCTCTTTACATCTTTGGTTTCCTTCTTGGTCTTCCGTTTGATTGCAAGCTGTTGACCTATAGGAGGCCTTGGAAGCATGCTAGGTAGACCAAAGAGCATATGAAGAGATGAAATTGAAAAAACATACCACAGTGAAGAGAATGGATCATGAGATCATGAAGAGAATGGATCATGTTGAGGGGAGGCCTTCAGTCAGCAGTCAAGTAGATAAGCTGGTTAAGACGAGGCAAGTACATAATTATTGCTGCAAATCAAATTGTAATGAGGGCCAAGTGGCGGAGCTTAACAGTACGAACCAGGATCATTTTGATGGCCTGTCAATGTCAAACTTTATTTCAGTCGTGTTGAAATCAAACATCTTCTAACGCATCTCCACAAAGCTGCCAGCGATCGTACTTTACATCCCCATAAAAAAACAAACAAACTACATTTCCCCATTTCATTGCTTTTCAATTAGGAAATCGAGCATTTGTGCAATTTGTTGTATTCGTTTGTTGCAAAATATAAAGTATAACGAGTGCAGAAATGTCGAAATGACTTGATTTGGAATGAAAATGTATTGTCTTTCTGATAACGCCAGAGTCTCATAAAATCGCTTGTAAAAATTCGATGCCAAGGGCAAATTCTCAAATCCATAACATGTTGGAATGTTTCAGTGCAATCTGGCATCCATGTCTGGTGCAAGACAGAAAGGAGGTTTGACAAGGGACAACATAGAGTGACGAATGTATTCATTTTGGGCTTTTCTGAATCTGCGTACAAGGTGTAGACATCCTCCGGCTACTGAGAGTACTTGAGTTTCCAACCCTATCACATACACCACGAGCAGATGTGCTTCAAGTGCACAGGGTTGTCTGAAAGCCGTGTTACCCCACCCCAGTAAAGCGGTTGTTTTTAAACTCTTTCAATATACAGGTTTTATTTTGCAGTAGGGTAAGGCACTGACATTCGTGGGGGAGATTCATTCATGAAAGATGCCAGGTATGTCAAATCCACGGATGTCGGGGCATTGGTTCAATGGGAAAAAGAGGGATAGGTTTTTTTATTTTTTTAAACATGGTCTCGGCTCGTGGAAGAGCTATGACAAATAACAAATCAGGACACAACATGACAAAGGGAACAGCAGGAGAAAAGGGAAACACCAACAGCAGGGTTGAGGGAGGAAGTAGGTGGGAGGATTTGTGGTACCTTTTTTTGTGTATGTGAGAGAGAGATATAAATCTTGATATAGATATAAACCGAGATAGATTTCTATTGAAAGACATTTTCCAAGTGTTTGACCAGTTTGTGATTTTTGTCAAGGTCTGAGGAGAGGGAAGAGGCTGCTGCCATCTATCAGAAGGATGAGAGATGTCAGGCAGAGTGTGGAGTCATCAGCAAAGAGATAAGGAGGTTTTACAGTCAGAGAGATCATTGATGAAGATTCGGAATAATATGGGGCCGAGAACTCTGCCTTGGGGTACTCCAGCCTTGACAGGGAGAGGAGATTAAGGTTCCGTTGAGAGCCACACGTTGACGACGAGAGTGGACGAAGTCACTAATCCAAGAGAGGAGTTAGCCTGGGATTCCATAGGCAGACAGTTTGGAGAGCAAGGCAGGATGCCAGACTATCAAAAGCTCGAGATATGTCCAGAGAGATGTCCCTGAACTCCTGTCTGACATTGAAGGCCTCCACCATTGTTGAGAGAGTAGAAGCAGCATGTCCAAGGTAGAGTGATACCAGGTCTGAATCCTGATTGATGATCTGAGATGAGGCTGTTGGAGAAAACGATTGATTTTATGTCAACTGGGATAATGGATTCCATGACCTTGCTGATGATTGGAAGAAAGCTAATTGGTCTGTAATTCAGGGGATACATTTTTTTTCACTTTTTTTACATAATTTTTTTATGTTGGCTGATTTACAAGCAAATGGAAGATGACCTATGGTTAATGACATTGTGAGAATGGCAGAGATGGGAAGCGCAAGAGCGATGGAGCAGGTTTTGAGGAAACGTGAGCTAATGCCCTCCGGTCCAGTTGCTGAGTCGATGGTGGCCAGAAACTTTCCCACCTTTTCAGGTACAAAACACACAGAATTTAGGAGCTGTTGGGTATGACTGGGAAGGAGGGTACAGAGAGGGAGGGTGAGGGGCACAAGATTTTGAAGCAAACATAGAATTAAGGCATTCGGCCTTCTCACGAGTGGAGTCTGTTGTTTTGCCATTTGAAGTAAGGAGAGAGATGGACGGGGAGCATGCACCAGAGACAGACTTACCAAGGCATTACTAGGTTCTAGAAGAGAGAGACAAGTTTAAAAGCTCATTCTTGAGATTGGTCAGATGTTGTTTTCTGGCTCCTGAGAGAAGACACACTTTTTGAGGGCTTTGTGGAATGACCTGAGGTTGCTTTCGGTCAGATTAGCCTTCCAGGAAGAGAATGCAAGTTGTTTTGAAGCAACTGCCTCACCACAGTATTCAGATTACCAAGAGCAGGAGGATGGCTGAAGGCGAGATGGGATGAATCTGTGCATAAGAGAGAGCAGGTTTCTGTGGAAGAATTTCCAGGCTGAATCAACATGAGTGGCAGTGGATATTGGAGACCAGTCCTGAAGTGCATCTAAAAAAAAAAATATATATATACCCGAATGCGTGAAGCACTGCGCTGTGAATGCAGAAGCAGGTCACGTTTTACGAACTGTAAATACGTGGGATCGACAAATGTCGGGTTTCCATGTTACTTACAATAATTAATCGGTCATCCCCACGCTATTTGGAAACAAAATAGGGGGGATATTGTAATCTGCTCTGTCCGTCTGTCCGGCCGTCACACGATCTCGTCCTAAACGGTTGTACAGAAATTCACCGTACTTTGTAATTATGATCAACACATAACAAGAAGGTGCAAGAGCAGTGTCAGTTTGAAATATACAACGATTTTTTTTGGATTTTACCCCCACTTCATGCCCCAAGTGGTGGGAGCTTTGGGCCATGGGGTCAAAATGGGGGGGGGGGGGAAGGTTTTAACTCAGAATTTGATATTGGATCATTCCTGGTGGAAATTGTTGCCATCTTTCAACTTTGTTCATATGGACCAGCTTGAGGAAGAGTGTGGGTAGTTCCATATTCTTTCCACTTCCGAATGATGGTGCTCACTGTGCTCTTGGGAGCTTTCAACACTCTAGAAATTGTTTTATACCCTTCTCCAGATCTACGCCGCTTCACATTTCTATCTTGGAGCTCTACTGTCAGTTCCTTGGACTTCATGGTTGAGTTTCTGCTTGTATCCGGTGGGACCTTGTATCGAAAGGTGTGTTTTTAAATCATGTCCAATCAATTGAATTGGTCACAGGTGAACTCCAATCAAGTTGCGGAGACATCTCAAGGATGATCAAAGGAAATTGGATGGACCTGAGCTCAATGTCAAGTATCAAAGCAAAGGGGTTGAATACTTATTGACGCAAGACATTTCTGAAGGCACTGTAACTATTCCATGTCAGTCACAGCATGGTCCAAGGATCTGAGGGTAATGACGACAAAATATTCTGTGAGTTTGAGAATGATATTATTATGCAATGGATTCAAGTTTGTGAAGTACGTCCCATTAAGAACTCTGTTTTGCTCGAGGAAAATTATCCAGCTTTTTCTCATCCACGTCATTGCCTGGCGAGATCATTCGCCCATCCACCGCATAGTGCAAGACAGTGCTGCAATTGTTGGAGAGTGTCGGTGTCCCTGTCCGCCTTTGCAGGCCACAACTTTTTTTTTACCATTTGAGATTTTGACATCAAACTTTCAATAAACCTCTTTTTATGAGAGTATGGAGAACACTAATAATTTGGTCACAGGGCAAAGTCACAGTAAGTACAAATAGGTTTTATTAGACAATCCACCGCGCATCACGAGACGACTGGATTTTGTAGTTGCTTCCACGTTTATTTACCACTGGCAGAGGTACCCATCGCTTTAATGAAAAGACATGCATTTCACAAACATCCTGCTCTATTCACTCTATCATTTGCCCAAGGTCATCTTCCATCTGCTTGGAAGCCAGTTAACATCACCTTCATCAACCATCCTTGCTGCTTATATTTGGTGTAGACAAAAATCACTTCCGCTTCACAGTGAAGGTCCATGTTGGATGCTTTGGTTTAAACCTCCACTTAAAATGAGTGAAATAAAACCTGAAAATTTCGAATTATTCTCAATCAGATTTCAACATGATGTAATGCACATTATCAGCTTGTTTAAACGTTCTTTATACAAGATGATGATTTGTAATACCAGGATACTACCGGAGGCACTATACGATACACATTTACATCGAGGGAAATGGGCTCTTTTCCCCACCTTGAACGCCCTCCCCCAGATATGCCATCCCAACACAAAGCATACTTGGGGGACCCTAAGGGAACATGCAAAATTTGGTTCAATAGTTTTTGAAGCATATATAAACAGACAAACAAACGCAAACTCTTCTATATACAGTATAGTAGATTTGAGCGTTTGTCATCAAATTTTCAACCAACCCTTATTATGAGAATACAGAGAACATGAATTAAGAAATTAAACATTAAAAAGCAAATTCCTCAAAGATCTTGAGGTCTAATCAACCTTTTTTGGGATGGGAATGAAGATGATCATGCAAAACCAAATCTTCGGTAGTCTCCATTCACTGTTCACCTTGTGAACTTGCCCATTTGTGCAAAGTTCCCAATGTGATCATCAGGAAGTTATTATTATTTTGTATGCAGCCTGTGACTGCTGGTTGCATCATTGCTGGGTGTACAGCTCTGCCACTGATGCAGGGCCTGCTGTTTCCAGTAAGCTGGTACTCATTCCACCAACCTTGGAAGGACAGGCTGAGTCGACAGGAGGGGCACTGCATCCTGGTGTTACTTAACGGCACGACAGAGGCACGAACTCAAGACCCTAAGGTCTGAAGCCAGCCACCTTAACAGTTAAGCCAACACCAGGCTTCATAAGGAAGTGATGCACTTTGATGCTCAATTGTTGCCATTTAGTTTTTCTCACACATGGAGAAGTTGGCTCCACCACTCTGCTGAGTGAGACCAGTTTTGGCTGTCAGTTGGCCTCTACTATTTTGCTGATTGAGATCCGTTCTGGCTTGGAGTCGGGCTCTACCACTCTGCTGGTTGAGTCCAGTTCCGACTCTGACCTGGGCCGTACCATTCTGCCGAGTGAGATCAGTAGCTTTACACCCTGTTCATCTCCATCAATGATGTGTTCCAACAAAGTGGCGCTTTCCTTAGAAACATGCTGAAGATGGTGTTGACAAATGCCAGAGCCGTTCAGTTTCTGCTCCTCTGTTTCTATTTATGCAAGGTCAGTGTATCACGGCAATATTGTTCTTTCTTTAGCCTAGTCCAACAACCGTCTGAACATGGTCTGTTGGGCACATCTGTTTTTCCTCTTGTCAACAATGGTTAAGTTCAGACAAGTGTTTGGGAGAATTGTATAAATTTCATAATGGATATCGTGTGCATCTTCCTTCTGCATCATCATTAATTTAAAAGTTCAGATGTCTCCTTTCCCGAAGTTTTGTGCTACGGCCACATCTTTGTTACAACATGCAGTTTGGAAATCCTTACGAGAATTTATGGACAGGTGTTTGTTTGTGGGTTTATTTGTCGCTCTACTCCTCCTGCAGTTCTGGGCCAATTATATCCATACTTGCTGCACAGGATCAGCATGACCTCATTTAATGAGTATGGGTATTTTTTATCTTTGCCAGTGGTCTTAGGAGGGGGGGAGGGGTGGGGGCATGAGAGTGGGTCACAAATTCTCTGTAAATGTGTATTGTGTAGTGCCTCCTCCAGGTGGGGGAGGGTATTACAAGCCTCCACCATTTACAGTACAGTATTCCTGTCCCCACATTTTCCAGTGTAGTGAGGTGTTTTGAATTATAAGCAGTTGGTATGATTTTGCTTCTTGCACGAAACCTGGGTTATATATTTTTTTGCGTCTGCATTGCTGTCAGTTGCCTATACACCACCCAAATAAAGGTATGCGTCAGAAGAATGTGTTGCATGCTTGGAACAAGATCGCCCATAGGGTGGGTACTCCTCTAGTAAATATAATTAATCGTCTGTCTATGTTCATGATTTTTACAAACACCGCTGGGCCAACAACCACCAAATTTGGCACACAGACCAAGTTAGATCTGCGGATTGTCCAAAGGGTACTTTCATCCACAACCACAGCCTTTAAAGACCACAAATATCCCTAAAACCCGATAGACCAGATCAGTTAGACCCCAAAGATCTTTAAGACCCTTATAGACCACAAAGACCCAAAAGACCATTTACACCCAGAAGAGCCTTTAAGACCTCAAAGACCCTTTCAAACACCTCAAATCCCGAAGACCCTTAAAACCCCTTACACCTTTCAGACAGCTTGGACCCGTGACCATTTCAGCTTTCGACCACTTGGGCTTTTAAAACCTTTTTTTACATGCTTGAGAGTTTAGACTCTTTCGACCCCTGATACTAACTACAATTGCAATGTACCCTTTAGAGTTTAGACAATTAAGAACCTTTTAAGCGCACACCACACAGACATCTATAGTCTTCTTACAAAACTCAGACAAGACATTTTTCAGCAAGTACTGCATAAACTCGACCCACCCAGAGGGTGGGTACTCCACTATCTGTAATTAGTCAGGAGGCCGCTGGGAAAATTGCCGAGGGAGATTTTTTTTTCCTTCTTTTTTAGAAGTTATTATGTACACATACTACACTTTAATATATACCCTGTGAAAATCCCTTTGTGGGAGGAAGCAGGGGAAGGGCAGTAGGAGGAGGGAGGGGTGGTGGGGTGGAGTAGGGGTGGTAGGATGGAGGGAGGGTGAGGGGATGGTGGGAGGAGTGGTGTGAAGGGGTGGGGTGGGAGTCTGGATGGAGGGGTTGGGGTGAGAGGAGGGAGGGGAGGGGTTGGGTGAAGGGACCTGACATTGCCAGGCAACGCTGGGTACCTTTGCTAGTACTATTGATGGCCTTTTTTAAAGGGACGTTCAACCTGCTTCTGGATTTTTGAAAGCATTAATTACAGGCACTTTCGACTTGGGGATTTTAACTTGGAATCCAGCATCGATGAGCTGTGTGCTCGGAGAGGAATGCCAAGCAGTTGTTTTATGTCATTCCCCTTTAATGTCCTTTTTCTAATTTATCCTCCACTCACTCCCTCCTCCCAACCCCCCCCCCCCACAAACCCCATCGTTAATATCTGTGTGTCAGTAAGCACTGCAGAACCTTTTTACTTAAAAGCACTGCAATGCTAGCCTATAGGTTTTGAAGTAACATAGTCATAGTTTGTGGGGGTGGGGATGGGGGACATTGATGAAGAAAGAAGGAAATACAATAGATCCCTGCTCTAAGCAACCACTCTTTGAAGCAACCACCTACTTTGGACAACCATGAAATTAATACTCGAGCTTCGTGTTTTACGCTCTCGAATGACTCACTTTGATTTGACCACTAGTTTTATGGGACTTGCTTTTACTTGCAGAATGAATGCCCCTTTAAACCCAAATGTACTATAAATCTGTCAAAGCAGCCTCCCCTCCACGGATTAATTTCACAGAATGGATTTCAAAATGGTGAGCCTTTTTTTTGTTTGTAAAAGCTGCCATGTTGGTTTTTGAATTCTACCTCCTGACGTTTTGTGTACATTTCACTCTGCTGTCAACACTCTTGTACATGTAAAACACGCCGCCTGCCCGTGTCCCAGGATGCTTCAAGGCAACTGCATCCACTTAACATGGTCCCTCTGATCTGGACCATTCAAAGCATTCTTTAAGGCTACAATGAAAAAGGGATTATAAAAGTCAAAAAAAGAATTCCAAGGACAAACGAGGAAAGAATATGCAGTAAAAGGAATTTGTTTTTTTTCCAATCTAGCCGTTTTAATCGGACCTTTCTTGCTCCATCAAAGCAACACTGCACGTATCATGCAATCAAAACTCCATTTTACACCATCTAATTGGAAATACAAGAAATCACACCGCATTCGCTTTCATAGGGTTAGGTACATCCAAGTTGCCAATCGGTGACTGCACACCTGCCTTTAGGGGTTGGTGTTGGTGAACACTTTTCAACCTGCTTGTGTGTTTATTGTGGTTTGGAAACATTTGTGGGGTGATTGTAATCACTGATGAAACTAGAAGGATTAGTTGGTTATTAAAGGCAACAGACATGCATGTGGCAAGTAAGTGGGGGCATGCTGGCTCTTGCTCGAAGGCTGATTGATTATCCTTTGGGTGCTTTGGATGGAGGTCAAGGGGCGGGGGGGGGCTTTGAAAAGGGTGTTTTGTGAGTCATCCATTGCAGAAGTGCAAAATTTACCATCTGAGGGTTCCTTCTTGGTCTTGAACTCTTTCTTAACTAATGCCTACCTGCACAGCTTTAGTCTCCATGAAATCCACACTGAATCTTATGAGCTGATTGGATATCTAGTCGCACCATGGTTTTCTGATCACTCATCGAATCTCCAGGATGTCGTGATGGCGACGACAGTAGTTCTGTACTCGTCCGATGCAGCGCTCCCCTTGAGCATCATACATTGTTGAAGCCACAATAGAGGTTTCGGTTGGCTGTTCTTCAGATCCTCCTGCTCAGATGCTGCTTTTCCTGACGTTTTGGATCCCTGCTTGATTACTTGAAGTCTTAAAGGGTTTCAAGAGTTTCAAGGGTTGGCCTTCCGGTGCCGGGTTTTCAGGCATCGGCTGGTTCTCTCAGGGGTCTCTGCTGACTTTCTCAAAATTAAGTTTCCGGTCGTTATTTGTCACGTTTTGACCGTTTATTTTGTTACCTGTGTGTCTACTGTATGTTCCTAGTTCGGTTTTGTTTCAAAATTTGTGCTGTTTAGTGAGATTTTGTCGATCTTGTCATATCGGGTTTTCTTGAGGCCTACCCGTCTTTCCCGTCTCGGTGCACGATCAATTTTATTTGTATTGTCTCCCTGTCTACCATCTGTTCTTATTTTCTCCACTTTTCCCACCACCCCCCTTCTATCCTTCTCAACTACACCCTCTGCTTCTCATCTTAAAATTTTAAAAATATATAACAACAACAAGAAAAACCAACCCTTTTCCCCTCCAAACCTGTCCCCCATGTATCCACAAGTACTGACTCTTCTTCCTCCTTCTGGTGTCATACCATCTTCCTTCTATTTGAGCCGACCCACTTTCACCACATACCAGCACGATTTCTTTCTACAACCTTTCATTACCTAATCTCACTTTATCTTCAAAAATCTATCAAAAAAAAAAGAAATCTTTATATCCTTTCTAACTCCTCTCTCTGGACGTAAGCAAGGCCTATGGGCAAGATGGCATTCCTCCCTGTGTCTTGAAGGAATGCGCTTCAGAACTTGCACCCGTGCTTGCTCGTTTGTTTAGTTTTTGTTAAAAAACCTAAACTTTTCCTCTTACCTGGAAACATGACTTAGTACAACCTATTTTAAAGAAGGGTGATCATTCAAACCCTTCGAATTACCGTCCTGTTGCTCTGACTTCTACTGTTTCCAAAGTCTTTGAATGTCTTCTCAATTCCCATTTTCTCAATCATCTTGAATCTCACAGTCTTTTATCTGACCACCAATATGGCTTTGGCATGGCAAGGTCTACAGGTGATATCCTTTCTTACATTACGAATGTCTGGGCCTCTTCTTTGAAAGACTTTGTGGAATCCTTTGTTGTAGGCCTTGATATCTCAAAAGCCTTTGACAGAGTTTGGCATCGGGGTTTGATATCCAAGCTTCCCTCTTTCGGCTTTCCTCCTTCACTCTGCTCTCTCGTATCGAGCTTTCTCTCCGAGCGCTCTATCTCTGTAATTGTTGATGGTTCAACATCTCTACCCTTCCCCATCAACAGTGGTGTACCTCAGGGTTCCGTTCTGTCCCCAACACTCTTCCTTCTTTTTATCAACGACCTTCTTTCTTCTACAAATAACCAAATGCACTCGAATGCTGATGACTCGACATTACATTCCTCCATGTCTTTCCCATCTTCCCCGTCTTCCCTCACTCGATCTACATCTCGTTTCATCACAGCTACCTCTTTAAAGTCGGATTTGGGCAAGATCTTCCAGTGGGGCAAATCTAATCAAGTTGAGTTTAATGATTCAAAAACTCAATTTCTTCTCATCTCTCTCTAAAACTCCTCTCAACTCCCCAATCTCCTTTGAAAGCTCTACAATGCCACCATGTGATACAATAAATCTGCTAGGTATTACTCCAACATTAAATTGATCCTGTAATCCACACATTAAACAGATAGCTAAGTCTTCCTCTAAGAAATTAGGAGTCCTGTTCAGATGTCGAAGATTCTTCTCCTCTGAACAGTTGCTTCAACTATATCAAGGATTGATTCGTCCTTGTTTCGAGTACTGCTCTCACATCCGGGGAGGTTCCAGCTCCACATACTTACTGGACAGAATTGAATCCAAAGTTATTTCACTCCAACAATGTGACCTCAAAACTCAACCCCGCTCAAATTACACCACATAGTGGGCTCTCTTTCTCTTTTCTACAAATATTACTTCAGTTTCTGTTTGCAAGAACTTGTTGCTTGTGTACCTCCACCATTAGTGAGACCAAGGAATACATGACAAGCCACTACATCACATGATTATCGTGTGGCCATTGGCAACTCAAGGGTGGCCCGTTACGATGTTTGCTTCTTCCCCTCTATTGCCAAACTCTGGAACTCTTTACCTTCTCACATCTTCCCAAACAATTATGACCTTCCTCTTTTCAAAAAACAGATTTTTTTTACTTCCTCAAAAACTCTAAGACAATTCTCTCTTTCCTTACTTTTCTATTCATGCAGTTCTTTTATTTAAGGCTTGGTCTTGATGAGGACTATTCAGTCCGTGCCTGGAGTCTTCAACATAAAAAAACAACAAACTATCCATCTCCCATAACCACGTGTTTCTGTTATAACTGTTTCCATCCTCTGCATTTGCCGATCTAAATTCACCATTCACCTCATGATTTTTCTTCAAACTTTCCTTCACCTAATGTTATGCAATCTTAAAAAAAAAACATAATAATAATAATGATAATAATAAAAAATAAAAACGGTCGATTATATTTCAACTTCCTCTTTCACACGTGTGGTTCTCATTACTGTATCATAATTAACGAATACTTTTCTTTTTCAACAGGCTGTTTTTAATTCGACCTTTCCTTCATTTCGTGTCAAAGTCCAACTGTAACAATGTTTCTTTTCTCCATTCTCTTCATTCTCCTTTATTGCATCCCTCACGTAATGTCTTTAGTCACTTCTCTGACTTAAAATTTTATCGAAATTCCACTTTGCAATGTATGTTCGTATTTCATCAATCATCCTTTTTTTTTTTCTTCCAACTTCAGTCCCAATTCACCCCACCTCTTTAACCCTACCTCCCCCTAACTCCTCACCGGTTATCCCCTCTCCTCCCCCCCCATCTTGTCCCTGATCTTACCTCTGCTCTTGGCACCTCTTCACTGTCTTCTGCTTCAGTATCAGCTCCTCCTCTATTGGCCCAAAGAGTGTGGTGTTCTAACATCTGTGGGCTCCATTCCAACCAGACATCTCTCTCAATCAGTATAATAACCATGACAAACATGCTCTTCCTTTCCTCTCAGCACACCTCCCCCTCTTCCCAACCCCTCAAATCTTATACCTCCCCCTGCCTACTCCCTTCTTTACCACCACCAAGTCTCATCTTTCCCCTCTCCCCATCTCTTCCATCGCCCTCCTGCTCCTTGGCCATGCCCACTCTTATCGTCTCCCCTCCCTCTCAAAGCCTCCCTCTCACTCCTCTCTCTCAAAGCAACCTTAACACACTTCCCCCTCCAAACTTCTCTCCAACCTTTCTCAAAAACTCCCCCTTCACCCTTCTCCCTCCAATCACCCCCTCAATCTCAAAGTTGCCCCCCTCCCATCCACAAAGCTGCCTCCTCCCCCTGCCCTCCCTCCTCCACCTCCTCCAATCTTCAACTGCCTTCTGCCGCTCTCTTATTACCCCTCACTGTACCTCAACCCAGCACCACCGAGCCTTTTCTCCTCCTTATTCGGCCCTCTCCCATAGCGCTTCTACAATCCCTCCACTCTTTCAACAACTCTCCTTTCCTCCTCCCTTCCTCCCTTGTCCTACCCTCCCCTCCCCCTCCCCTGCACCCAAAACATCCTCCCCTCCCTCTTCCTTAACAGTGTGGACCTTTACTCAAACCTGACAGATCTTTCCATACAAGTTGCGACTGACAAACCAGACAAAATCTGTTTCACAAAAACTTTCCTCCTTCAAGACGTCTCTGATTCAAGACGTCAAGATGTCCCGAGTATTTCTCCCTGGTTACTCACTCCTCCGGTATGACAGACCTGAGCCTCGTCCTGGTGGAGGAGTTGCTCTCTTCACCAAAGACTCTTCCTCACTCACCATGCACTGCCCTCTCTCCCCCACACCCACAGGAATACCTCGAGTTACGGCTTCCCCTCCACTCCCACCTCTTGTTTATATGTGTGTTGTACCGTCCACCAAACAGTGATGACTCCATTTACTTCTCGATCACTGACAACATGGACTAACTTCTCTCCTCTCATCCCAACTCTCTCTTCCTCATATGTGGTGACTTCAATTGCCATCATGCCAGTTGGTTGGGTGTAGGTACCTCCCTCACGTGCCATGGCACTTCAGCAAAAGACGTGTGCGACTCATTGGGACTTACTCGATCGGTGAACATCCCGACCCGGATCTCAACCAACGGTACTCCTCTTCTGGATCTGATTTTGACAAATTTCCATGAAAATATCTGTTGTTCTTCCTCCGCTACAATCGATTCATCTGACCACATGCTTGTCAAAATAGACATCCCTGGCTGTTATCAGAGAACAACCTCGGTGGCGTCAAGTCTGGCATTTCACTCAAGCTGACTGGCAGGGTCTCCAGGAAGCCATCAATCTTCTAGACTGGTCTCCCATCTCGACTTCCTCTGACACCAACTCGTCCTGAGAATTATTTCAAAGAAACTTAGTCTCCCTCGACCCTCGCACATATTTATCCCATCTCGTCTTCAGTTGTCCTACCTTTCCTCCCGTCCAAGGTACACTGAAGCTTGTGGCGAGGCAGTTGTCCTAAAGCAACTTACCTTTGCTTCATGGAAAGCAAATCCAACTGTGGGTAATCTCAGTTCCTTCCACAAAGCTTGGAACAAGTGTGTGTCTACCCTCAGCAGAGCCAGAAAACAACATCTTTCCAATCTCAAGTCTGAACTCTAGAACCTGTCTCCCTCCTCTGAATCCTGGTGGCATCCAGTTAAGTCTGTTTCTGGTGTATGTTCCCCCTCCATAAACCTCCCTTACCTCAAATAGCCACACAGCTGATACCGCACGTGAAAAGGATGAATGCCGAAACTCCTTGTTTGCTACTAAATCTTGCGTCCGAAACCAATTGTTTTCTGTACCCACCTTCCCCAGTCACACCCAGCTGTCCCTGGACTCTTTTCTTTTCTCCTGACAAGGTGGAGAGTTTGCTGTCAAACCTCAACTCAGATTCTGCAACCGGTCCAGACGGCATCAGCCCACGTGTCCTAAAAACCTGCTCCTCTGCTCTTGCTCACCCTCTCTCTATTCTATTCACCAAATTCTCTTCTTATGGTATCCAAGGCCATCTCCACTCATGGCTTGCAGACTTCCTCTCCATTCGCAGCTAACGTCTGGCCTGAAATGGAGTTCTCTCGTCCCCTCTTCCTGTCCAGGCTGGAGTTCCACAAGGCAGTGTTCTGGGCCCTGTTCTTTTCCTGGTTTTCATCAATGACATCTCCGACTGGAATATCCTACTTATCTCTTTGCTGATGACTCCACCCTCTGTTGTACCATCTGTCATCCCTCAGATCGGCAACCAGCACCCTCTTCACTCTCTGCAGATCTGGATAAAATCACGAACTGATCCAACACCTGGAACATGTCTTTTAATCCTGAGAAATCTCACACTATCACCATGTCTCTCTGAAAGGACCGTCTGGAACCCCCCCCCCCACTCCATCTACTTTCTCAACAATCCCCCTGAAAAGGTCAAGCTTCTCACTATCTGCCGTGATCTTTCATGGGAAAGCCACATTTCCAAACTGATCTCCAAAGCCAGTCGCCGACTGGGCATCCTCCGTCGTGCAAAGTCCTTCCTTGGCCCACCTGAGATCCAGACCACATACAAAGCTTTGGCCGTAGCCTGATGGAGTACTGCTCTCCCCTCTGGGCTGGTGCTTTCTCCGGGCCTCTCACCTTTCTCGGCTTCACACTGTGGAAACCAACGCATTTAGGATCATTGGTATCTCCCGCGATGAGGCTGTCTTTGGGTCTCTCGCTCTCTCACCGCAGGCAGATCAGTGGTCTTTCTGTCATCCACCGTCTCCTCTCCGGTCTCGCCCCCCACGCCCCCTTGCTGTGTCTGTGACGTCTCGCCCCCCCCCCCCAGATGACTGCAGGGTGCTCAAGGTGTGCCAGCAACCCCCTTCTGGTAAAACTACCAAAATCATGAATCACTATTATATTCACCTTCACTGTTTCATTCCTCTTTTTCCCACCTTTGGAAGAAACTCCCACACTCTCTTCAATCCTATTATTCCCTCCAGGTCTTCAAAACAGCTGTTCACCACCATCTCTTATCTTCCCACCATCCAAAACTACAATCCTTTATACCCCCACTAATCCACCTCAAAAAAAATCACCTCCTTCAAATTCCCTGCTTTCCTTCCTGAAAGTCCCTGTAGGGTCCATCTTGTTTAGCGTGTGCATCCCACCTCATCCTTCTCCCTTCCACAGAGCTCCTCATGTCTCTGTTCCCCACTGTTTTGTCCTTCCCTCTCCTGCCCCACTTGTCTCCTGCCATCCTTGTTGTGCGATCTGTGTGTTAGCTCTCATACGAGCCTCGACAATGTATACAAAAATAAATAAATAGAGTGGTGGTTTCCTGCCTGTGATGCACGAACTTGTGCCATTAGCTGAAGTCTGCTGAAGTCTTCTGAGAAACCAAAAGGACGACATTAGCCTCCCTGCACCACCAAATGACATCGTACGCGCACGTACAGCACCAACCATTCGTGGAAGGCTGTGGTTCATCCTTATTGTCGTCATCGTGTCCTGTGTTTTCTTTGAGCTTTGGAACGGCTTCGCATACCCCCCTCCCCGCCCTTCCCACAAAAAGGCATGATTCTCACAAGCATTTCTCACCGTCTTAATAAATTTCAGCGTTGGCCTGATTGTCTTTGAGAGGATAACAGTAGAGTCAGATAAAAGTAAATGAATGCAAGAAATATTAGCAGTCAGACAAAGAAAATAGAAAGAGAAAATGTGATCAAACAGGGCATTTTCCATCACACCGTGGTGTCCGGCTTTCTTGACAAGTGTCACTTCGTCATCGTAGACTCTGCTCACAGTTTATGTCGCTCATCTCTCAGCCTGTGCCAAAGATGATGGGTAATTCCATGCCCGAAGCGGTCTGAATCATGGTGATAACATGCAGATTGCCATGGTGGTGGCAATTATTACAATTTATGACTTCCACAATGCATCATTTGATGAACCGAGTGACATTGTCATTACGCCTCGGTCTTTCCCACCAAATCTCATTGTGTTGATCAAGACTTTTCCTTTTCGTACAAATTTGAGAAACTAAACGAGCGGCCACCCATCGCGATGCTTTCACGAGCACACACAATTGTTGCATTCCCATGGAGGAGTCCAACCACCAGACTATTTGTTTTCTTTTTTTCTCAGACGGCAAGCCAAATATTCCGCCTTCTTCCACCTGGTCACAAACAGATACTCACCCTCCATCACTACCCCTCTCCCCTGACTATAATGTCACTCACTCCTTACTCTCTTGCCTCTGCTGTTACCACTCCATCATCATGACTTACCTGTTGTCCCCAACCAAACTCGTCCTCTTTCCTGCTTCCCTCCCTATATGTTCATACTTATCTTCAGGCTGACGTGATGATCTCGATAGATGCACTCCAAGCTGACCAGCCTGGGTTTGAATCCCGCTTCAGCTATAAACTGTCATCCCGGTGTTTCTCAAGCAGGGTGATTCATCAATGTGTGCTTTCCCTCTGATGGACGTTTAACTGGTGTCCTGTCTGCCGGTGTTGGTTGGTAGACGTTATAGATCCCACGGCGTCCTTCGTAGAGAGTAGGCGAGCTATCTCTGGCACCGTGAACAAATTACTAATTCCTGCCCTAACCTACAGAGGGCACCGCATCAGCGGCACAGCCGTGCCCTCAGCCAATGATACTTCCTCTCAGCCTTGTGCTGCATACCAGCATAAGAAGATTCTTATCTACTTCTTCCCGCTTTATGTCCAGCACCACATTCTGCCAACACATGTCATCAACACTGGGTTTACAGTGGTCATAATCAACACTGGGTTTACAGTGGTCGTAATCAACAGTGGGTCTACAGTGGCCGTAATCAACACTGGGTCTACAGTGGCCGTAATCAACACTGGGTCTACAGTGGCCGTAATCAACACTGGGTCTACAGTGGCCGTAATCAACACTGGGTCTACAGTGGCCGTAATCAACACTGGGTCTACAGTGGCCGTAATCAACACTGGGTCTACAGTGGCCGTAATCAACACTGGGTCTACAGTGGCCGTAATCAACACTGGGTCTACAGTGGCCGTAATCAACACTGGGTTTACAGTGGCCGTAATCAACACTGGGTTTACAGTGGCCGTAATCAACACTGGGTTTACAATGGCCGTAATCAACACTGGGTTTACAGTGGCCGTAATCAACACTGGGTTTACAGTGGCCGTAATCAACACTGGGTGTACAGTGGTTGTAATCTTATATATCTATTTATAAATATATTTATATATATATTTATATATATATACTCGTGTGTGCCCGTACGTGCATGGCCGTACGTGCAAAAAAAACAAAAAAACTTTCAAACCGCGTGCTAGAAACAACAACCACACAGGCCGTTTCTTCGCTCTTGCATGCCCGTACATGCGTGGCCGGATGTGCGTGGCCGTACGTGCAAAAAAAAAAAACTTTCAAAACAACCACACAGGCCGTTCCTTCGCTCTCGTAAATGACGACTGGATTGTGGCATTGTGTTTATCTATAAATGCGCATAAGAAATCGAGAAATTATTAGAATACAGTAAGCCATCACTATCTGGAAGTCCGTGCATTGTAACCCGTAATGGGGAACGCGCTCTAACTTGGCCATAACTTGGGAACCACTTGTCCAATTAATTTCAAACCTTTTGAAAGGCAAACAAACAGAGATTGCTGGAATTATAGATAGATAGATAGATAGATAGATAGATAGATAGAGAGAAGATAGATACTGTGGGTGCAAAACGCCAAGCAACGTGTCCTGTCATTGATAACGAAGGCGCCTTTTCCCCATCGGCCATGCCTACAAAGCAACGTGTCCTGTCATTGGTTTGGTAAATAAATGGCCATAACTTGGGAACCACTTGTCCGATTAATATCAAACCTTGAAAAGGCACATACTCAGGTGTCCAGCAATATACCTGGCAAGTTTAAATTAGATTGGACCAGTGGTTGTCGAGAAACAGCGGTCACAGACAGACAGAGATTGCTGGAATTATTGCTGGAATCGGACCAGTGGTTGTCGATAAATAATTGATAATTGTGACGTCAATTGTGATGTCATAGCACCGTGTCCTGTCATTGGGTGGTAAATAAATGGCCATAACTTGGGAACCACTTTTCCGATTAATATCAAACTTTAAAAAGGCACATCCACAGGGCCCCAGCAATATATCTGGCAAGTTTCAATTAGATCGGGCCAGTGGTTATCGAGAAACAGCGGTCACAGAACATGGACACACAGAGATTGTTAGAATTATAAATAGATTTATATATGTTTATATATATTGTTGTGGTTACCAGATTCGCAAACCACCATTCAGATCCCTTAGGTGAGGTATCTCGGTAAGTGCATGTGTAGTTAGGCCCAAACCCGTTGTCTAGTGGGAATACATGTCATTTATACGTGCTGCGACTCTTCAGGATAGCCGTTTTTCTTTTACTATCTTTATTTTGGACCAACCGCCATGATCACAACCACAACATCAACCACCGACCACAACCACCGCTTCACCACAACCGCCACGACCTTCACGCACACCTCACAACCGTAGCATCGCCACCGTTCTTGCCCCGCTGTGGGTACCGGTGTTGGACTCATGCAGAACGCGCGTCGAACAGCGTGTACAAAACCACGGATTTTCTGCTTCAAAAACGGATCGAAAACGACACACGCCCACTTTTTGCCGTCCAATCGGTGAGCGAGGGGCGAATTGGCCCCGCCCCCAGGGCGATCGATATATGCAAATTTGTGGATCAAAAAGCCTTCACGCCCACTTTTTCTCGGGCCAATGGGGAGCGAGGTGAAAGGTCAAAGGGAGGGGGTCAAAGGCGAAGTTACGGGGGGATAAAAGGACGGTGTTCGTCAGTCAAAGGAGTCGTAAAAGTCGGAACGAGGGAGTCAGCAAAACAGGAACGAGAGGGTAGTAAAGGTCGGAACGAGGCGAAGGAGTCGGAACAGAGAGTCAAGACTTCGCGGGCGGTGGAGCTGCTCGTCGTGTGCGTTGAAGTCGGAACGGAGGGGACGAGCTGTGGAGAGGCGGCGAGGGCGGACGAGGGGGTGCTCGCGTCGTGCAGGGAGCTGCACCCCTGGGAGGCCGGCAGCGCGACCTGGCCGAGGTGGAGACGCTCGTCGCGCACATAATAAAGATCCTCTGTACCCCGAGCATCAGCAACCCCCTCCTGTTTCCCCCCGCGCTGAGATAGTGCGACCAAGGGGGCCCCGTTCCCACCCCTGCCAGGCACTGTCCACGAGGCCCGCGGGTTGCGGGGCCATCGCCGCTCCGCGTCTCATCACCAGACGGGTAGGCCCGACCAGGTCTCGGCCCCAGGCCTACCTCATTCTTGAGGGTATTTCTTTTCCTTGGTTTTGGGTATGTGTTGTCGGCGCCGTCTGTGAAGTAGAATTGTATAAGTGTTGCCGTGTGCTCGGTAGTCGGAATTAGCTCTGCACTGTGTTTTCACTTTTATGTTTGCTTTTTGTGTAAATGGAATTGTGTTTTCTTTTTTGTGTGCATTTGGTGGAATTGTATTTGTGTGCTTTCCGTTCGTCGCGAATAAATGTGCTTTATTGTTGAACTGTTTCCCGCTTCGCTTCGTCTTTTTCCCCATTGAACCCCCATCTTGCTTCACGTAAAGGGTTGGTAGTGGGCTGAATACGCCCGATAATTAATCGAACCGTCGAGGTCGACGATAACACCGCTCGGTTATTCTGATAGTCGGAACGGGTCGCTTAAGTGGCCCGTGTCCGAAGTCGACCTGCGGCGAGGTGCGATCGCCCGGTCTACCCTCCGCGTGGGTACTTAGGTAGTTCGAATTTGGCGAGCAACCCTATCCCACGCGGGGGCTGATTGGCTCGATCGCGGTGAGACCGAAAGGTCCACCCGTGACTGGTTCCCGGCGTTAGTCCGAGAGGGTCACGACTGGATTGTCCGTCCGGTGGGCGACGTGCCGCGATTCGAGTTACGTGGCCGTCGCACGCCGGCGGGCGCGAAGACCGCAACACTGGTGTCAGGTCGTGCGATACAAATTCATCGCCCTCCTCGCGGCACTGGTATCGGAGAACAGGAAAACGGGCTCTCCTGTCTCCGGCTAAATTCACGGGAATCGGTCCAGGGGTGAGAGAAGCGACCCCCGATTCCCTCCAAATTTCGAGCGAGCTAAATTAACCCTTCACGAGAAGCAAGATGGCGTCTCAAGGCGAGCGGGAGCCGGGGGTATAAGAAATGTATATGTGTAATAATGTAGAGTCCATGGCCCAGGATGGAATCCCCGAGCAGGAAATGTTGATTGTGCAGGAACACGGACTCGCCCAACTGAACCCAGGGCCCGAGGTGGGTGCGGTAGCGGCCGCGGTGTATGACACCTCCCCCCCCCCTCTCCACCAAGACCCTTCCCCAACCCTTGCCGAAACGGCTCAGCTGAGTGCATCCAACATGGCCCAGCTATGCGCCATGCTGGCGGCAATGAACGAAAAGATGAATGCGAAAATGATCGAAAAGATGGATACAAATACAAATTAAATGAAAAACGAAATGAACAAGCAAATGAATGAAGTGAAAACGACGATGGATGCGAATAACAAGCAAATAAACGGAATGGAAGCAAACATGAAGGAAGAAATGAAAAAGCTGCGGGGTGAGACGCAGAACATGGGCCGAAGCCTGCAGGCGGGCATGAAGGCCGTGACCGGGGAGATAAAAATGGCGACTCCACGTGTGGGAGCAAACGAGCTGGGTGGGGGTGCAACGGCTGACAGGCCCGCGGTGGAGGCGGGTGAAAAAATAATTCGTGGAACGTGTTGGGCGAGGGTCGTGACGATGACCGAAAGGGAAAAATTAAATGGGGAGACCAAAACGTGTGAGACGAGACACGAGGTGACGACAACAGAAATAATAGTTGAGACAAGGGAGGTAAAGGGTGAAGAGTTGGCAGAGACACGGGAGATGGGAACGATAGAGGGAAGACTACACGATGAAGACGGGGTAAGTGACGCACACACACACACGGAGGTAGTGGAGGATAATGGGGGTGAGCTGGCGGACTGGGTAGAGACCCAGTGCGAGCACCTGGATGGCCTCCTCCAGGAACGAGGGGAGGGAGTATGCCCCCTTGAGGTGAGTCACGACCAGGTGAGTTCGGTCGTGTTTTGCGAGGTTGAGGGGACGGGTGCTGTGGACAGGTGCACGGAGAGCTTGGGGGGCATAGAGGCCCCGGAGACCCTTGTGGGGACACGAATCCCCAGTGTAGTTGTCCCTGTGTGTGTGGTGCAAGGCGTGAGTGCGTTCCCGTGTGTGGAAGAGACCCCGTGTGTGAGTGGTGTGGTGGCGATGGTGCCAGAGTGCGTGCTTCCCAGCACGCCGGGTGTGGATGGGGCACCGTGTGTGAGTGAGGCCGTGTGTGTGAGTGAAACGGCCAGTATGAGTGAGGCACCACGTGTGAGTGGTGTGGTGGCGATGGTGCCGGAGTACGTGCTTCCCAGCACGTCGTGTGTGGGTGAGGCACCGTGTGTGAGTGAGGCCGTGTGTGTGAGTGAAACGGCCAGTATGAGTGAGGCACCACGTGTGAGTGGTGTGGTGGCGAGTGTGCTGGAGTGTGTGCTTCCCAGCACGCCGTGTGTGGATGACGCACCGCGGGTGAGTGCCCCCGCGTGTGTGAGTGAGGCACGGTGTGTGGATGAGGCACCGCGGTTGAGTGCCCCCGCGTGTGTGAGTGAGGCACGAGTGAATGGAGCACCACGTGTGAGTGGTATGGGTTATGCAAGGGAGACCGTGTGTGTGAGAGAGCGGTATGTGAGGGAGATGTCAGTTGGCATGCGGGAGCACGCAGCCGCGTCTCCCGATGTGAATGTGATGGAGTGGACTGTGTGCGTCGTAACACGCAGGTATGCGTGTGTGGAATGGACACGGAGACGGCGACAGAGGAGAGAAAGCCGAGTAGCGGCTGTAGCTGTTTCGGGGACCGTGCCGGGTTCACCCAGCAGTGAGCACGCGGTCCGTGCTGTGCAGCGCACGAGACCACCACGTGCTCGCTTGCGAGAGTGAAGTCCCGGTCCGGAAACGCACGCGGTGGATTTGCCGATCCCGCGGACGGACAAAGTTTAGGCAGGACTACGGATTTGGACCGGACGGGTTCTCCACGCGATCGTGTGTGTTAAGCTCCAACGGGCAAAGCACATGTGTTCGCGTGGGGAACCCCTCGAGACTTGGGGCTTGTTTTTTTTCTGCGCACGGTGACGTCATGGCTGCACGTGGGGTTGGAATCCGGCAGGAGGGGTATCTCTGCCGGATGGCACCGTCCAAGGAGGGACGAGGAACACGTGCAGCTGCATGACGTCACGGCCAGGTGCAAAGTGCGCGAGCTCTGAGTTGCCGCGCAGGTGCTGCGCATGAAAAAAAAAAAGCAAGCCTCACTTTCGGGTGTACAGGATTCCTGGGCAAGGGGTGAAAGACCCCCTTACCTGGGCACAGGATGAAAACTAGTTAGGGGGAAGGGTTAGCTTAGTTAGACCGACTTCATGGGGCAGGGGTAAGTCCTCATGGAGTCCGTGGAATGGATTAGTTAGAGGGATTGTAGCCAGATTTAGGTGGGGAAATAAAATGATTTATTTTGGAGACAGTGACAGACTTGTGGATGTGTAGTGGGGACGTAGCTTAGCTACGTAGTGTTAAAAGGAACGTGCTGTAGTTTAAGGGACGACGTGGGAGCACGAGTTAGTTAGGGGAGGTAGTTAGGAGGATGGCAGAGTTCGGTGGTGTGTGTGTTGAAGAGTTGTTGGTGAGTTATGATGTGGAGACATGTTGAGTGAGTGAGGCCAGTGGGTCTGTGTGAGTGGAGCGAATGGGGAATGCATGGTGCGATGAGTGATTGGGGGGAGGAGTGACTCCCGCCCAAGGGACCCCGGGGTCAGTGTAGAGTGAGTTAGCTGGGTTAGTCAAATTGAAAAATGGAGGTCGTTTTGTTGTTAGTGGGAAAGTAGGCTCGAGACCCATTTGGAGGGGTGCAGGAGCCCTGTTGACGGGCTTGGGAGCGTGGCTGCGAAAGGTGAGTATCGCTGAGTGGGTACCCCGGGCACCAGGCTAGTCGGCCGCGGTAGGCCAAGGGCCCATGGGGGCCGGGATAGAGTAGTGGGCACGGGTGCGCCTGCTTGGTGCGGGGGCCCGGGGCGCCATTAGCCGCGTGGGCAGTGTTGTGGGCACGGGTGACCCTCGGAAAGGGGCCCGGGAGGCCGGCCTGCCACGTGTGCGTTTCAGGGGAGGTGCCATGGGGGGCACTCCCCGGTGTTAGGGAGCTGGTAGGCTCGGAGGCAGTGTAGTGCCCGGGGGTGCCATAGCGGGAGATTCGGCAGAGGGTCGTGCCTGCCGGAGGGAGCCACGTGTCCCAGCCAGGAGACCGTGTGAGGGCACGGAGAGAAAATTGGGGGGCGAGGCCCGAAATTGTGAGGACACCAACACAGGCGACGGGAATCTGGGTTGTTAGAACCAATAGTTTAAGCGAGAGGCGCTTGTTGAAAGCCCCGGGGTAGTTTAACAGTTAAATGGATAGGGTAGATTAGGAAGTGTACCCCTCCGCACCATCCATCCCCTCGCT
>NC_140963.1:139926896-140041896 GCF_056783735.1 Eptatretus burgeri
CGGAAGGTCCTTAACTGTTGTACTGGGTGGTTTGCCATTGCCTACCCAGCAGTTAGTGAGGACATGAAATTGTAATTTGTTCATGATGCTAGCGAGAGCCTGCATCTTCACGAAGGACACTGTGGAATCTTTAATGTCCACCAACTGATGATGGCAGACGGGACACCCGGCTTCACGTCCATTCGAGGGACGGTACACGCATTGATGAATCGCCCTAACTGTGAAAGACCGGGATGACCATTTGTAGCTGGGTCTGGATTCAAACCCAGGCAAAACAGCTAAGAGACGAGTGTGTGTACCTCTCGGCTATCCTGGCAGCCCCTTGAGAAGATATGGACAGGGAAAGTTTTTCTTTGCAATCGAATGGAACAGGAAAGAAGAAATTTAGAAAGAACGAGTACGGGAACATTCAAAGTACACCGCTCCTACGCCAAATAAATAAATAACAAATCCTCCAGCACGCGATATTGCCAGGGAGCCTTCAGCACCTGGTGATGCCGTTGTGCAGCACATGGAGACGGAATTGAGAGGGAGCAGTGTACAATAATTGATTGATTCATTCATTCATTAATTGCGTAATTAAACTAAATAAATAATCACAACAAAATAATTAATTTCTTAGTTGGTTGATAGCATTCCTCTCACACCACTGTTTCATCTGAATCTAACTTTTTGAAACTTAAGTAATTATTCGATTAATTGATTAATCAATAAATCAAAAATACGAATTACAGCCAAATCACTATCACTGTCGTTCCCAAATATCAGCTTCCAAGCTCAAAATGTGCCTGAGATATCGCCCAGATGAGAAAGAAAATAAATATGTAACTAGAACGGCCACTCAGTAGAGCGCATACCTCCACCAACCAGGCTGATTATTTTACGTTTTGTATCCCACTGCTGGGCTGGATCTGGATTCGGACCTGAACTAAAATTTAATCGACTTGTTCTTGTCACCGAACGAACTCATCCATCAAGTTTTGTCCGAATCGGTCCATAACTTTTTGAGATATCATGCTATATATCGTTTTCGCCCCATCACTCAATAGTGAAGAATGACTTAAAAAAAATTCTCAGATCCAGATCCGGATTCGGATCTTCACCAAAATCCAATCAATTCTTCCTTGTTACATATCCAACCTGCCCACCAAGTTTCGTCTGAATCCATCCACACAGTTTTGAGATATTTTGTTCACAAACAAACAGACAGACAGGGGTGAAAACATAACCTCAGTCCACCTTTGGTGGTGGAGGTAAACAGATTTTTGCCAAAGCACTTGTTCACTTTTGTGCCCAAATTTCAGCTGCCTCGGACAAAGGATGGCTGAGATATTACCCGGACAAACAAAAGAAATACAAGAAAACAAATGGAGTGAAAACTGAGTACCTTTGGGCGTACGTCATCGCCTGGATATGGAATAGGGAGGGGCGGTGTACAATAAAAGAGGACTGTATTAAAATGGAGAGGAATCAGAAGAAAGGGTTATTTTTTTTTTCCAACACTTAATTTATTTTACCAGAACTACTGTACCACTGAAAACTTGCATTTACATGTAATCCTTCATTATTTTTCTATTCCCAATATATCTCTCCTCTTCCATGGTTTCCCTTTTCCCACAGCTCGTTAATACGCACCATTACTCTCTTCTTGTTTTCTCCATTTTTTCCCCACTCTTCTGATTCCTCCACTTATTTTTCAATACAATATACGGTTTTGCTACAAGGTGAGGCCGAAGATAAATGGATCCTGAATTATTTTGGAATCGATCATTTCATAGACCATGACACGTTGTTAACCATTGTTAACTACAACACTTTGATTAATTCAAATAAATAAATGAACAAAGTTGCCTTACATACAAGTGACGTGTTTACTTGTAACCAACTGTCCAAGGACAAAAGCATCCAAAAGCATGATCTTTTGTACACCTGTTAAACCACCCCAACCCCTCCCAAAATTTTCCTTATGTATCCCCCCCTTGCGTTCTCCCCTAATCGTTACCTGCATCCCTTGTTTGTCCATCTCCATTTACCCTCTCCCTCCACTCTGCTATTGGCGTTTCTCCTTTCTCCTGCTGTTCCCTTGGTTATGTTGTTATGTTGTGTCCTCGCTTTTCCACGAGCCTAGACCATGTATAAAAAAACATGGGAGGTTCTTGGAAGTATTATGAAGGAGATTTGTGTTCTACAATGTTCAGTATATAATTAATTTTGAATAAAGGTTTAAAGAGGTTTAAAAGCGTATAAATATATTGTGGGGTTTACCGCCGTTACACCCAGTGTCTCGCACATCACCTTATCCAGCACATTACATTAGTTCTTCATGCCTGTTCTTTGTGTCCTTTATAATGTCCTAAAAACAGTAGGTTTAACATCTCAGCAGATGCCTGGCCCATCCCGATCTCCTTGAGATGCTGATCAACCTGCTGCAACCATGAGGCACGGAGTCTGCGCGTTAGCCTCCTCGACTCATGAGGATGCCTCGCTGAGAGAATCCAGTGAGCAGGATCAGCGTCAAAAAAAATGAGCCACATGTCCATGCATCCACAGCTGATGCTCACGGACTATGCAGGTAACAAATCTCATTTGAGTCTCTCTCAGTTACCCTCTTTGGACACACAGTCTGACCAGCGATCGCCATGGATTCTCTGAAGAGACCTGGTACTGAAGGAGTTAAGTCTTCGTCTCAGATCCTTTGACAGAGTCCAAGTCTCACATCCGTAGAGCAATACTGGAAGCACCAAGGACCTGAAGACTCGGACTTTCATCCTCCTGCACAGGTACCAACAGTGCCACACCCCATGATCCAGTGAATCCATGACTCCCCAGGCTCGACCCAAATGTCTGTCAACCTCTGTCTCAAAACATGTGGACACATGAATATCACTGCCAAGGTAAGTGATTCTCTCCATGATGTCAACATCCTCACCACAAACAGGTACAGACAGGATGGCAGCATCCAAGATGTCATTGAAAGCCTCGATTTTAGTTTTGACCCAGGAATCCCAGTGGCTCCAACTTCTCTTAAGGATATAAAGCGTCCCCACAAAGATGACTGCATCATCTGTGAAATCAAGGCCAGAGATCATTCCATTCCCAAATGATGCAACGCAGCTTGATCTCTCCGACATCCTCCCCAGAATCCAGTCCATCCAAGCACTGAAAAGTATGGGGGCCAGTACATACCCCCTGATGAACTCGAGTAACAGCTGGAAATAAGTCTGAGATGGTATAACCACATCTCACAGCACTCTGAGCACCAGAGTGTAGTTCAGAGATCAGATTGATCAGTTTTGGTGTCACCCCACAAAGACCAAGAATCCTCCAGAGGGCATCCTGATTCACTGAATCGAATGCTTTGCGGAGATCAACGTAGGCTGCAAGCAGCCCCTGCCGAAACTCTCATCTGTGTTTGGTTAGGACCCGAAGGACAAGGATACGGTCAATCGTTGACCTCTGGTGTAAAGCCTGATTGCTCTAGGCGCTGGTGCTCAAGCAGATGGTGGCAAACCCAATCAAGAATTATCCGAGCAAAGACCTTGTCCGGCACTGAGAGCAGCGTCACCCTCAGTAATTTTTGCAGTCTTGGTGATCACCCTTCCTTTTCCAGAGAAGGACAACGAGGCCCCTTTTCCAGTCAGTTGGGATGATGCCCATGCTCCAAACAGAGCACAGAACATGGGAACAGCATTTCCACCAGCGTTGAGAATCTCACCATGGATGCCACAGATCCCAGGAGTTTTACCCCCTTTCAAACTGGTTCACTGCAGCCTGTGTTTCACTAGGGATAGTCACACCCCTGAGATCTAACTCAACAGCTGGTGGGTCAGCCTGGTACAGCCGCCCAAAGTAACCGGCCCAAGGGGCTTTCACTTTGGACTCCACTGTCAAGAGCCCACTACCCTCCACTCTTACTGCAGTACACCGAGGGTCAGGCTTGGAGGAACGCAATGCACAAATTCCTCTGTAAGCAGGATGAGAATTACTTGACCACAGTTGATGCTTTACCGCCTCATAGATTCTTCGCACATAGGCCTCCTTGTCCACCCTCAGCAAACGTACAGTTTTACGCCTCAACTCTCTGAACATCTCAGCTCTGTCATTTAGCCTGACACTGCGACTGGTCAATGATATCCCATGTCCCTTGGGAAACAAAGTTCTACTTGACCTGACGGTGGGTTCCAAGACATCCACCGGCAACATCAAGGATGGTCGTCTTGAAGGCACTGCACAACTCTTCAGGATCCCCTGAAGCACCCAGATCCCAAATCTCCACTCAGCCTGTTTGCAAACTGCACAGCTACCCTCTCATCCTTGAGCTTGCAAACATCCAGCCTATGCTGGGATGGTACCATTCTTCCAGATTTGAGCTG
The DNA here is from genome assembly GCF_056783735.1 of Eptatretus burgeri. Classification (NCBI taxonomy): domain Eukaryota; kingdom Metazoa; phylum Chordata; class Myxini; order Myxiniformes; family Myxinidae; genus Eptatretus; species Eptatretus burgeri. The sequence continues at coordinate 139,931,270 of NC_140963.1, forward strand.
CAACTCCAGAGTTACCACCACAAGCCTGTGGTATTGAGGAACTGAGCAATCTGGTAGACCCTACAGTTCTGGAGCATCCTCCGGCGACCATCAACGACCACATGGTCAGTCTCCTTTGCCACACCCCCAGCATTGGAATGCCGAGTTTAGCAATGAGCCTGTGGACGCTGAAACCAGCAACCAGCCACCCCAAGTCCATGACTTCTTGCAAAGTCAAGGAACTTAGTACTATTCTGGTTCAAAGTTCCTGACCCATGGGGGACCAACACATGTCTCATATCCCATAAACATCCCTGTCAGTGCCATTTTATGCATTGAAATCCACAAGATTAGAAGAGTATCTCACCTGGGGGCACTGATCAACCATAGACCCAAGCACTGCATGGAATGCGTCCTTCACGGTGAGATCACTCACCTCAGTCGGAGCATATACAGAGACCAGGGAAATGACACCCAAAGAGTGACAAATCATCAGTCTCATAATACACTCGTTGGCTGGTGTTCCCTCAATTATCATGGGAGTCAGCTTATTGAACACAGCTGCAGCAACTCCTTGGGCATGGTAACCATCAGAGCGACCAGACCAGAAAAAGACGTGTAACCACCCGCCATGATCTCACCACTATCCGGTCTCCAAAACTCAGAGTGTGCTGCAATACCTATGTTCAAACTCTGAAGCTCAGATGAAAGAAGAGACAGGTGATCATCCTCTCTTATGGATAGGACATACTGTTGCGAATCTGGAAGCCATGAGCACACAACATACAGGTCCTATAGATCAGTTATATCAGGAAGTACCTGTTGCCAGTTAGCTCCCTTTTCCCTTGTCTAATGGGAATTAAACGTACGTGCGCTGTGTGTTGTTTTAATAGTTAGGATTTTTACACCCCTTATAACAACACGCCTTCACCTCGCTTCCTCACACCGACGCCATTGTCTACGTGCGTTCGACCACGTACGTGGGCAGAGTTTCCTCGGCCACCAGAGGTCTGACTCCGCCCCGAGAGATGGAATGTTCCCCCCCGACCAATAGGAGGCGTGAGACGTCTCAGACACCGATGTTCCCACGAACCCCAGACCAATGAGAGGCGAGACATCTCAGACATCGACTTTCTCACGAACCCCAGACCAATGAGAGGCGAGACATCTCAGACATCGACTTTCTCACGAACCCCGGACCAATGGGAGGCGAGACGTCTCTGACGGCAAACTTTCCCACAGCCTCTCGACCAACGGAAGGCGTGAGACGTCTCAGACACTGACGTTCCCACGAACCCCAGACCAATGGGAGGCGAGACGTCTCAGGCGGCAAACTTTCCCACAGCCTCTCGATCAGTGGGAGACGTGAGACGTCTCAAACACCGACGATCCCATGAACCCCGGACCAATGGGAGGCGAGACGTCTCAGACGGCGATCCTTCCCACGACACCCCAGCCCGCAGGAGAAATGCAATATAAGAAACACCAGGGCCTTGGAAAGAGTGTCAGGGTTGGGCAATCAGGTTTGAGGTGCCGGAGATCGACTCGTCTGGTCTGGTCGGCTTGGCAGCAATCGGGTTTGAGGTGCCGGAGATCGACTCGTCTGGTCTGGTCGGCTTGGCAGCAATCGGGTTTGAGGTGCCGGAGATCGACTCGTCTGGTCTGGTCGGCTTGGCAGCAATCGGGTTTGAGGTGCCGGAGATCGACTCGTTTGGTCTGGTTGGCTTGGCAGTGCTCGGTCGTCTCTTGTCTCGTCCACCTGGCGTCCGACACTTCCTCCGTCCCTGGTGCTTGGAGTGGCATCGTTGCTGCGGGTTCGAGTCCCAAAGAGCCAGATCGTCGAAGACCACACGAGGTGGACAGGTCCAAGCGCAGGCTCTGGTCCCGAGCTCACCTGTCCTCGAGCTGGAGGCCTTCAATAAAGACCATTGGGGTCCGTTTCTGTGTGTGTGTGTGTGTGTCTGTGTGTGGGCCCGTCTTGAAGTAGCAACTGTTAAGTGCCTTGTACATTATTTGCATTTCATTTCTATTAGTCGTGATAACTCTGCTTCTTACGTGCTCCCCTCCTTCCCCACCTATTATAAGTAAACCCATGTGTAAAATGTATTGGTTCGTCCTCGTCCTTTCTTTTATTGGTTTAACATGGTGCGTGTTGGAGAATTAGTCAGGCTGTTGCCGCTCACTGTAAAGGGACATTTGGACTGACGAAAGCTCGGTGACCGTCCGCTCGGGTCGCACACGGTTTGAGTACGCTAGCGGCTCTTTCTGTATGAGCATCGTCGAGGGTGAATTTCCCCGGTAGTTGAACGACGTGGGCATTTAGATAAATTGAAATTGGCAATTGACCCTACCCCACGTGGTCGACCTATTGGCGAACTTCAGTCCAATAAGGGACCCGTCGGCTCCGGAGTTATCCGGGGTGACGACCTATACATTCTGGTTGATCGGTGGAGTCGGCCCTACTGCTCCATCTGGTGGTCGTGCTTGCAGCTGATGCCCGGCCCCGCAACAATATCAGGCACCCACCCGAAGGGATTGCCTCAGGTTAACCAAGGAGACTGCCATCTGGTGGACGACACCTCGGCACTGCCCTGACGCACACACCACAACTCGACCCAGGAACGTGACGCTTTGATGATGGGACGAAAAGCACAGGGTGAGGGTCTCGAAGGCTTTGCCGCAACCCGTCATCCGGTGAGCTGCCTTGAAAAGGGCAGCTGCACAGGACGTACTCTCACAGAGTGGGGTTTTAGTGGGTTTTTTTGTGTGTTTTGTGGAATGAAGTGTTTTATGGTGGCCGTTGTTACTAATCCTGCACACAACCTCCAAGAAAGAGGTGCCCAACTGCAGGAGGACGTCCACAGACACAGTTGGGCACCAGATATGGATGGCCGTTGGCTTAAAAGGAGCTCCTCCGCCCTTTGACAGGTTTTGTTTTTAATCCTGCTGGGTGTCCATGTCCACACATCCTCCTCACCAGGAAACCTGGTGGGGGAGACGCTTTAGTCGCTGACTAATCGACCTTGAAACAGGTTAGTCCAGGTTTACATGGTACCTGTAGCAAGGCACAGATCTGATCTGGCTTGACCCGGCAATCGGTGGGGACCCAGGGTCAAAAAGATTTGGAGTCATAAAATTTGGTCAAAATGGGGGAAATTTTTTTTTATCTCAAAATATGATGTTGGGTCATTCCTGGCAGAAAATTTTGCCATCTTTCAACTTTTCTTTTGGTGAGACGAGTGGGGATTTGCGATGGTGCACCATCGGCTTCACTCTCGTTTTGAGTGGATCTCGTTTTGTCTGAATAAATCATAATCCCTTCAGCTTTACTGCACAACCTTCTTTTCCACTTTTTACCATATACTTTCACATTCCAGTACCATTACAAACTGCTGCTTCCATCTCTTTTTGGGCAGTGTCTATAAATACCAATTTTCCATGTACACATCTTTCCAAAACATGTCACGTTCAGTTGGCCTTCCATATCAGAAGGCACTACTCGCGGCGCTCTTGTGGAGAAGAAACCCGTGATTCTTTAGTCCAGTCAGCACAGGAATGCAGCACAAGGCTCATGGAAGAGCTTGTAATGTTATACTTGCAGGACCTAGACGTTAGGACACTGGATAAATTATTGTCCACAGTGATCAAACACCATGATTTTGCGCATTTAGTATTAATGAACTTTTGGTATTGCTATACAGAAGAACGTCTGAAGTTTTGTTTGCTGTTCCATTTCTTTTTTTTGCTCACACACCACAGATAATGTCTTCAGTGGTAAGGTCCATTCCTGATTCAGTGGTAAGGTCATCTGAAACCATTTCTCTGCATGCTTTGACTAATGCCTCCCTCCACGCACTGACAAGCCTGAACCTCAATTTGTGTGACTTCTTAAATGGACATTTCTGAAGAGTTCTCTCTTCTCTGCGTACCCTTTTTCAAACCTCATCGATATACCGTTCCGTTTATGCATGGTATGATGGATGATGTATGTTTTTTTTTTTTTCTCGTACTTCCTTGCTTGTGGAGGTTCATGGATAGTTACAGACGTCTTTTTTTTTTATTTTTTTTAAACATAGTTTGATTCTCTCATAATGCATTGAAGTTGCAAAAGAAATCCAGAAGTATAGGGTTGTTGTTGTTTTTGCTGATTGGACCCGGTCGTTTCTGCTCGAACAGGCCTGCTGAACGCAGTTAACCGGTCGGTGTCCCGGGATCGACCCAGAGATCTTCACCTATAAGATGTCGTGCTCTTGCCTTCATGGAGCCAGGACCACGCAGTCTTCTTTTAAAATGTGTTGGATTGTGTGTGGGAGGTGACCTGCCAGAGGTTGCAGGTGTCGTCGAGTCGATGTTTGTACTGTGATAGCTGTGGGGTAGGGTTGGTGTCCACAGTGGATGCGGGAAAGGTGAACACTATTCGACCTGGGGAGTAATTTCTCTGAGAAGTATCGGGTTGCAATGCATGCTGAAGCTTTATTTTGGAATGACAACTCCTATTGTAGCTGACGGCCATTAACTGCTGGAGAGCTAGTGGCAGGTTATCCTGAATCCCTTGAACATTACCTTTTTAATTAACCAATCGAAGAGGAACCAATGATGCTATTATTAAACAGTCTGGTGGTGCAATGTTTAGAGCATTAAACAATTCCTGGATTGTCCAGGGTGAATTTAACTCCCCCTTTCACGAGAGACTTCCATCCAAATATTGTTTTGAATTGTGATGTCATCGTTGGCCAATACTGACAATATAGTTGGACACGAAGCTGGAAACATCGCTGTTTCAAATATGTTTGAAATAAAAATTAGATGAAAAACTTCTGAGAATGTAGGATTAAAATATGTTCTTTAGAAGAGGAACAAGTCTTCCTCATGAAGATCAGTGTCCATCCACCTCGGCGGACAGGTTAATCAATGGATAAAATGAACAAAAAACCCACAAAGGGTTAACGCCCGAAATGTCAGCTGCTTCGTGCTTCCCACGGTGGTCAGCATGCCCTGATCGGTGATTTCATGCATTGAAATACCTTTTATACCTCATTTGTTGATAGATGCACTGGTGTTCACACCATTTCTTCCCATGTCTAGTTTTTCATGTTTAACATTTTCAGCTCATGGCTTATGAGGCCAGAGCCTGTGTTTAAATCCAATATACGATGTTGATTTGCACTGCATTCTGTATCGAGCCTTTTGGACTTCACGTTACAGTTCTCTTGTCTCACAATATCTTTCTGCATGGAGGAAATGTTCAAGGTTCACCCTGAGCCTGAAAGCATTGTAAAACGAGAAGGGCACTCGGTAGAGCACATACCTCCGCCACGTAATGCCTGATCCACGAGAACATATCGGGCCCAATACATTTTTGAAATATCATGCGACATATCGCTTTTGGCCCGGTCTCTCAACGGTGAAGAATCACTTTAAAAATCAAATATTTCTCGTGTCCAGATCCGGACTCGGGTCTTCACCAAAATCGAATCAGTTGGTCCCTGCCACACGCCCGACCTATCCGCCAAATTTCATCCGAATCCGTCCAACTTTTTGAGATATCCTGCACACAAACAGATAAACCGACAGTGAGGGGGGTGAAAACATAACCACCTTCCACCTTCGGTGGCGGAGGTAATAAGAGATTAAATTGCTTTGTATTTGGACAAAGTGAAGCGTAGGCACATATGATTGAATCAACTGATTGATTTGAAACCAAATTTTCACGAGTGGCCATGCCTTTTCGACATCACTGTGATTCCAGCGCAGACGTGGGAAATGCCTCCCCTGAATCTATGGAGCTAATTTCGGTTATGCTTAACCATCCCTCCCAGGAACTCTTCCTTTTGGAGGGTATCCGACCTCACCCGGGTGAGCGGTTCCCTCTCGAGGGATGGTTGGTGCAACCCCAGTCTTCTGAAAGGCTGCTTTCCAATCTCGGGGGTTTCTCTTTTCTCCTGGTCTCACAAGTGGACCGCGTCGTCACTCCTAACCCGCTGTCGGTTGCTCAGGCAATTGTGGCCCCGGCGAGACCCCCTTACGGTTCAGTCCAGAGTCGTAACGGTTGCATCGTCCTTGGTTCTTTATCCCAGAGTAATCCGGGGGATAATGCGACGCCATTCTCCTTGTAGCAGCCAGGTGGCAAAAGGGCATGACCTACTTTCGGAGGTCAGTGTCCAAGAGGAGGGAAAGAGTGCCCCCACCACGTGTTCTTAAGAGGGTTCGGCCCATTGGCACCTCACAGTAGCTCTGGGGAGGGCCTGCCGGTTTGTTCCACGCTCGTCTGACTGACACCAGCTTTCACGAGCAAGACCAAGTTCTTCATTCTGCTTTGAAACCAAATATGTTTGATTCACAAATGTCATATCTGTCATGTTTGTCTTCATCTCGTGTGTGGTGTTGGTCGAGTGCTAAGGATATGAGATGGACATTCTCGAGTTCATGGGTTTAATGCGCCTGAAAGATTTAGGTTTTAATCTTCTCGAACCGAAGGTAGTCATACGAGAATGTTCATCTTGTTCTTCTATTTTGGGATGCAGCGCATCGCTGTGAGTGTCATTGTGGTGTGTCGGTGATGTTTTTGTGAGACAACAGCTGAGGGTGTAACTGTGAGGTTAATTATTAATATCGCGAAAAATGCCGATAGTTTCACAATATGATGAGCATAACGACGTCATTCATAACTGCACATTTTTACCCTCGCCGAAGGAGAGGGTATTGCGTTTGGGTTTGCTTGTTTGTCTGTCTGTCTGTTTGTTTGTTTTTCCGCACAGGACTTTTGTGTTTTTCTCCGCAACCGCTTGTTAGATTGAAACAAAATTTTCACCATTGGTGTGATGACTCGTGTAGAATGTTGTAATGATAATTATGATGTCATAGGTCACGCGGTGTGGCAGCCATGTTGGAGAAACTTTGGACCTCCGCATCTCTGAAACCGCAACAAGGAAAAAATTGAAACTTGGCACATACACTAGCAAGTTTTCCTCATGGGGAATGTGTGATTTTTTTTTTCTTTTGTGACGTTATAGGTGCCTTTGTAGTGACGTCATGAATGCATCTGGAGAATGCCACATCCGATCAGTATGAAATTTTTTTAAGGTCACCTCGGATTAAAATGGTCCACAGAAAAAAAATTAATGACGTCATTTGTCACGTGATTCGGCAACCATATTGTTTTTTGTGTTTTTTTTAAACCTTCAGAAATCTCTGAAGTGGCGGAACAGATCGAGGTGACAATTTACACGTATGACCGCTTGCCCATGAAGAACAAAAGGTTCACACATATGATATCAGAGGTCACGTGGTTGGCAGCTATATTAGTTTTAGCCTGAAACCGATAAAAAATGCACCACTCCAAAGAAGTCCTGGCAAGGGTTTGCAATCTGATTGCTCTTTTTGTTGTTCTATTTGGATTCTTGTTGAGAGCACTTCCATTGAGTCCATCCCATTTGAAACATCATCTTCACTGGACATATTGTTGCGGGGCCGGGCGTCGGCCGCAAGCACGACCTCGAGATGGAGCTGAAGAATCGGCTCGACCGATCACCTGGAATTCAGATCGTACTTCTTCGGAAAACTCCGGAAAAGTACGGGTCCCTTTTTGGACCAAAGTTCACCAATAGACAGACCACGTGGGGTTGGGTCGATTGCCAATTTCAATTTACCTAAATACCCACGTGGTCCAACCTATCGGGGAAATTTACTCTCGACGGCTCCTGTACGGAACGAGCCGCTTAGCGTACCCGTTCCGTGTGCGATCTGAGCGGTTTGATCGCTGAGATCCGTCGGTCCCAAATATCCAGTTACAACGGCAATTGCCTGGCTAACTTTCCAACACGCAGCATGCTAAGTCAATGAAGGAATAGACACGAACCAGCTGAAACATGGATCAATCGGGGTAGGAGGAGCAGAGACCCAAGAACCCTTGTACCTGTTTGACGTTACGGGGTACAGGCCACTCCTCCACTGCTGTAATTTTACCTGGTCGGCTTTCACCCCATCGCAGCCAATCACGTGTCTGAGATAGGACACTTCCTTTGCGAACAAAGTACATTTCTCCGGGCTCAACTTCAACCCTGCCTGCCTGAGGCGCCAAAAACACCTGGTCCAAATTAGCTATTGCCTGGGAAAATGTTTTAGCGTGTACCAGGACATCATCCAGGTACACCAGGCATGATTGCCATGGCATGCCGCCCAGCACATGCTCCATCAATCTCTCAAAGGTGGCGGGGGCGTTGCACAAACCGAACGGCATCACAGTGAACTGATACAGTCCCTTCCCTGTAGAAAATGCCATTTTCTCCTTCCCCGTCTTGTCCATCTCCACCTGCCAATACCCACTCTTGAGGCCAAAGTTGAGAACCATTTGGAGCCTGAAACGGCGTCGAGGGTATCGTCAATTATAGGCAGGGGATAGGAGTATTTGAGTGTCACGTTGTTAAGTTGGCGATAGTCCACGCAGAAACGCGTGGTCCCATCCTTTTTTTACCAACACAACCAGTGACATCCAAGGACTCCCCGAGGGGTCAATGACACCTGCATTGAGCATCTTTTCTACCTGTTCATCAGCTTCCTCTCTCTTGCTCCAGGGGAGCCGTCGAGCGGGCTGACGGACAGGCCGGGCCCCATCGGTGTGGATCTGATGTTTCACCAGGCCCGTCCGTACGTTCAATATCTGCGCGTGACAAGGAGAAGATTTCTATATGTCGGTCGACCAGTTTGTGTAAGGCCTCCCACTGGGCATCCTCCAAATCTACCCTACTCCAATTTACCATCTCACAAATGGGATCGGGCCAATTCCTAACAGACTCTGAAGACCCCCTCTGGGGCCGGTCTGACTCGATGTTATCGTCCCTCAGCTCTGCGACTTGTACCAACTGGGGTGCAATCTGCCACCTTCGTGCCCTGTCCAATAGTGCGTGGTTCCGTGCGAACATTTATCATCCTGACGGGCACGATAGGCCCGTCGGTATTTACCAGGGTGCGGCCCACGACTAAACCCGGGGTCGATTTCCCCGCCAGTATTTCAGCCAGGCCGCAGGAGCCCTGCCAGGTTTGGTGTGCCCACCACTGGGCCGGGACCACTGCCTTGGCACCCGAGGGAATGACCACGGAGTCAGGAGCCTCCAGCTCCACCCTCTCATCCGTGCTCATGACCCCCAACGGCAATTCCTCACCACCCAACTCCATGACCCCTCGGCCTAAGTCGATTTTAAAACCACCGGCGGTCAGCACATCCAACCCTATTAGACATGGGTCGCACACCTCCGCCACCCAAACCTCTATTTTTCTTTTCACTGTGCCCAGTTTAAGGGTCACAAAACCACGCCCGATGATGGGGGCCGTTGCCCCGGTAGCTAGCTGCAAACTGATTTTGCAGATGGTGGATCTCATCCCATCCGTCCACACTCAAATTAAGGACCACAGGGCTGATGATCGTGGCGCTCGCTCCTGTGTCCACAACGGCGTCTACCCCTACGCCGGCAATTTTGCACCGAATTGTCAAACTAGCAGTGCCAATTTGGCCACAATAGATGACCTGTCGCAGCTCTGAGGGCTCCTCCCCATCTGGGTCTGCCGAACATGGCCCTATATGTTCGGCACTCATTAGTTTCCCTGGGACTGGCGGGGCAGGGTGGGTGTTGTTGGGCCCTGGCTATTCTGAGTTGCACGGGGCGGAGTTGGTGGTCTTGGGGTCTAGAGCCTTTCCCTGCGCGAGTCCCTACACCGCCGCTGCAGGTGGCCCACCTGGCCATAGTTGAAACACCTCACCGGGTAAGGTGCATGCCTCCGGTAGTCCAAATTATAACCCCCCCCCTCATTCCGAATTGGGGTATCTGGTGAAAGCCCACCACGCGTCCGCCCATGAGCCGCCTGCCATGCCCCAGACCACGCTAACCGGCGGTCGACCATGTCCCGGACCATTCCCTCCAGCTCCACTTGGGAGCCAAGACCAACCCCGGCTCCCGGTGCACGGTTGTGCACGGGGCCCACCTGCCGGACCGCCAACGCATGTTGCTCTGCTCCTCGAGCCGGCGGCTTTGCTGCCTCCCATCGGGTGGCAGCGTCGGCCGCCTTCTGGAGGTTCTCTGGGCGAAATATGGTCAGCAGGGTCCCAGTGTCAGTGCCCGCAAGAACCTGGATAAAATAGTCCAGGGCAAGGTCTTCCTGGTAGCGCGGCACTATGTTCGCATGTGCGATCCCCACCGCGCGGCGAATATCGTACGCCAAATCTCCCATCTTTTCATGGGGCTGTCGTTTGCACCCACTGAGCTGAGCTTGAACAAGCTCACTCTGCTGTTCCACTCCAAATCGGTTATTTAGGGCCGAACGGAGGGAGGCCTGTCAACGTTATCCCTCCCGGGGGCATCGTGGTCAGGTCCTCAGCCGCCGCGCCGCGCAGTGCCGCCACAAGGTGGATCCCACTCTCGTCCACGCCCCAGCCATTACCCCTGGCCACGTGGTCAAATTGGGCCATATACGCCCTCAGGTCGGTCTTCCCGTCGTACGGAGCCAGCGGCACCGTCCGGCCTCCTCAGGTCCAAACCCCACTCACGAGACCCTGAGGGACAAATGGAGGGACGGATCCCCCGGATTCCAGCAGTGCCCTACCCCCGCGGAGCCCGAGCCATTCGCCTGGGGAATTTGTCACCCCCGTCTGGGTCGGTGCACGCCCATCACCGTCCTGCGTACTCCCCATGCCATCCCACTCGCATTCTGCATACACTCGCGAACAATCATACTGGAGGCCTGTATTAGGCCAAGAGACCCCAAAATCTCTGCCCCCCCCAAACTCGGCATGCACGCCCCCGCGTCATAACCCTCTTACCTCGTTCGGTGACACCGGACTCACCTGGTTACGATCCGTTTCGAGGGAGCGTATTTTCTCCTTCTGTTCCTTAAGGAGGCCATCCTGCCTCTTGCATCGGGTCTCAATACATTCTACCAATTCTGTTTTTATATCCCTTACCTTCCCCTCCATTCGTGCCTACTCGTCTTTTACCTTATCTAGTTTGTCCCTTACCTGCCCTATTTCCCCTTGTGTCTCTACTAATTCCTCCTTTGCCAATTTCAACCCTTCTTTTGTCTTGTCCATGTGTTTTTCTAAACGTTCTGCCAGTTCCCACGTCTCCGTCTCTACTCTTTGTCCCAATTCTCCAACTATTTCCGTCATCTCCTTGTGTCTCGCCCTGCACCCCTCTTTTACGGCCTCTAATTCATCCCTCGTTTCCTGCTGGCTTTGTCTTAGTCCTTATATTGCCGTCGCGTTTCTTCCCATTTCTTTCTCTCATTGCCCTTGTCCTTCTTTAATTTCTTTCACCCCATCTCCTAGTTTGTCCACCTCCCATCCAACCGTCATTATTTTTTTGTGACGTCCTCCTTGCCCGCCTTCATTGCGGACCACACACCTTTTACACTCTCTCTCAACTCAGCCATCTCTTCCCGTACAGTGCCGATCTCCTCCGCCATTTTGCCTTTCACCTCCTCCAATTCCGTCCTCATTGCCTCTTGTCCTGCCTGGAGGTTAAACCCCATGCACTGCATCTCACCCCACAGTGTTTGCATATTTGCATCCATATTGCCCCTCAGTGCCTGTGCGCTCGCATCCATCTTGTTTTCCATCACTTGCATTTGTTGCGCATTTGCGTCCATTGTTTCCTTCATTTCCATCAACATTTCCCCCAACCGGTTCATGTCGAATGACCCTGACAAAGCCGATTCGCCATGATCGGGCGCGGACCCGCCAAGGGTCGGGGAGGGAATTTGACGGAGGGGCGCTCCTGCGCCACCGCTCCCAATGCACCCATTTCGGACTCTGGGTCCGATCGCGGGGAAAGTTCCCGCATGGGGGTGTCCTGGACCATGGGTTCATCTACATTACTACCACAACTACTCACCTGCCTCAGCTCGTCTTGGCAAGACATGTTGCGTGCTGGAAATAATTTAAAAACACCTGAAATTTGGGGGAACGGGGGGGGGGGGGGTCGCTCTGTACACCCCTGATCCGACCCGTAAATTTCTCTACGGAGGCCGAGGGGCCGAATCGCACTCCTGAACACCAATGTTGCGGGGCTGGGCGTCGGCCGCGAGCACATCCGCGAGATGGAGCTGCAGAGTCGGCTTGACCGATTGCCCGGAATTCAGATCGTACTTCTTCGGAAAACTCCAGAAAAGTACGGGTCCCTTTTTGGACCAAAGTTCACCATTAGACAGACCACGTGGGGTAGGGTCGATTGCCAATTTCAATTTACCTAAATACCCACGTGGTCCAACCTACCGGGGAAATTCACCCTCGACGGCACCCGTACGGAACGAGCCACTTCGCGTACCAGTTCCGTGTGCGATCTGAGCGGTTTGATCGCCGAGATCCGTCGGTCCCAAATATCCCGTTACAACGGAAACGGCCTGGCTAACTTTCCAACACGCAGCACGCTAAGTCAATGAAGGAATAGACACGAACGAGCTGAAACATGGAACAATCGGGGTATTTATTCACAATTGGGGCAGTGGGGGGATGAGGGGAGCACATAAGGGCAGAGTTAAACCGAATACTAATAAATGCACGTATATACAGGCAAAAAGCACTTCTACAATTCACTACTTAACAGACGGGCCCACGGATACACACACGCACATACACCCAAAGAATCGGATCAAATGGTCTTTATTCGGACCTCCAGCCTGGAGGACAGTGGGGCTGAAGACCAGGGTCTGTCTTGGACCTGCCCACCACGTGTGGTCTTCAAGCTTACTTGGTCTGGCGAGAGGCGAGCTGAACCCAGACACCGGCGAGCGACCCTTGCGGTTCTTGCGAGGACTGGCGTCGCTCGAGCTCTCGATCGTGATGAGGAGGACAAAGACGACAACGACGACCAAGACCAGCTTCTGCCCAGGCGCCAGACCAGCTCCTGCGGCTCCTCAGGCTCTCTATCGCGAGGAGGAGAACAAAGACCACGACGACGACAAAGACCAGCCAGACAGACTGCTGTCCCGTTAGACTGACTCCCCTTTTATGCACTCCGGTGCGGCTCGACCCCTCCCTCACTCAGCGCGCGGAGAATCCCGGGGCAGTGGGTTGTCGTCGTTCTCTGCAGAACTGTAGTAAACCGTTGCTGTCGTTGATGATGTCTTTGCTGATGGTGTTCAAATAAAAGGAAATCCTAACTATCAAAAGTAACTCAGCGCACAAACATTTATTTACCCATGAGACAAGGGCAAGGGAGCTATTTATCCACATTTACTTATCGAAATAACTGAGCTACGAGGACGGCTGTCTGTCTGTGTGCACAAGGCTTCCAAATTCGTAACAATATTACTTGTCTTTTTGAGGACTGTCTACATTTCCTTTTATATAAGCAGTAAAATTATTTCTTCCCCTTCTTCATCACAGATTACCTTTCCCTTCTTATGTTTTCTCTCCGTCTGTCCGTCCCTTGCACCTGTGGTTTTTCTGACTTTTTTTCCCATACCCTTTAACATATTCAACTGAAACTCGGTACATGGCTTTATTATGATGGCTTCCAGATCAACTACATGTTTCAGGGTGTTTCATCAATTTTTCACAGTTATGCCCTTTTCAAGCTTAGAAAATATCACATGTTATACTGTACGTGGGTCAGTGTTCAGCTGCCATGACTCCACCCCACTGCTTTACACCCATGGGCTGGACAGCTGACCTGACTCCACCCCAAATGAAATCACATGCCGCCATTGCATGAAGCAGCACAGATCGGCATGCCTCAGGTCTGAAGCCTGGGTGTTAGTCCATGGCCCATTGCTATTGGAATGCTGCAGGTTTATCACCACGATGTACTTATTACGTTTGCACATAAGCCGTACACGTTTTTGCTTCGTGTATGTACATCGTGTTATTAGACCGCGTTTGTGAAGCGAAAAGTGGGGTTAAGCATTCGGTTGCACACGTGTCTGCATGTTGCTAAGAGCGTACATCAAAAACCGTTCACCAGAGGAAATGTAAATTTTACCACATGTCACATGACCATTTGATACAGCGCATTTTGAGTATATCTGGTATTGCCTTAGTGGTTAGGGTGGTGGGCTTGGGATTCTAGGATCCTGAGTTCAAATCCCACTTGGCTGTTGAATTTACACCAGGTGGGGTTGACTCTGCCTGTGTCATCCTTCCGAGGTTGGCAAAATGAGTGCCAGCTTGCTGGTATACTGTGTCGGAGTGGCGACCCGTCCAGGATTGTGCCCAATAGCCAAGGAGACCGCCGAGGCAGCACCAACGCTCTGCACAGAGTATGGTCCCAATGGATGGATATTGAGCGTTCCTCAAAAATCGTTCAACAGGGGGAATTTAAACATTACCACATGTCACGTGACCATTTGATACAGCACATTGAGCATACATTGAAAATTTTCAAAGTATAATTTGTACACATTTACCTCGGAACCCGCAGATTCGTTTAACACATCCGGATGTGGCGTGGTCAACACTCCTGTGTTCAATTACGTCGTTACGGTGATTGCGATTACGTAAATTGTTCCCACAGTAGTTTATTTTGTGAGGTAGGGTATCGCTCACTGTACACGACAATGGCATTCCGGGGAATCACGCTGAGTGGCTTGGAGGGAGACATAAAACAAAGCTGCTCCCAGGTGTTTTATCACCAGGAACGATCATTATATGAAACAAAACATTGAAGGAATAATGACAGGCCCCATCCGGTCCAGGCCCCTGGGTCGTTACTTTCCCTTTCTTTCTCTGCATATGTAATATGTAGACGGCTCTTGTCAGTTCAAGGTTGATTCCTTTGATTCCAATTCAGTCCTCTGTGGTTATCGGTATGCTTTTTTTGTCATGATGTAAATGAGTTTTCTGATGTTTTGTCGGGAGATCATCAATCGCTTGGCGCAGCGGACATGCCAACCTCTCCAGCCTCGTAAGCGGTTCTCATGACCGTGAGTTCGTCAGTCATGTCCGAGCTCTCCATGTTCGATGCGGGTATTCTGGAAATGCTGCAGCCCATGTGTTTGAACGCTTCATTCGGCGTCAGGTCCTCGTGAATACAGCTCGGTATGGATGCTCATCGTGATCTTGGAGAATGAATCATTGTTCAAAATGGTACGTCGTCAGATTGTCCCTGACCGACGTTCTCCCTGCACCGTTAACATAATCCCTTGTTCGCAATCCAGCTTGGGTCATTCCCATGTACAGTAGTTGTGTCAGCACATTCCATCGATGACCTTTCATCTTCCCCTTTCGTGGGCTGTTTGCGTGGTCGAGAGTTCACGTTCCGCAAGAAAACCTGGAGCCGGTCTCCTTTGAAACGTCACATTCAGCCACCTGTGACGATGACGATGACGTCATTTCTCGTCATCGTCTGCAGCTCTTTCCGTTTGCATCACCCGAATGGTGTTGCACGCTTTGCGTCCGTTGCACATTGGTAACGCGAAGCCCATCACGAATTACCCGGGACAGACGCCATATTGTAACAAAAAAAAATTGTTGTGCTTGTAAATTTAATCTCTGAGAATCCGATTGAAGAGTAAGCCATCGTATGTATAAACCGTTACACACCGTATAAACTCGACCGTCCGCAGAAAGTTTGATTCCTCACACGGCCGGTCTACGGTCCGACCGATCGCACAATTTGGTCCTTTTCCTTATAAGTCCTTTTAAAAATAAAGTTGTATTTTTTATTTTCCTCTTTTCAAAATCTGATCTGATGATGTCATTTGTCTGTAACTTGAAGTTCCGTGATCTTGATACATCTCAACCACAGACGTGGTTCACTTGCACTGTTGAGGCTTGAAAATCAACCAAGGCCATTCCCTCTCCCCCTACCCTCCATCACACCCCTCTACCATGACCTTTTGCCAATTGCATCACAATGCTCCATATCTCCCAAGTGTTCGCTCTCACTAATGACTTGTTCCTCACATTCCTCAGGCCTCGCGCTCCAGGTGGAAATATCTCCATCAGGAGGAGAGATCAGTGTTGGCGATTCCAAGTTCTTCCTATGCATAGGTAAGTATCCAATTTGTGTTCCTCAAAAATGTATGATTTCCTCAGGGGTTCACATAACAATCCAGGGAGGGAGCTTCTCGTACTGCAGGGCTACGTAGCCCTGCGTGCTCCCTGACGATCCTGTCTGTCTCTCAATAACACCGAACTATACCTTGGAATCACTCCGACACAATTATATGAACCGACTCGATGTGATCCCCCAGAGGTTTGAATTTTGATGTCTGTCTGACCGTCGGATCTTCCACGAACGGTTTTCATTCCGAGCTTTTGAGCAGGAGAGGAAATTGCTCCATCATTCTGCTTCCCTATCGATCTCTCTTATCTTCACAGTGATTAATTAATTCCTCATGCTGTAATAATATCTGCTTGTACCATTTAGACATGATCACAATGGATGGGACATTACTTTGTTTGATGCTTCTATGGTTGTTGTTGTGTGTTTTTAAAATTATTATATTTAATTTATTTACACAATTTCCCTTGTGACTCACTCCTTTCCCTTGTTCCCATGACATTTATATTTGATGATAAAATCAATTGAAGTCAACAATCAGGGTTTTATAAAATGAAAGGAGTGCCAAACTCTGTGGGAAGTAAAGTCAAGCTGAGGTTTCAAAGAATTACAATGTCAAGGCTAATGGAAGAGTGAGGTGCGAGAGAGTATAACGGCAACAAACGGGCACTGCTGGGGCAGTGTGGCCACATATTGAAACAACCAGAGAAATGAACAAAATAGGAAAAGGGGGTGGCGGGGGTGGGGTGTAGGGAGTAAGAGGGTTGGGTAAGCTTCGGTAATGTTGGCGTGGGTAGAAATGGGGTTGCATGAGATGGATGGTGCACAATCAAGATTGCCCTGGAGGGAAGAGTGGGATGCAACAGATCTTGTTTTCTCTAACCCCCATCCTTTCTCACCCCAATCCTTTTCTTCTCCCCTCATGTTCTCCTGTAAGTGCTTCCCACTCTCGAAACTTCTGGTCCACCAATAGCATCGATCTGCATTCTAACTTCACAGATCTGTTCATACAGGCTGCTGCAGCGAATATAGGGTTTGTATGTCTCGTGGAAACATTTCTCCAAAGCTTGGTGGGAGTTGGTCAGTTCTGGCTCTGGAATAGATCCCCCTTATATTCCTTCCCTACTGAAAGATGGAGTCATGCTGGATACCGCCTGGGAAAAATCAGAGTTCCTGAACTCGTGTCTTCACTGCAGAAGGGCTAAGATCCAAAATTCTTCCCTTCTTGTACCCATGCCATCTCCATTTACAGAATGTTCCCCACAGCATCTGGACTTCCATCTGCTTAGGGGGACAAGTTTAAAAGTTACAAACATCAATCTTGTCTATAAGAAAGGTTGCAGAACTGATCCTCTCATATCAAGATCCATCGGCCTTCTCCACTTCATAAGCAAAGTGAATGGCCGATCTCGGGCACTATCTCTTCTCTAACCTGCTTAACTCTGTCAACCGGTTTGGTTTGAGATCTGGCCATTCGACCTTGGATATGTTACTTCTGTGACAGCATTGAATGGATGCCCTTAACCTCAAGCAAGAGGTTAGGGCCTTGTCTCTGGATATTTATTGAGCCTTCTACATTATCTGGCATCTAGCCTTGATTAAGTTGTCTTCCTTTGGTATCCAGGACTTCCTTGCTCATGTGGTTGTCTGATTTATTTTATCAGCAGACATGTAGTGTGGCTCTTCGTGGTGTTCTATCCCATGACCTTTCATTTCGCACTGGAGTTCCACAAGACAGAATATTTGGACCGATGTCAAAACACATTCTGTCGTTTCACTGATTACTCCAATCTCTGCTGAACAGTACATCATTCTTGTGAAAGGCCTGCTGCTGCTGAATACCTTTCGTCAAACCTGAACAAGATAAGTATCTGGTCAACTACTTGGAACATGACATTCAATGGCGGCAAGTCGCACACTCTCACACCGCCTCTCCACAAAGATCAGCAATCAAACTATCCAATCTACCTTTTTGAAGCCACTGTAGGGGGTACAGTCCTTGGACCATCGTGACCTTAGCATTTGCTATTACCTTTCGTGGGAGGATCGTACCACCAAACAGACATCGAAGGCTAGTCGTCATCTCTGTGTTCTCTGGCGAGTTGAGGCATTGCTGAGCCACAATGAGCTCATCATGGTGTGTGTATGAGGCTTTCATATAGAGCTCCATTGAATATGGTTCCATGCTCTGGCTTGGTGCTCCTGATTCCCACCTTGTTGCTCTTGAGGCAATCAAAAACAAGGTCTTCCGCACAATTGGAATCGCAAGACAGGAAGTGGATATTCATGAACTGTCACTCTCACAACAGCAGCAAGTTGGTGGGCTCTGTTTTATACAAGCTTACATCTGGTGTTGCTGCTCCCACCATCTTCTACCTCTGCCCTCCCTTAGTCACCTCAGGTCACATGTGCTTCTCACCAAACCCTCACCTGCTCACCCTCCCGAAGAGCAGGCTGCGTGAATCCATCCTCTTATGCTTCTAATTGTGGAATCATGTCAATTGTCTTGTCCTCCTCACTTCAATCTTTATAATACAGTCCACAGCATTACCTCATACACTTACCCATGCACACCCACAATCTCGACACATGCTGATTCTTTCTCATTCTGTTCCTCTCCGTGCCATTGTTACTCATTTTTGAGTTATTCCTCCTTTCCTGCTTGTGCATGCCCAACCCCCGTACTCCGTACCCTTTGGTATTCTGTAAAGCTGCTGCCCTTTGTCATTTACCTCCCCCAAGACCCTTGTAAAAGAGGGGAGGTGAGCATGAGGCCATGATGCTGTTTTATTTTTTTAATATGTTTAACCAGGAAGGGGTTACTGGAAGAGTGAGTGCATACTTGAATTGCTGGAGAGGGACAGAGGGATGAGCGAGCATACAGAGGGAGCTATACCGGAGGAGATTTCGTTAAAATTTAACAGAAAGGCTACTGACGGGGCTGCGATCTGACAGCAGCAGGCCTTGTGGCTTGTTGTAGGAGATGCCAATAATGTTGAGAGCTTTGGATTCCAAAGATTCCAGGGAATATGGACATGATACTGCAGCACTGTTACGGTATGGGTGTCAGCTATGCTCGCTCTCTCTCTCTCCCATGTTCTGACAGGCACGTAACCCCCATCACCAAGCCATAACTGGCTGGTTTCATGAAATCAAAACGATTTCGTTATACATTAAATCGTACAATACAACCTAATTATATAAATACATCAATCAACTCGTTGTGACACAATAACTCTAAGGGCAAAGCTGTATGGTTTGACATCCTCTTTAGTCATTAAATGTACACACAGTTCCTGACGGAGTCTTCTTCCTCCATGCCGATGCTCAACAAGCCTTGTCGAGGATGGCCAGATGAGTAGTTGTGATTGTTCGGTGCATAATGGCAGCAGTTCAAAGCCGTTGCTAAACTAGACGCAGCATACACACAAAACCCTGAACATACTCTCTCTCACGAGCTTCTTTACTCATGAAACTGACCAGCTCCACCCAGAGCTCCCCGTCACCCATGCAGACGAAGCACATCGACTCGTCCCAAATTCACTCGGACACATGAGCCGTTTACCCACAAACTCCTGGCTGGCATTGTGCGGGAAGAACATTGCGACCCCGCTCCTTCAGCGCCTGTTCGAGTGCTGATACCGTCTCTCGCAATCACATCCACATCTCTGTGAATTGCATTCGACAACTCTTTCTAAACGCGGTGCTTCATGCTGATTCCACGTGGGCTCCTCGTCGTTTCATCGTTTCTGCTCCCTTGATCCTTCCTTAACGCATTCTCTGCTTCTCTCTCTTGAATTTGCCTTACTCTCTCACTCTTAATGCTCATCATGAGCAAACCTTCGAGAGTCCAGGAATCTTCTGGTCACATCAAAACCACGACCTCTTTTGCGGTTATGTAATTCCATCGAGCCTTGGTGAGCTGTGTCCCAGGACTTTCTTGTGACATCAAAACCATGACTTAT
The DNA here is from genome assembly GCF_056783735.1 of Eptatretus burgeri. Lineage (NCBI taxonomy): Eukaryota > Metazoa > Chordata > Myxini > Myxiniformes > Myxinidae > Eptatretus > Eptatretus burgeri. The sequence goes on from NC_140963.1 coordinate 139,951,206, forward strand.
TTTTGCAGAAACACATGTCTGATCAGCTCTTTTAGAAATTGCTAATCTGTTCCAGATGTTACCATGCATGAACTGAGGACCTCTACATTTAAATAAATCAGCCCTTCTCTATGTTTCATTTAATCAAATAACACCACAAGACATTGTTGTATTTAAAGAAACCGAAATCCGTTGGTGCTGGGGTACACTCATTGAGAACGCATTCATCACAGCAACGAAATGCACTTCACGGCAGCATGTTAACTCATCGCATCCATAATCGGTGTCAGCCAAGGTGGAACAGCAGTTCTCTATTGGGATATGGACAAAGGTCTTGTAGGCTGTGAGTAGTTGTGATTTTTTTCCCAGAGATTTGAGTCGTTGGCCCTTCATTGGAGCAAGCACCTGTTCTTATCATTCAAGCTGCACACCGATGCAGACCGACACTGGTCTTGATAAAAGTATTCCTATTTCCATTTGCTCGCTGCTCACTTTCTTCTTCCTCACAGTTGCCTCTTCCACAGTTATTCCTCTTTCATTGCACCCTTGAACCTTTTCTTCATCCCCTTCAGTTTGCACTCTTACTCTTCTCTCACTCGTGCATTAACGGCTTACCTCGACATTGTATTTCACCTCGTTGTCTTCCATTTCCTTCACCCTTCACCAAGCCCTTTGTTTCCTTCTCCAGTCGATGAAGAAGCTGCTGAAGTTACCTGGTTATCTCCAAATGGGAAGCCGGTGGGATCGTCTGGCCGCCTCGTGGCCTCCTCGCAGGGGACCGAGACGATGCTAACTATCTATGAGGCGGTGTTAAAAGATTCTGGAATCTACAAGTGTGTGGCTAAGGCAGCGGATGGCTCGACCACGGAAGGTTCAGTTCAGGTTGACATTTACCGTGAGTATCTCGGCTTAAATCCTCATCTCTCACTTCATATCTTACCTGGCACAAATATTTTGCCTCTCCAACACGCCTTATTTCACTTGCATACTCCCCATTCACGTATCGCACACGACACCACTATTCCAGGAAAGGAAATGAGATAGAGGGAAATAGAACGATGCGGAGAGGCCCAAAGACAAATGGTGGAAGCTGTGGGGAAGTTTGACTTTGTGAGCTATTAAATGTCCTTTTTTATCATTTTTCCGCAGAGAATAGGCCACGGTGAGTCTGATTGTGCATTAGACGTTACATGGGACGCTGAACAGAGAACCACCGAGGCATGCGTCTTTCTGACAAATGTCTCTGCCTCTCGCTCTCCCTCTTTATCTGAGCCTCTCTCGGCCACTCGGCCATCCGTAAAGATGTGATGCCTTAAACTGTCTTTGTGTGAAGAACAAACGTTATTGCACATTGCTCATTTTTTATTGTTTCGCATCTCGATTCCATCCTGTGTGTTTGTGTTTTAACTCCATAATGCATTTAGTTCTGGATAAAAAGGGAAATGTGAGTACCAGTAGGAGTACGGCGGGGTGGGGGTTTTTGCACCTCCAGCAAGGATGACACGAGTCACATGATCCTTTACGCACTACATGGAGCGCCGAAGGGTCGTACGTGACATCTTACGATTGGCCATTCATTTTCTCGATCCCAAATTATGCATGATTGTTTGCATGCAGTCTCCGTCTGCCTGTTTGAATGTGGATCTCTCTCTTTTTCTGCACCCTTTTCGTGTCCTCATCGCGTCAATCATGTGATGCTACCCAAAGGCTTGCACGCCAAACAATTTTTTCTTTTTTTAATGTTATCATTGCTTTACAACCTATTAGTGTGTATTTATTCCCGTGCGCCCCCCTAGAGAAGCTCACTTTCACGGATGAACAGCCCACGCAGGAGTTTACGGAAGGAGAGGTTGCCGTGGTGAAATGCAAAGTGTCTGGTATACCACGACCCCGCGTGCTCTGGAAGCTTGGTCGACGGAATGTCGTCAGCAAAACGGATGGTTCGTATGACAGTATCTGACTCACCTTCTTGTCTTTCACAGTTCTCATGCAAATATTTCAAATCACCCGTAGGCCTTGTTCCAATAAATTGAGCAAAGGTGGTGCCCTCATTGGTCAAATTTTATTCAAATGAGGTGCATGTTTTGCTTTGATTAGCCATTTTGCCAATAGTGCACCTTGCTATCAGCAGTCATTGTCATGCTTTTGATTGTGTGCCATTTTTTTTTTTATTGGCTGATGAAACTGAAGCTAGGACAAAATTGAAATGCTCAATGCTTGCAACACACGAAAAGAAAAAGACATCATACCAGCATTAAAATTTTCTTTACAAATAGGCGTAAAGCCTGTAGTGATTGCCCAGATTTGATTGGTTTCATTATTTTGTGTCTCGTGATAAGATTAAGTAGTTACGGTTGTGGCGTTTTAAGAATAGACCCCTCTCTCTCATCTCTGCACACCGGCATGCACACGAGAATCCAGTTACGGAAAGACGTGGCGAAACGACGGCCATCTGGTATGGTTTGTTGCGGATCACCAAATAGGGGCGTGATGGACGTTACTTTGTTCCAGTTTTCTCTTTCTTACTCTTTCTTTCACCATCTGCAGTGTTACTTGCAGCAACAGACTGTCCGTCTCTGCTATCATTTGGACAGTGTGCGATGAGAGTTGCTGTTAAGGTGTTTCAGAAATATCACAATGGCGTGAAGGTACTTGTACCTGAAGGAACTGTGCTGATTGACACGTTTTGTTTTGTGTGTGTGTGTCAAATAACCCCTAAAATATTCTATACAAACCCATTGTCAAATGTGCAATTGTTCACTAGTTTGCAGATTACCCCTGTCAGTGTTATGGGATTCTTTTGGCACATAATAGGGACTGCAGGATATCTCAGCTGGTAAAGTGCTCACCGACCTCCCTTGTGAAGTTGAATTTGACTGAAACTGCCACCCCGGATGAGATTGATTCCTCTTTGGTTTCTTACATTGTGTAGGTATTACTATACTATGTACTTTGACGTACATTAGCTGAAGGTTGGAAAACCAACAAACAAACAAGAAGACGACGTCGTGCAGAGCACGATATTGCAAAATCCATAAAGCAAACTTGACCTCAACAATAATTGGTGGTTGAATTCAGTGACCTGAAATGTATATCTTGAAATTTCAAGTAAATCCGATGAAAATTGAGGACTTTAGAAATACCACCTAAGTTGTTGACCTTTTGATCTCAACAACAATAGGCTTCTTCCATATGACAAATTCGACCATGTGGTGAAGTTTCGTGAAGACCGGTTTAAAATTGTGGCTTGTAGGTGACAAACGGGCAGAATAACAAAATCGATTGACCAATACACTTGAAAAATCTTCGATTTTGCCAGTCACAAAGTACATTGATTCAGAATTGACCTATCTCCTTGTATGGTGTCCTGAATACATTATCATCAACACTCGAGAAATCCAATCTTCATTCCACTATATTCTGAATTATCAGATTTACCTGTCAGGGACAGGTCATGGGATAGCATGGCATTTGATGTGATGTGAGAGTCATCGTAAAAACAACTACAGCATTGCGCTTGAAGCATCGATGTCATTCGGCAAAGCAAACTGTATTAGAAAGGTCTACTTTAGACCGGGCTGAACGGAATAGACGTCGGAGCTGTAAGTAAATGTAATGTAGTTGCCGTAAGCAGAATTTTAAGACATCGTTAATTATGCCTGAAGTTTGGTGATGACATGTGAAGCGGCAGTGAGAGAGGCGATGGGAAACATGACTGACAAAGTGGCAGACACTGCCCTTTTATTTGCACCGATATTCAGACTTTGCTCTTTTTAACAGGTCATACCTGCGAGTCCCAAGTTGTACTTGTTAGAAAAACTTTGCTGTATTTGTAATCAAATTTTATGTACTTCTGGTTGTAATAACTTTAAAACGAGGGTTGACACACCTTGTGCCGTTTATAGTGGCCAGAGTAATGTTGTTAACAGAAGCAGTGTTTGCATGTACTTGGATGACATGATGGAGAAAGAGACCCGGCCTGATGTTTGGTGCTGTGCCGAGTATCCGTTATCAGTTTGTAATCGGACATCTCAACAAAGTTATATATTTTTCAGCATCTTCACCTCCACCACCGAAGGTGGGCAGATGTTATGTTTTTACCTCTGTCTGTCTGTTTGTCTGTCTGTCTGTCTCTATGAGCAGGATATCTCAAAAAGTTATGGATGGATTTCGATGAAACTTGGCGGACATGTTGGGTGTGTGATGCGGACGAATTGATTCGATCTTGGTGAAGATCCGGATCCGATACGAGAAATTTAAATACTTTTTTCACCACTGATTCTTCACCATTGAGAGATAGAGCCATAAACGATATATAGCACGACATCTCAAAAAGTTGCAGACGGATTGTAATAAAATTTGGGAGGATGAGTTTGTGAGGTGACAAGAACGAGCCAATTCGATTTTGGTTGAGATCCGGATCCAGATCTGGTCTATCAGTGGAATGCAAAACATAAACTCGTAAACTCTTCAGTCTGGCGGAGGTATGCGCTCTACTGAGTGTGCCATTCTAGTTATCAATGGGCTCGGGCAAGTCCCTTGACGGTCGTAAGGCACGGCGCACATACCATGGAGTTTGGAGCCACTTCATGAAGGTTTAAAGTATCAAAGTGGCATTGTTTTGGATGCCTCTACTATAATGCACGCAACCTGGGAAACAGCGAGTTGCAATTCAATGCCACCAAAGGAGAATAATTAATCTTGAACAATTTAGACAGCAACAGCTTTAGGATATTCGCTAAGAGAGATGGCTTCCTGCCAACAGGACGGTAAAGGTAAGTGTTGAGTCACGAGTTTTCTTTCTCCTTCTATGCTTCCTCAGGCACCCTCTAACATCACGTGCAGCAACACCTGAAGGCTGAACTATGTGTCGTTGCTGACCAGTCGGTGCACAAACATGGCCGTCACGTGTGGAAGCATTGTTTGTATAATAATGTATCGCCTCTATTTGTGATATAATCAATCGTTTCTCACTCACAATTACCTGTAACTCAGCGTATGCTAGCATTTATGTAGGAAACATTTCAGGAACCGATGATTCAAAAAATGGAGATAATTTTTTTTTAAAAAAAACACATGCACCGCACCTTCAATTAAATGCTATTCTTGATCGTCATACCTGTTGATGTGCACATGGACTCGAAGGTTGTACTCTAAACTCCCTTGTGGAATGTGTGCTTGAGTAATAATAGCTTATCTTGAGTGCTGCACATATAGTCTCTGAGATTTGTGCGTGCCATACCCATAACTCTGAAGGCCACCAGGCACAGGCACCCAGCGACATTCCTGTGTTTTGGTACCATGGCAAATTCCGCAGATGGGGCAAGCTTAAACTTAGGCACCAAAACTCATTGTACCCTTTTCTTGTCTGTGATACTGCATGTCATCAGCCCGGGGTACCCCAAGAGACTTCCACAGTCGGTCTTCAATGCGACGGGTGAATGAATGATCGCCTTGTTCGGACCACAAGCCGTGAAATGAGGAACAGTGAAAGCGTATTTGCTGGCCCTTTTTTGTTTCTTTGTTTGTTTGTTGTAGATTTGAATACATGATACTGTTTGATCCGATACCTTAACAACGTTAATTAGCAAACGATAAAACGTCAGCGGTCCATGAAGCTCGCATTCTACAAAGCACAACACATTTGGTTCAACAGCAATATGCTGATTTGTATAAACTTTCAAGTGCGAAGAACAATAATAAACAGCACTTTTGTAAAAATGCTTTTTGAACCGTGGTCTTCCCACTACCTTGAGTCTCTTTGAAGCAAATAACAATTTTTCAAACTGAAATGATGACTTGTGGGAACGTGCCAAAACAAGTGGAAATTTTAACTGAGCTTGTGCCACATGATCCGCTCTTCATGTTACACTTCCATTGTTCCCAACAGAGCGCTTTGTCTTGCTCAACAACAACTTCCTACAGATCAGCAACGTGCGAAAGTCAGACGAGGGAGTGTACCGCTGTGAGGGACGCATCACTTCACGTGGCGAACTGGGCTTCATAGATATCCGTGTGGTTGTTAACGGTGAGCTTTCGGCATCAACGATGATGCTATTTATTGTGCACTGCCACTGACTTGCGTTAAAAGCACCAAAGTGTACTCATTGAATCATCTTAGAATGCTAATATATACAACTAATATTCGAGAACCACTGAAACGTCACACCGGCACACTATTGGACAGAAATTGAAATGTGGGAAATGATGTAACATTAATGAAATGGACCAAACCCAGCAAGTGACAGAAGCACAGATCTTCACACAAACCGATTCCACATATTGATTCACTACCAACATCCAAAATGCTTTAAAACCAGTAAAAAATATTAGTTGTGTTCATTCCATTTCATATGTTAATTGCAGCAGGTGTCATGGCCACTGTATGCAAGTGTTGTGCCTCCTGGTGAAAGTTGGCACAGGTATCCAATGTTTAAAAAATATTTTTTTACGTGATCATGAGACTACCACTCATCTCACGTGTGTGCAAGTTCCAACGGTGTAATTTGAGCCCACATCTTATTTGACACACAAGTCATTTGCCACTGTTTGGGACCATAAGCTGCTACGAAATAAGAACCTTTTCAATGGCTGTTAGAACCTACTTCCTGGCTAAAGATTGATGGCGGTCTGCCTGGCAATTGGATAATTGAGAAAAAATGTTAACTCCCAAATGAATTCCACACCTTAGCATTCTGTGAGTAGCTGATGAAATGCTTAAGGGCTACAGTTAGGATAATACGTTGAATATGCACCGAAGTGAGCTCGGAGCACATGGCAACGTATCGGCTGTGATACTACTGTTGTGCCTGAAGATGAATGCCTCTGGTCATATGTGCTCGAACTATTTGAGAACACGTCACCCTTTCCTCTGTTTTTTATTTATTTTATTTTAATTTTTTGGAAATGACTGTTTTTAATGAGCCTAAGAATCGCCATATAGGAAAATGAACCCTGCAGGGAGCGTCAAAGCTAATGGAACACCTCTTAAACTGTTGGGCCTTTGTCTTCCTTCTCCCACTTCTCTGATGATTTAAGTCGATACTGAATAACACTAATTTGAATATTAACTTTACTGGAGTTCTTTTCCTGGCAGTACCTCCCACGATTAATGCTCAGGAGGTGAGGGTGAACGCGACGGCAGGGCGCGGTGAAACTGAACGCCTTTCCTGCATGGCTGATGGTTCTCCTGACCCGGTTGTCACTTGGTACCACCAGTAAGTATGACACAGACCAGGGAGGCATCCAGGTTGGCAGGTTCATTAATCTGCGATGATATCACAAAGCAATATCTCAACCTCAACCTTGATCTGAACTCGAGAGAACCCCGACGTCAAAACAATTAGCGTCTGAACGCTGATTATAATAAAATTAATCGGTCTTTCCCTGAAACATTATTCCACTGAAAAACTACAGATTAATAAGACCTTACACATTTCCATCAGTCACGAGAAATTGTGATCGATGCATGGTGGTGAACTGCTCCACAGTAATTTAGCAAAGTTATTTACTAAACACTTGGAAGATAGAAAAATCCCCAAAACTTGGAAGAACTCATAGCTGGTCCATCCATCCATTGGGACCATACTCTGTGCAGGGCGTTGGTGCTGCCTAAGCTGTCCCCTTGGCTATTGGACACAATCCTGGACGGGTCGCCACTCCGACACAGGATACCAGCATGCTGGCACTCATTTTGCCGACCTCAGAAGGATGGTAGGCTGGTACTGATGCACAAAGAAAGAGATCAGGTGGAACGAAACAATTATCTATATATATTAATGCTGAAGGACCAATTTTGTGCTCCTCCTAGCGGTCGCGCCACGTTTTTCTCGGTACTGTGACCTGGACTGAAAGAAACTTCGTACTTGTAAGAGTGCATCGCACATAGTGGCAATGGTCAACCTTCAACTCTGAAGCAGAATATACACTTTTCATTTTACATTCGTTTACATGTCGACGTTTGACATCACCGCTGAGAGGCGTCAGGACGTCATGACATCATCGGTCATTCGCTGACGTCATTATATCCGTCGTCGACAGACCGTTACCGCTGAGAGGTGTAATTCCACTCCTCGAAAATAGCATCCGCAATGTAAAACCCTCTTCTGCACATACCGACTACCTCAGAATGTGAATTTGACACAAAAAATGTAACAAGAAACATTGTATCTTCTTATATCTATATATTAATACTGAAGGACCAATTTTGTGCTCCTCCGAGCGGTCGCGTCACGTTTTTCTCGGTACTGTGACCTGGACTGAAAGAAACTTCGTACCTGTAAGAGTGCATCGCACATAGTGGCACACAAATCAGGGGATTTCTTCACAAGGAGTAGTGCACACCAAAAATGTCGTGTACAAGGACGTTTTGTAGGCCTCATTAGGTAAGGCCATGGAGTACATCGACTGGGATCTGGCTCTTACAAGAGCCGCCACTGGTTGTCATATTTGGCTCATGGAACGGAATCCGTCTGTGACGGGGTTTCGGCTAGTCTTCCAATATTGGCTTTTTCTTCTTTACTTATAAATTGTTGAAAAAGATGATCAAGAACAGACTCTGGATTGAACTGGACAACAACCAACTATGGAAGTAAGCAAGTTTTAGAAGTTGGTACTCAACAAGAGATCACATTTATGCAATAAATCATCTTCTGGAAGAAAAAAAAAAATGAAGAGAGTAAAACTTACTTTGTCTCGCATTTGTTGATGACGAAAAAGCATTTGGTGTGGAAACAAATACTCTCATGTACAAGCTCTGTGTCACCAAAGTGTCAACACTGGATGAAGATCTGTTCGTCCACAGCCTGATGGAGTACTGCCCTCTCCTCTGGGCTGGCGCTCCTGCCTCTCACCTTTCTTGGCTTCACGCTGTGGAAACCAAGGCATTTAGGATCATTGGTAACTCCCGCGATGAGGCCGAGTCTTTGGGTCTCTCACTGTCTCACCACAGGCAGGTCGGTGGTCTTTCTGTCTTCTACCGTCTCCTCTCTGGCCTCGACCCTCTGCTCTGTCTGAGATATGTCCCTCCCCATATTTCCGCAGGGCGCTCAAGGTCCGCCAGCAACCCCCTTCTTGTAAAACTACCAAAATCACGAATCACCGCTCACCTTCACGCTTTCATTCCTCTTTCCCCCTTCCTTTGGAACAAACTCCCACACTGTCTTCAATCCCACTCTTCCCTCTATGTCTTCAAAACAGCTATTCACCACCACCTCTTATCGTCCCCCATCCAAATCCTCGATCTTTTCTACCCCGTTGATCCACCCCAAACCCACCTCCTTCATATTCCCTGCTTTCCTTCCTGAAAGTCCCTGCAATGTCCATCTTGTTTACGCCCATGGACCCCACCCCATCTCTCTCCCTTCCACAGATCTCCTCATGTGTCTGTTCCCCACTGCTTTCTGCTTCCCTCTCCCATCCCTCCTGTCTCCTACTCCCCTCTTTATAGGTTCTTTATGTTAGCTCTTATATGAGTCTTGACATTGCATATAGTATTAAAAAATAAATATAAAGATCTCAATTTGGAGACTCAAAAATAGGACTAAAAATGAATACAAGTAATAATAAATAAAAAATTTTAATGCAAAAGGATGGGGATGATTACAATAAATTATCATGTGCACCCATCCCCACATTTTTCTTTGAATACTGGTTGTTCCTTGTCCATCCCTGCTTCCATTTGCGATGATAGTTTATGTTTATCGTTTCCATTCATAAATTTGACCAGTGAAATAATAAACCTTCCAAAGAGGAAAGATGGGAAGACCTTGAAAGGAATGAGAGAAAGCGGTGGGAATGACGATGAAGCCGAGAAGCTGCAGATAAATGTGAATCCCACTCTCGTGTCGCTCTCCTAAATTGAAGCAGAAGCTCCACTTATCGATGTAGGAGCTCCAGAAAGCAAACGTCGGATTCTCTCGGCAACGTTCACGTATAAAACTGTCAAACACGTCCATGATGTCTTGCATCTCGTCACCATGCGACAGGTTCTTAAAAAGTGCAAAGGGGGAAGGTGTCCAACCTGTACTTGAAGAATTTGGTGACTTTCTGTCTGCTCATGACTCAACGAACTCGTACATGATTCAATGCGTAGCTGCTGAAGTGCCTCGTACATGGTTTTGTGTGCGTGCATTGCTCAGTTGCACTGTTTTCCTTCCCAGACCTGATTGAGTCCTGATTCCACAAGGAAATCAGAGACCTACATCCGGATAGTGTTTACCGATGATTGACAAAAAAAGACTTCGCTGTGTGAAATTAACCAAGGCGGATCACAAGGTGCTCTGTGAAAGTTGGATTCCCCCAACATACTTTATCCTGAGACTTGGAATAAACTGCTTGTTCGAATACCAGGACAACACTGTGTTGTTTCAATTCATCCGCAATGGGGAGGCTTTTAGGAAGTATTGCATTGACTGCTATCTTCATTCAGAGAAGCTTTAGTAACACTCAAGTCCCACCACACTTGATTTCACAATGTCGTCAGTGCCATGAAGTAGAGTATTATAGCCAGCCCGTCCAGGCAAATTATGAGCCCCGTCGCCGAAGTACCTCTTCATGCAAAACGTTGCATTCGCACAATGCGATTGCTGTTTCTGTCCATGGAAAGTATCCGCTTAAATAGGCACATTCGCGTTCACAATAATGTCATGAACCGTAAACTGCCCTCGTGTTTGAAAAGGAAAGTTTATAATCGGTGTGTTTTACCAGAAATGGCATGTGGAACTGAAACATGGTCTTCAATAAAGGAGATTGAGCAAACATTGATCACTCGGCAAAGAGCCATGGAAAGAAGCTGCCTTGGCTTAATCAAAAGGGACAAGAAGAGAAACCAATGGATCAGAGACACACACACACAAGCATTTAAGTTGTGAAATCAAGTGTGTGGGACTTGAGTGTTACTAAAGCTTCTCTGACTGAAACCAATGGATCAGAGAGAAAACAAAATTCGTCGACCTTCTGGTGATAATAAAAAGAACCCAGCAATTAAATGGAACTCATCTGGAAAAGGACATACAACAACAATTACAAACTGCGTGAACTCGAGAAGGACTCCCCTCCCCATTTTATTTTGCTCTGACAAAGGGTGAACACCTGAAACATCACCTTCTCTTTGCTTGCCATTGCGGTTAGTGTACCTCGAACATTCTGTTTATTTCATCCATTCAGCTCGAGAAGGCTCTGGAAGTAGCAAAGGTAGAGCAACCATCAGATTAAGTGATGAAATTGAAAAATGTACTGCAGTCCAATGGACTCAAATTTCATTCAATCTTCTTCTACTTCTTGTTGTTCTTCTTGTTCTTGTTCTTGTTCTTCTTGTTCGTCTTCTTGTTCTTGTTCTTGTTCTTCTTGTTGTTGTTCTTCTTGTTTTTCTTCTTGTTCTTCTTCTTCTCATTGCTTGAGGGCACAGCTATGTCACTGATGCAATGCCCCTATTACCAGCACACCGGTGCTTATTTCGCCGACCTCGGAAGGATGACAGGCTGAGTCAACCCCACCTGGTGTTAATTCAATGATGGACAGGAGCTCAAACTTAGGACCCTAAAATCCCAAGCCAGTCACCCAAACAGCTAAGCCAACACCAGGCTTATTGAATGGAACAGGATGGACCATGTCTTGGAACACCTTTGGCAACCATTGGACTAAATAGGCTGCTCAAATCAATATCGCTGCGTTCGGCTGGATTCAAACCCGCAACCTCTGGGAGGCCAGTACAGTGCCCTCAGAGACAAGCCATCACCCTTCCCGAATGTCTGTTTCAAGTGTTTTAAAATACCTCTTATGTCATCACAAACAAAATTCTTTCAATTCCTGTATCTGTGCAGAGCGGCCATCGACGAAGAGTCTCAGTTGGAGCAGTCAGCCAAGTTTTCATTTGAGCGTGGACACACCGTGCTCGTGGTCCATAACATCACAAAAGATGATTCTGGCTTGTACGTGTGCAGCGCGAGTAACAAGGCTGGGGATGCGGAGGCCGAGGTCACATTGCATGTGTTTGGTGGGTTTATGCGACGTCACGCTTTCACATTGATTGTTGTGAAGTCGTTTTTCTCCACATGGCCAATGACTCATCAAATTAATTTTGTAAACTGCAGTAGTTGGGATGAAGTTGCAGGGAATGAAAATGGAGAGTGCAACAGAGATGATGGTGGCTACAAACTGGGGTTTTAGACAACCTGGTGTGGTGGTTCGTTGGTGATTCGACTTCATAAAATATCCTGTTTGACTGTATCGTGCAACCATGTTCATCCGCATATCGTAACTTTTTAATCACAAATTCCAGTTCTCCAAACTCTAACAAACCAGTTGACCGACTGTAAGTGATGTCGGTGAGTGATGTGAGTGATGTCCATCAAAATGGCACACCTCACGCAACACAGACTCACAAATCTGTCTAGATAAGGAGCATACGTTGTGAGTGATGTGAGTGATGCTCACCGACTCTGAGTGGTGTGAGTGATGTCCATCAAAATGGCACACCTCACGCAACACAGACTCGCAAATCTGTCCAGATAAGGAGCATCCCCTACTCGGCTGACACGAGTTGTAGTGAATGTTCAAACCATTATTTTACCTTTAAACCTTTTCATAATCGAGTCATTTCTCTGGTCATCTGATTTCCGCAGTCATTTTTCGCCGCAAACCATGAAATGACATAACTTGCCATACTCCAGCCATGCTGTTACCTGATTTGAAGGTCTGTCACAATGGCCTAAACAAGAGGTGTGCACACTCCCTTCTAAGTTGTCTGGCTTGGGTTCGAATCCCGACCCAGCTATAAACTGTCATCCCTGTGTTTCACAGGCAGGGTGATTCATCTACGCGTGTGCCGTCCCTCTGATGGCTTCAATCGGGCGTCCTGTCTGCCGTCATTAGTCGGTGGATGTTAAAAATCCCACGGTGTCCTTTGCGAGGAGGAGGCGAGCTATCACTGGCACCCTGGTCAAATTACAAATACTTGCCCTACCTAACCAGCAGAGGGCATTGGCTGAGGGCATGGCTCTGCCGCAAATGTAGTCATGCTATCCTGCAGCCTTGTGCTGCACATGAAAGAAGAAAAAGACGACGACGACATGATTTGAAAAAGCCGCTGCATTCGCTTGGTGTTTTGAGAACCTTTGCGCATCCTGAACAACATGGGCGGCGTGTCGTGTGGGAATGCTGCTCTTGTTTTGCTGTCACACACTGCTGAAAACATTGCGGTTAGCGTTCAGGTGGTGTATGTTAAAGGTTCTTCACATATTGGGTTGATTTACAGTGAACGTGCACATCAATTTGTCTTGCTTTTGCTTGCTTTGTATGTCTTAAAATAATACTCCCCTCTTTATTAGCCTCGCATGTTCCCCCAAGAGATACGAGAGGTGCGTGCGCAGATGCATTCTAATAATTTGTTCGTTTAACAGACACGGGCAATCCGAAGCTTCTTTAGGTTCATATAGTTTAGGAAGGCGTACACATGCTCGACAGAAATGTATGCCATTTCAACAACATGAACTTTTTCTTATGAACACCAACGGCAGAGCATGGAATGGACAATAACTCGCTCTCTTAATCTTTAAAGGAAAACGCTTTTCTGACACATTATGGTGAAGCGTGACACCAACTGACATAAAAAGCAAGAAGGCCTGGCAGAGCAGCATCTTCAGAACAAAACGGAATTATAACACTGCAACAAACGTCTTTCCTGCAACAAATGTCTTTCCCACCACCACCCACTCACACTGCCTCCCGAGGCCATAATTTGTATGTATATGCCTGAACAGCTGTATCTTCAATGCGAAATCCACACTGATGATGAGTGATCATTTAAATTGGAGAAGAGAATATAATTATCTGGTTCCAACTGTGCAAATCGATTCCATAAACTTTCTCGACACAGAGATGATAGTTGTGTGATGATGGTTGATGTCCTTTCGCGAATATCGTTGCTACTTTACTCATGGTGGAAGGACGGAATGGGACGTGTGGGTCGTGGTGTTCCTTGGCTCGCGTGAGTAATCACCACACATCAGAAATGGATCGAAATTGCTTGCATTTATCACTGTTTTGACTTCATTAACACATGGAGACAAGTGACACGATTGTAACGTGACCTTTGAAACTCTTTCATTGCAACCTCATGAGCCTTCATATGCACTTGTGCTTTGGAATACAAACGTGCACCGTGTCGTGCCACGGATGACGATGCGTCGGGCAGTCCCACATCACGAGAGAGTCTGTCTCTGTTTTCGCGATGTCATTACCAGAAATATCAAATTTGGCGGGGAGAAAAGGAAGGCTGTCTGCTGGAATGTTTCTTGAAGATAATAAATGTTTCGGGTTTGGAGGAGTAAAAATAAATAAATAAAATATACATTCCTGACATTTTGAGTCGGTGAGCCAGTGCAGGCACAAAGCAGACGGTGAGTTGCGGAATTGTGAAAAGAGAGCAAAGGACACAACCTCCAAGGGGGGTGTTAATTTTAATGCGGATGAGGAAGCTTATTTTTACAAGTTCGCCCCCTTTTAAAGGCTGCTATGCTCAATAACAAAACACCTAGCCTGCTTGACACTGGGGATTATGCTAGGCATTTCACTTTTTGTTTCTTCTGTTTGACCTTCGCACAAGCCAAGCAGCCTCGTGCACCAGGCCACTGCACAGAATGTCCGAGCCACTTGTTGGGTAAACTGGAGGCCTCCACTTGAGCGCTTGCGCATTGGGGAAGCGTTTGCGAACACGCCTGAGGACATTAAGGAAACACCGATTTCATTATCTCGGTAGCTGAACTAAACAACTCGGAAGCAAGTTACGGCTAATGCGGGGCAGGAAGGAAACAAATGGCTTGAAGTACATTAATGATCTGGTGTCGAATTGGCATGGAAAAGAACCAAAGTTTATGTTAAGGCTTTAGAATTTTTATTTAAAAATGGAACTTGATGGATTGATGTGCCCCACTAATTTTTTGCTTTTCCACATGTAAAACTTTTACACTTGTTACCTTTTGATTTTTAACCTTTTTGTTTCCCCACGCACGTGGAGCGAAAAGCGGGGTTAAGCAATTGGTTCATGTTCGGATTATACTCATCAGTTTATGATCGGTCTGTGATCGAGGAACTACTTATTTAAATCGAACGTTATATTTTAAACACGAACTGGAACATAAACAGGAGGACGAGGCTTTCATTTTAACGTACTTTGACTTTGAATTCATCTCGATCGTACATACGAAGAGAGGAGTGATATCATATCTTTTACTCCCTCTGCCTGCCTGATGGTCAACCAAAATTGAAAATCATTCCAAAGGGGGAAACTTACTGTTTTTATGGACGTTATAAAGGACCCAAACAGGCACGAACACGTAATGTAATGTGTTGGATAGGGTGATGTAATCGACACTGCGAAAAATGACGGTAAATTCCGGAATTAATTAATTTTGTACGTCTTTAAACATTCACTTAAATTGAATTATTTACTTGGAATGCTGTAATACACAAATCGCCTGTCGTAATATTTCCAAGAACCACCACTTTAGCAGTACAGTACTTTAAATTAGATAATGGTTCAATACCAGACTGCCTCAAAACTACTTCAACAGCATTAAACTTCTAGATTAAAAAAAATTTTTTTGAACAATTGTTAAAATCATTATTTTCTGAAAATTGAAGTGCGGTATGTACTTGAACCCTGCATCGGGTATTGTGTTCTATGAACTCTCCAGTTATAAATGTAATAGGTCCTCCATCTGCCTTGACAATTTTGAAGACTTTTATATCAATTGAAAGCTCTCAATGCCCCCCACCCCAACTCACCTCTCAGCACAATTGCATGTGGTGATCGAACCATGGCCTGATCCACTCCCTTTGTTTTCCTTCTGACTTGTTGTACCATGGATGTAATTGTTGAAATTTGCATATACAGTACCATTATGTGTGAAAGTGAAAATGATGTTTCCATTTTTTCTTGAAAATATTCAGCGAATATAACCTTTATATTAGTATAGGCATAACTGAAAGGAAATAACTAGGGGTGTAGCGATATGCTGACAGATTGAAGCCTTTGCATATCACATTATTGTTATATTTGATTTGTGAAATTTTGATTCACCTTCAGAAGTGAATCAAGTGTTGTCAAACGTAGCGAATCAAATGTTATAAAACATGGAGTCATGCGATGTTGCAAACACTTTCAATTATGTGGTTACTTCACTTGCCGTACGATGCTTCACTGACCCGAATTTGGTTTCGCCTGTCTGTCCAGCTCACTTTTTTGGGCTTCGGCTAGATGGCTCAACATGTGGAGCACAGTAAAAATCCCTTGATCATTCACGTACTTTATTTGCATTAAAAGCCTCTCGGCGACAATTGCCAGAGTCGAGGCAGATCCAAAGTGGTGGTATGTGCAGATATTTTTAGGTAATCTCTACAGAGATGACCTAATAAAGCCGGAACAAATGTCCGTCCGTATGTCCATCAACAATTTTTCTTTCCGATATTGATGAAACTTAGTATGTGGGTAGAGGTTGATGAGTGTTGCACAACGATATAACTTTTGTCCGGGTTCAAGGTCAGGGTCAAGGTCACGAGGTCACGTAAGTTATAAAAATCGCCATTTTCAAAACCTATCTGGTCTGCCATTCTACAAGATATTCGTCAACTGATTATTGATTATGATAGTAAAAAATATTATCTTGTATCTAACCGGACAGATTTTTGAATTTCCGTCCTGTTTGGCCGCCACGTAACCTGGAAGATGGTCAAAAACACCTCCCGGTACAAAGAAAACTTTTTACTTCCGATCTTGATGAAATTTGGTATGTGGGTAGAGGTCGATGAGTGATACCCAACGACATATTTTTTCGAGGTCAGGGTCAAGGTCACGAGGTCACGAAAGTTGTGAAAGTCGCCATTTTCAAAACCTCTCTAGTCTGTCATTTTAGGAGATATCTGGCAACGGTTCGTCGATTATGATAGTAAAAACATTATAGAGATGTCCGTCACCCCCACACGGGGGGTAATTTTTTTACAGATGAGATAGCACAACGATGTACGTAACTAATTTGACACTTTCATACATTTCGACTCTTGTCGGTGTGGTTTCAATTTGAATAAGCTCACCCTAAAACTCCACCTCTTGGGATTGGTTGGCAACTGATAAAAACATACTTTGGGAGTCCTGGTTGTTCAAATGCACAGTAGGTAGCATATTGTATTCACCATGTTTTTAGTGAGAAAATATAACCACATGGTCAGCTAGTACAGTTTAATGGAAGATGAACAAAGATGCTGGACCATGCTCTGATTCAATCCCAGGACTCCCAACATCATGTGAGTTTATTATGAAAATAGGAAGACTACCTGTCCCAAGTGATGGGAAAAGCGAGCAAAAGTATCTGTCCCCATTGGCAGGAAAAGTTTAAGTTAATTTATCAATTTAAATATGTCATGGGCTTTAAAGGTCAATTGTATTGCACTCTTGGTTTCATGCAGAGCCGAAGCTCTGAGTTAATTGTACCATCCACTGCAATATGGTGGTGAATCACAGAGCAGCAAAGGTTGGATTTATCCCAAAAGAGTGCAAAATATCCTGGTTGTGAAACAAAATTTCAAAAAAAATTTGAAAAAAGAAATTGCCTGATGAGACGAAAATGGAAAAAGACGAAAATTGAACTCTGGCTTGAATGCAAAGCGCGACATCTGGTGGAAACTAAGCACAGCTCATATCATCCATCCAACACCATCCCTACCGTGAATCATGGTGCTGGCAGCATCATGCTATGGGGATGATTTTCAGCGGCAGGGATTGGGAGACTTGTATGGAAAGAGGGAACATTGAATGGAGCAAAATACAGACAAATCCTTGAGGAGAACCTGCTTCAGAGTGCAAAAGACCTCAGACTGCGGTGAAGATTTACATTCCAACAGGACAATGACCCCAAGCACACAGCCAAAGCAACACGGGAATGGCTTCAGAACAAGAACCTGAAATTCCTTGAGTGGCTCAGCCAAAGCCCAGACTTCAATCCCATTGATAATTAATCTGTGGAAAGACTTGAAGATTGATGTTCACTGACACTCCCCTTCCAACTTGACAGAGCTTGAGCAAATCTGTAAGGAAGAATGCGAGGAAAATCCCCAAATCCAGATGTTCAAAGCTGATGGACATACCCGAAACGACTCAAAGCTGTAATCGCTGCCAAAGGCACTTCTATAAAGTATTGACTCTGGAGAGGGGGGGGGGGGGTAGTTGTTGAGCACTTATTGACGCAAGACAATTCAGCTTTTCATTTTAAATGAATTTGTAAATATTTCTAAAAACATGTTTTCACTTTGTCATTATGAGGTATTTTGTGTAGATCTGTGACAAAAATTTATATTTAATCCATTTTTCATTCAGGCTGTAACACAACAAAATGTGACAAAAGTGGAGGGGTGTGAATACTTTCTGAAGGCACTGTAGGACGTAGGTGCATCGGAGTTCAGGTGTGCCAAAGAAGGACTATGCATGACGGAGGATGTCCAGTCAATGGTTGCCTTTGGGGCCAACTTTGAAATGTCATATGCCCAAGAAAAATTATGGCTGATAGTGAGACCCAAGAGTTTGAATGACTGAACTTATTTAAGAGGATTGTAGAGAAAGGAGATTGGGGGGGGAGCGGGTTGCGATACGGTTCTTTCAGAGAGAGAGATAGTGTCAGATTTTGCAGGATTTAAAGCCTTATTCCAAGTGTTTGACCAGCTCGTGATTTTGTCATGGTCTGAAGGGAAGGAAGAGGCTGCTGCCTGCTGATCAGAGGGATGAGAGATTGTACGGTAGAGGGTGGAGTCATCAGCAAGGAGATAAAGAGGATTTTCCAGAGAGTCAGAGAGATCATTGATGAATATCAGAAATAAGACTGGGTCCAGAACGCTGCCTTTGGGCACTACAAACCTTGACAGGGAGAGGAAAAGAAAGGATTCAATTGAGAGCCACACATTGGCTATGAGAGTGGAGGAAGTTGGTAAGCCATGTGTGGAATTGGCCTTGGATGCAATAGGCAAAGAGTTTGGAGACCAAGGCAGAATGTTAATCTGTATTGAAAGCTGGAATTATGTCCAGAGAGACGGCCCTGATCTCATGTCTGACATTGAGGGCCTCCAACCAGTACCAATTTCATAGTAGAGTGACCTGGTCTGAAACTGAATTAATGATCTGAGATGAGGTCATTATCGAAAAGGAATGATTTTTATGTTGACTGCGATTTTGGCTTCCATGACCTTGCTGATGATTGGAAGTACAGCAAACAAATTCGTTTTTATTTAAGGGGATCCTGTTTTTGTTCCTTTTTTATGTCGTGCAGTGATGTTGACTAATTTCAAAGTGTATGGAAGATGATCTAGCGTAAAAGACAGGGTGAAAAGGACAGAGAGGAAGTGCAAGAGCAGCAGAGCAGGTTTTAAGGACACGTGAGCTGATGCCGTCCAGTATAATTGCAGAGTCAGAGTCAAAAGTTGTCAAACTTTTTCACCTTCTCAGGTGCAAAAGACACAAAGTTCAAGAGCAGTTGGGTGTGCGAGGGTGGGATAGGTACAGAGAGAGGGATTGGTGACAAGATTTGGAAGGAAACACAGAATTGAGCCATTCAGCCTTCTTTAAAGCAGAGTTGGGTATGGTGCACGACATTTGAGGAGAGGGAAGGGAAGACTGGAAGAGGGGCCTTGTTGTCCCTCTCTGGAAAGGGAAGGGTGATCACCAGTACTGCAACAACGACCAAGTGGTGACGCTGCTCACAGTGCGGGGAAAAGTCTTTGATCGGATAAATTATTGAGGGGGTTCGCCACCTTCTACTTCAGCACCAGTGTCCAGAGCAGTCAGGCTTTTCACCAAAGAGGTCAACGATTGACCGTGTCCTTGCTCTACGGGTCCTCACCGAATGCAGATGAGAGTTTCGGCAGGGGCTGCTTGCAGGTGATGTTGGGCTCTGCAAAGCTTTCGATTCAGTGAATTGGAATGCCCTCTGCAGGATTTTTGGTCTTTGTGGGGTGCCACCAAAACTGATCAATCTGTCTGAACTATACTCTGGAACTGAGAGTGCTGTGAGATGTGGTGATTCCATCTCCGACTTATTTTCAGTTGTTACCGGGGTTCATCAGGGGTATGCACTTGCCCCCACACTTTTCAGCGCTTTTATGGACTGGTTTCTGGGGAGGACGTCGGAGAGATCAAGCTGTGGTGCATCGTTTGGGAATGTCAAGATCTCTGACCTTGATTTCGCATATGATGCAGTCATCTTTGCGGACACTGGATATCCTTTCGGGGGCCCTCGAGGTGCTGAATGAGGAGTCAGAGCCGCTGGGATTATGGGTTTCCAAGGTCAAAGCGAAGATCCAGGCTTTCGATGACCTCTTAGATGCTGCTGTCTTGTCTGCACCTGTTTGTGGTGAGGATGTTGAGATCACGGAGAGAATCACTTCCCTTGTCAGTGATATTCATGTCTCTGCTGGCTGTGACCAGAGGTCAATAGATGTCCGACCTGGGGAGTCATGGGTTGGATGACAAAAGTCTGGGTCATCAGGTCGTTGGTGCTTCCACTCTTGCTCTACGGATGTGAGACTTGGACTTTGACCAGGGATCTGAGACGGAGACTTAGAGCTGGGGAGGGGGGCGGGGGGGTGGGGTGGGGCACGATGGTCCTTTCGGAGAGACAAAGTGAGAGTGTGAGATTTGTCCGGATTGAAAGACATGTTCCACGTGTTGGACCAGTTCGTGATTTTACCCAGATCTGCAGTGAGCGAAGAAGCTGTGGCTTGCTGGTTGAAGGGATGACAGATGGTACGACAGAGGGTGGAGTCATCAGCAAAGAGATAGAGGATTTTCCAGAGAGTCGGAGAGATCATTGATGAAAATCAGGAAAAACTTTGGGCCCAGAACACTACCTTGAGGAACTACAGCCTGGACAGGAAGAGGGGATAATATAATTCCACTCAGGGCCGCACGTTGATTGTGACAGGAGAGGAAGTCTGCGAGCCATGAGTGTGGAGATTGCTATGGATACCAGAAGAAGAGAGTTTGGTGAACAGGTTGGGGTGCCAGACCAAATCGAAAGCACGTGATATTTCAAGGGAGATGGCTCTGATCTTGTATCTCGCATTGAGGAGCCCCATCCATTGTTGGGAAAGCAGAAGTA
Organism: Eptatretus burgeri; assembly: GCF_056783735.1. Taxonomy (NCBI): domain Eukaryota; kingdom Metazoa; phylum Chordata; class Myxini; order Myxiniformes; family Myxinidae; genus Eptatretus; species Eptatretus burgeri. The sequence goes on from NC_140963.1 coordinate 139,972,325, forward strand.
GCATGTCCAAGATCGAGTGACCTGGTTTGAATCCAAATTGATGAATGGAAATCAAGCCATTGGAGAAGAGGAAGTATTTGATGTCCGAAGCGTTGATGGATTCTATAACCTTACTGATGATTGGGAGAAGGCTGATTGGTCTGTAGTTGCAGGGATCTGTTTTTGCACCTTTTTTATGCAGAGCAGTAATGTTTGCTGATTTCCAAGCAGATGGCAGATGACCTTGAGTAAATGAGAGGGTGAATATAACAGAGAGCGAGCGTGAGCAAGAGCAGCAAAGCAGGTTTTTAGGACACGAGGGTTGATGCCTTCTGGACCGGTTGCAGAATCTGAGTCGAGGTTTGATATCAAGCAATCCACCTTATCAGGAGTAAAGGACACGGAATGCAGGAACAGCTGGGTGCAACTGGGTAAGGTAGGTGCAGAAAGCAACGGGTTTGGGACACACGATTTTGAAGCAAATACAGAGTTTAGGCCTTCAGCCTTTTCACATGCAGTGTCAGCTGTGCAGCCATTTGAGGTAACGGAAGGGATGGATTGGGGAACATACACCAGAAATGGACTTAACTAGATGCCACCAGGATTTGGAGTTGGGAGACAGGTTTGAGAGTTCAGACTTGAGATTAGAAAGACGTTTTTTTCCTGGCTTTCCTGAGGGTAAACGCATTTGTTCTGAGCTTCGTGGAAGGAAATTAGATTGCCTTCAGTAGGATTTGCCTTCCATAAGGCAAAGACAAGTTGTTTCAGGACAACTGCCTCGCCACAAGCTTCATTGTTCCATGGGCGGGAGGAAGGGTCGGACAACTGAAGACGAGATTGGATAAATCTGTGCAAGAAAGAGAGCAAGTTTCTTTGAAATATTTCCCAGGATGAGTTGATGTCAGAGAGAGTAGAAAGTCTAGACGTTTGATGACCAGTCTAGATGTTTGATGACCAGTGTGGGAGACCAATCTGGACGTTTGATGGCTGTTTGAAGTCCCTGCCAATCGGCCTGTGTGAAATGCCAGACTGTTCAACGCTGAGGTCATTCTCAAGTAACAGCCAGAGAGATGACCACTTTAACAAGCATATATGGTCAGATGAACTGATTGGAGCAAAGGAAGAACAGCAAAGATTTTCTGGGAATTTGGTGATAATCAAATTCAGAAGAGATGGAGTACCTTTGGCTGAGAACCGGGTCAGGAAGTTGACAGATTGTGTCAGTCCCAATGAGTCACAGAAATGCTTTACTGAAGTTCCATGGCAGGTGAGAGAGGTACCAACACCCAGCCAACTAGCTTGATGGCAATTGAAGTAACCACATATGAGGAAGAGAAAGTTGGGATGAGAGGATAGAAGTTGGTCCATGTTTTTGGAGAGTGAGATGTAAATGGAGTCATCATTGTTTTGTGGACGGTACAACACAATATAAACAAGAGGTGGGAGCATAGGGGAAGCCGAAGCCAGAGGTATTCCTGGGGTTGTGGAGAAGTGAGGGCAGTGTGTGGAGAGTGAGGAATAGAGTTTTTGATAGAGTGCAATTCTGAAATGTTGATGGAGTCACTGTTGGGCAGACAGTACAACATATATACACACACACAAACAAGAGGTGGGTGTGGAATGGAAGTCACAGCCTGAGGTACTACTGGGATTTGGGAGGTGTGAAGTGCACAGAGGGTGAGAAATTGAGTTATCGTTGTACATTGCGACTCTCTCGCCAGGAGGGGTTTCAGGTAGATTTGGGCCTCGTCATCAGACCTGATCTCCTGGGTAAACCGTATCCAAGCTGGCCCCAAAGCCTGCCACTTATTGGGTCTTCTCCATCATGCAAAGTCTTTCCTTGGCAAATCTCAACTTTTATCAATTTGCAAGCTCTTCATCCACAGCATAGTAGAGTTATGTTCACCCCTTTGGGCTGGCACCCCTGCTTCACGCACATTACATTTCTTGATGCTGTGGAAACCAAGGCTCTCAAGATCTTTGGATCTACGATTAAGCTGAGTCTCTGGGCCTCTTACCCCCGCATCGCAAGCAGGTTTGTGGCCTCTCCGCCTCCTACTCCCTCCTTTCCGGCCTTGCACTTTCTACATGGTTTGCTTGTAACCAACATCTGATGAAACTTCACAAAATCCAGGCTTCAAGATGGCTGTTCACCTCTTCAGCCCCCCCCCCCCACCCCACTCCACCCTCCATGACATGCTCATGATCTATATTTTCCTCATTTACCCTCCCCAAGCCCATTCCTCTCCCTGTTCCATTGCTCTTTCATCCCCAGTTTTCATCTCCTTTTTTTGTTTTCAATCCTCTTCTTGCTGTGTTTGAGTTTGTATCCAGCTTGTTCACTCCCTGTGTCCTCCTCCTCTTCCTCCCCTTGCTCTAATTCATCCACTCCCCCATTCTTTCTCCAAGTGTCCCCTGTGTTGTCCCTCTACGCTGCTGTTGGTGTGTTTCTCCACATTGTTCTTTCTGTTCTCTTCTCTTCTGTGTTTTAGCTCTTCAATGAGCCTCGTCTTTATATACATTTTTTTAAGTTCCCACATAAACTAATGGGCAATTATTCGTTTAACATTGTGACCAACATGGAAATTGGCACGTTCAATATACAGTGGAAGCTGGATAATAAGTGTATGCGTGAATATAAGCGCATATGAAAAATAAGCGCACATTTGCCTTCCTATTTTATTTCTCTATTAAAAATAATTGCATCTTAAATTATTGCACAGACATGGAAAATGAATTTGTTGAGGAGTTTAAACAGATACGTGCTCGAGGACTGAAAGTGAAGCATTGGTGGTTCAAGACACGAGCCAACCAACTGTGCAGTGAGAAGTACCCCAATGCTAACTTTAAGTTTTGTAGTGCTTGGTTCGACGCTTTCAAGAAGAGGCACAGGATTTCTTACAGAGCACATACCTACATCCATGAAAGCAGTGGATCGGATTAACGGCAGAAGGTGGAGAGTACTCTCCAAAAGTTTTTCATGGAATCTCCTCTAAATGTACACAGGACGGAGAAATGGGACAGTTTCGTAATTGGGACATTCTTAATATTGACCAGTCACCACTGCCGTTTGCCTTCATGACCGGGAAAACGTCCACCAATAAGGGAGATGAGGCTGTGTGGGTGAAAGGGGCTGGTTCCAGACTGGATAAGTGACAGTGTACTTTATAAGTTGCAGTTTTTGCCAACGGAGTATCCTGCATCAAGCTGATGATTGTGTTTTTAGCTGAGGAGTCTGGATCTCTCGGAAGAAGAGGGACGCACGCCTATTATTGTCGAGTCCTCATTCGTTTCCAGAAAAAACACATGGGTGGATGAGACAAACTCTGTTTTGGATTTTTTGGGGGATTTGGATGAACCTGTACAACCAGACATGCCACGATGATCGCCACAAGCTGCTTTTTGCTGACGTTCATCGTGCTCAGAAAATTGACAATGTGAAGAAGGACTTCAAGGCAGTGAACACCACTATGGCTTTGATTCTCCCCTGGATGTACCTCAGTGCTGCAGCCTCTGGATGTGCCTGTGTTCAGTGTAGTGAAGAGCAAATAAAACTGGATATCATCCAGAAAGAACACAAGCATGCCCACTTGAACTTGTATGTGAATGGCAGCTTCACTGCTGGTGACAGGCGTGTGTTGATCACCAAGTGGATAGGAGAGGCGTGGGGGGGGGGGGAATCTCTGCCAATCAGAAAATGATCCACCGTTCCTTTGTCAAGACCAGTATTGCACTGCCTGTAGATGGAACAGATGATGACAAGATCCATTTGGTGGAGCTGGAGTGATATGAATTCCCAGATGAACCCAAGAGAGACAGAGAGGACGAGTTTGCCGTGCGTCCAATCAATTTGTCTTGCAATTGAATTGCAACTGTGCATTGATGTAGTTTTTTGACTGTTACCAGTATCACTGTTCAGAACTGAGTATTTAATGAACATATAACACATGAACCTTACTGATGCGAGGAAATTATTGATTTAACTGTTGAATTCACTGATTAACTGATTTAACTGACAAAGAACTCTTGAATTCAGTTCTTGTATTTAGTATTTTTTTTTCCGAGGTATGGACAATTAAAATTGCAATGACGTGAAAACTGACATCTATGCAGCTAATCTGAAGAACATTTACCATTATAAGTGCACGTCATGGCTTTTTGAACACTTATAAGCACGTATGGCAGGCTTTTGAATATAAGCGCGTATGTGTTCCACTGAATCGAAAAATAAGCGCATGTGTTTATTATCCAGATTCGACTGTAATTGGGGTACAAATGACCGTAGCTGATGGGGAGGCTTGGTGGGAAAAGTCAGAGGTGGAAACACCATGTGGCAGCACTGAAGATCCACAACCTTGGAATACGTAAACACAAAAGTCAGAGGCAAAGGGATGTTGACAGTGCTGAAGTGAGGAGGCTGGCAGTGCTGAAGTGAGGAGGCTGCCAGTTTATTGTGCTGTTAGGATATTCAAGGTGAAAAGTGATAGCGGCTCAAATATTCAAGTGCAATGCACAGGGCGCTTGCTGGCTCTGAATCAAGCCGTCTTCGGAAAAAAAGGTTGAACGAGTCTCTGAGTAAAGAGCATTAACAAGTCATCTGGGAAAGACTATTAATAAGCCTCTGAGCAAAAAGGCATCAACAAGTCTCCTGGGAAAGACCATGAGCACGCCTCTTTGAACAACTATCCACTGGCCTGTGGGAGGCTGTGCAAGTGTGTGCTGACCAGCCCAAGTGTAACATGAGTCAATGGCTGGTGGGAGCCAGCATTGCTGTGTGTGGGCCAGCCTAAGTGCAGTACGTGCCAATGGGTACGGGCAATAATCTGTGAATGCAACATGGTAGACAGGAAGTGGAGGCTACAGCACCGTGTGCCAGGAGTGGGTCATGATTCGCCTGGCCCAATCCATCTCGATGCTTATGATGGATTGCTATGGGCACAGTGGACCATGCATCATTGTAAGTCTTCATCTCGTTTTCCCCAACCTCCTCTGCATTTTGTCAACAAAATGTGGAAAAGAAACATTACTCTGCCTCTGTCCATTGGCCTGTGTTGAGCTCGTAGCAGTGGTGGTGGGATATAGTCTTTGAAGAGATTGAAGGACTGTTATGTGGCGAGCAAACTCTACCAACCACCATGGTGGAGGGTGGCACTATCTCCTCGGTTGGACCAATCTTTCCTCGTGACTGGTCGCCAATTGGTCCGACTCGCTTACGCTTTGCCTTCACCCTGTTTTCCCCCATCCCTGTGTGTTTCTTCATTAATACAACCCAAACACAAACTTGATGTCATCTTACTTTGGGATGAGTTGATAATTATTCACGAGTTAGCAATGAGTTTGTATAACCTTGGATTCAACTCTTGGAGTCGATACGGGTGTTCTGGTGCAGCACCAATGACAATATTGTCTCATGAAGCACATATTGCTTCAATGGAGATGTTAAGCTGATTGTTCTGATTGTATTCACTTCTCGATGAAGATGTGGTGTCAGTTGAAAGAGTAAACTTTTAGCTTGTGGCTATGACTGATTATTATTTGAAAGGATTATTATGGATCACCATGTTACGCTTTGATATTCCCTTCCCTTTAATATCCTTTGTCTTCACGTAATGTGCAAGCATCTCCAAGAGCCTCAAAGAGCACGATAGAGAAAACATCCCAGTTACACCCTTTTCATCTTCCCCCCCCCCCCAAACTCTCGTATAGTGCCTCCTGAGGTGACCTTTGTGGAAAACCCTTCGGCAGCAGAAGGAGATGATAGTGTACAACTGACGTGTGAGGCCGAGGGTGAACCCATGCCCACAATCAGTTGGCGGCGTTTCTCGGATGGCATGATCTTCCGCCATGGCGAGCAGGTAAGGCAATGGGTTATTCGCAAGTTTTAAATCCTAAAGTAGGTATGGGATTCTGAAATATCCTATTAGAATGCAACCTCATTCTGGACGGGCACAGTCTGGGATTTGATTTTCGGCGCCATGTCGGATCCACAACCTTGGAATACGTAATTCTGTAATGTTGGCTCACTGAAGGAGACTCGGTGAGCTCATTTTGCAGACACTGCCTTCCTCCTCACCCTTCTAGGCATCCTGGACCCGGCCCATCAGCCGGCAGGTATTTCTGCAAAAACTAATCCAGTAATTTCAGACCGTAGTTTGTACACTTTAACCAATTAACTCAAAATAATAAAACTTTGAATGCTCAAGCTGTCAAGTTGTTAAAGGTCAATGGAGGAGATAGTCCTGCTTGTCTGGTGTAGCAATAAAAAAAAATTACAGCTTTTTATTGAAGAGGAATTGTTGTAGTTATAGTAATGATGCCTAATTTTCATAGTGGTTAATTCCAACAAGTTATTATCATTTAATCCATTACCAATTGTTTTATACTCCCCTTAGTTCCATATTACCAAAACTTTTACCGAAGGCTTCAAAATGCAGACGTACCTTTACATTTCATTGATATTTTTTCTTGTTGAGCAAAGAGGTCAAAGGTCAGTACACTCACTCACCCTTGTATTCCACACTTGCATTTTTGATCTTTAATGGACCAGCCATTGCGGTTTGATACTGGCAAGATGTGCACTATATGGCTCCACAGTGTCATTAGTTCATAATGTACAACCCCACGATCGACATTTATCATATTTATTGTTTTGTGTTGCACTTTACGCACTTGTACGGTGAAGCATAATGAATTGTGAGCAAACTATGAACAATCCACAAACAATAACGACTCTTTTGTGATCAAAATGTCATCGCATGTGGAATTGAATCGGAATTGGCACGTACGTTGTTATTGCTCGATAGTGAGGGATGAATCAAATCTAAAAAAAAAAAAAAAAAATCAATAACTTCGCTCACTATTTGAGATGGAAGGAAAAACTCATTGTACAACTCATGCTCATTGTCACTCCGAGATGTTGATGTAGTATGTGGTGTGAACATCCGTTTACTTAAATGACTGCTAAATTACATCACCTGCAATAACAACAGAATGTTATATAACAATCGTGAAACCGAATGGTCATTATCACCACCCGTGTCTACCTTCAGTGTTATGTAATCCGCGGTCTCTCAATAGCAAGGTTGATGAATTAGGCCTGATCATGAACCATAACAGCATTGACCTTGCAGCTATTACTGAAACCTGGTTTTCTCCTGATCAGCCTGTGGACTTAACTATCCCAGGCTTCGAATTGTTTTTGTGCCCAAGGACGGAGCGAAGGGGAGGAGGCGTTGCTATTTACACCAAGCTTCACCTCCAAGCTATTCCTCTCAATGTTTCAGTCCCTGAAAATCTCAGTGATTTGGGTGAGGGTCCGACCTCCTCGTCTGCCATGATCGAAAGCGAGCATCGTCATCACCGCTGTCTATTACCCTCCAAAGAGTTCATTAGTAAGCGAGCTGTTCGATCACCTTAGCTCGACGATAAATCAGATCCTCACTCTGCAGCCGGACACTGTAATCGCTATTCTTGGCGACTTCAATCGACTTGAACTTCACTTTCAGACTCTGGTGCAGATAGTGAATGAGCCCACTCGCAACGACACTATGGAGCAGATTGTAACGAATCTTGACGAACATTATAATCCGGTTGAGATTATGTCACCCTTGGGACTCCGTGATCATCAGTGTATCATTGTAAGACCGCGATCCTCCCTTCCATGTAGGAATGTTGTTCGCAAACGAGTTGTAAGACCGATGAAAGAGAGTGATGCACGGGAGTTTGGAGCATAGTCCATGCTGTCCATGCTTAGCAATCACGATTGGTCTGAAGTCTTGTCTACCGAGAACGTGAATAACAAGTGCAACATGTTTTATCGCATGCTTCACCAGGCAATCGACACTTCGGCCTAAGTCACATTTGCTCTACGGCGAGGATATGGCGGCCGTACGCCCTCTGAATTGACAGAAACATGCGGCGGCCGCAGAGTTTCTGCGGTGGCCTCAGGGTGGCCCTACGCCGTTTGGCTATATTTTACAGGCCGTAGGGTCACTGTGGAATTATAGCGCGGAGTTATAACTTTTTTCATTTCTACGTTCGCCGTAGCAATTCGACAAGCTGAAACAAAAGAACTGGTTAAAAAAAAGAAAAAAAAGAACCCACTCGTTACCGTCAGTCTGGCCGCACGGTCGCCTTAGGGCCCCCCTGCGGTCAGTCGCCTTGCGGGCACCTTGCGTCTGCCTTCAAAATTCTATGGCCGCCGCAGGAACGCCCTAAAGTCACTGTGCGACATCAAATCAAAGACCGTACGGCACCTCCATGTTTTCGGTCTCCACAATTTATAAATACGCCGTGCGGCTCCCCGAAAAATAAAAACATATGTGACTGCTACATTGTGTGACCGTGGAAATACTGCGGCCGCCGTATAATTGCTAGTGGCCGTAGATTTTGTAGACCCCACGGCCGCCGTGGCAAATGTGACTTAGGCCTTACTTCCCACAACGAAGTGTTCATCTACATCAGCAAGATAAAGCATGGATAACACCGTTCATAAAGACCCTTTTACAAACTTGTCAGCATGTTTTCCACCTCAGTGTAAAATGTCCATGATGGAGATTTTATCGCAATAAGGTCATGCGTGAAATGAAGGCAGCAAAGCGAAATTGTGCTACTTTCAAGGTAAAACGTTTAAAACGTTCAAACCCAGCAGCATGGTATCATGAGATTCGTGTAATGACTGCTGGTAGCAGTAACTCACATTGCAACATTGCAACATTGCAGTTGAGAATGTCGAGCAATCAGATCACCAAGCTATTGCTGATGCAATATGTTGTTACTTTGCATCCGTTGGAGGAGATTTACAACCACTGAACCCTTCCTCACTCCCAGCGTATTTGCCATCTCTCCCGATCTGTCAAGTCCAGCCTTGGGAGGTCTGTCGAGAACTTAGAAAAATCGAATCTCGCAAAGCAAGCGGTCCTGACAACATCTCTGCCAGACTTATCCGCCAGTTCTCATGTGAACTGGCTGAACCTCTGACAGACATAATGAATGCGTCATGCAATCAACAGACAATTTCAGCACAGTGGAAAAGGGCATGTGTGGTTCCTATTCCAAAATCGTCACCTGCCACCATCGACAACTTACGCCCAGTTGCTCTAACCGCCCACTTCTCAAAAATTGCAGAACACTTCATGGCACTGCAAATGATGGAAGCAATGAAGCAGAACCTTTATCCCAAATAGTTTGGAAACATTTAAGGTGTATCAACTTCACATTGTCTGATATTCTGTACACACTTCATGAGCATGCACAAACACCAGGATCAATTTCGTCGATGATGCTTCAGATTTTTCTCAAGATTTCGATCACATTGATCACACGATCGCTATTTCAAAACTCTGACAAATGGGAGTTGATTCATCTCTTGTTTCTTGGATAAGAGACTTTATTTCAAATCGTGAACAGTGTGTTAAGTACGCTGATAAGGTCTCTGAATGAACACGCATTCATGTCAGAGTTCTCCGGGGAACAAATTTGGGACCTGTTGTATTTCTTGCCATGATCAATGATAATGATGCAAAATTGTTTCTTCTTGATGTTTCTTTTTATTCTGCTTTGATGGCCTTTTCATTGCCATTTTATTGTGTCGTCACATTTTATTTGTTAAAATCATCAATTGTAAAACTTAACTCAATTTGGCCTTTAACCGTGATGGACGTTGAATTGAAATAAACCTTTATTATTATTATTATTATTATTATTATTATTATTATTATTATGATTATTATGATTATTATTATTATTTTATTATTATTATTATTATGCACACCCATGCTGAACACACTGAGGGCACCACAAAGAAACGACATTGCTAATATACAAATAGTATATTAGACCAGTCATGAACTACGTCAGTTCATCTTGGGCCTCCAGCCTATCAAACACACATCTCAACACCCCACAGACCATACAAAACAAAGCCCTGTTGCACATTAACAACACCCATCGAGAACCTACACACAGGTAAAAATGCTTAAAATCAAAGACCACTTGGACATGAGAGGTGCACAGTTCTTTGCAATGGCAAATGCCAACCCTAATCACTCTTGCCCTACATGTACAACCACCCACAGGCTCCTAGACACATTAAAGTGACACCCTCCAAAACATCCCCACAATGAACAACGGAAACGACAAAAAAAACACATCCACACCTACATCACCATAAACACAATCAACAAACTAGGCCCAAACAGTATCCTGGGCAGTAAACCCCCACCCATCCATGACACATGACACAGACCAACTACTATCCAGGTCTGATCGTGTTCACCTTGCACGCCTCTGCTGTGGACACCATCCACAACTTTTACACGACAAACACAGACTCGACGACACCACTGACGACACCATGCACCAAGTGTCAGTTGAATATGTTAAAGGGTATGGAAAAAAATAGTAATAATAAAAGGTGTTACTCCATGAAGTTCTGTATTAAATCTACTTTAATCCAGATGTTCATGTTTATTTTAAAGATTACTGGAAGTGACTGACTATATTACATCAAGAAAGGTGAAATAAAAATGCAAAATAACTAATCGACAGATTTTCAAATGCAGCGTGGGAAAGCGGCCGCCCTAAATGGGAGACAGACGGACGAACACACGGACACCACGGTTTGCAATGCATACAAAGATGGATGAGCTGAAATAATAGGTGTATGGTATTGAGATTATTTTACACGATTGGGTGTACCCTTTCATAGGAGGAACATGATATAGATTGGAGAAATATTTAATTGTTCTGCAATTGCTTTGAGCAACACATATTATAAATGTGAATTCATCATGCGATGTTTATTGTTCAAATTTGTTGCTTGCTACACTCTTCTCACATAGCATCTTCATCTCCTATCATTGGATTATAGCTTGTCTTACTGCAATTATTTTCACCCCATCCCTGGCCCAGGACCCGGAAGGTCGAGCTGTAGTTACCTCTCATGCAGCTCTCTCCTCACTGACCCTGAGGGATGTCCAATACACGGATGGTGGAAAATATGAATGTGTTGCTTCCAATACAGTGGGAAATACAGCGGCAGCCATGTTCCTGAATGTTACATGTACGTCTCCTCTGCTTTGTAAAAATGTTTTTTTTCTTGTTTTGTATTGCATAATTTGTTGTCCAGCAAATCTGCAGAACTCTTCCGAAGAACATGTCACCATCATGGAACTGTCCAGTGGTGGGTGTGGTCCTCCTTGCAAAACAATAAAAACATTTGTGTTGAATCTTGTTTGGCCAGTCCTACTGGGCTATTTGAAGATTTCTTTTTACCTCCGCCACTGAAGGCGGATGGAGGTTGTGTTTTCACCCCTGTCTGTCTGTTTGTGAGCTGGATATCTTAAAAAAGTTGCGGATGGGTTCGGATGAAACTTGGTGGACAGGTTGGGTGTGTGACAAGGATGAATTGATTCGATTTTGGTGAAGATCCGGATCCAGACATGAGAATTGTTAAAGTGATTCTTCACCATGAGAGATTAGGCCAAAAATGACATATAGCAGGATATTCAAAATGTTGTGGACGAGTTATGACAAAACTAGGTGGATGAGTTGGGTCGGTGAGAAGAAGCCATTTCGATTTTAGTTCAGTTCCGGATCCAGATTCGGGCTATCGGTGGGATACAAAACGTAAACTGTTCAGCCTGGCGAAGGTATGTGCTGTACCGAGTGTCATTGTCGTTTGTTTATTTATTTATTTTGCATTACCATGAGGAATAAGAGAACTTCCTCGAGTGCAGCGTTGCCATTGATACCTCAGATGTGATCAACATACTTGCATAACTTAGTTGTGCAATATATCCATAGTACAGGGAACTTAGGCAATGAGTTGACAAGACATTGGATTTGAAAGATCAGACAACTGCACAATCTGAAAGAGCAATGAGGCACAAAACGTAGGAATGGTGGAGAATCTAACTTCCAACCAATCCGATATTTATCTCAAATGTTAAAAAGTGAAGGAAATGGAAGGTAAAAGATCGTGCTTAATTAATGTACACAATGAAATGAGGCAGGAATACATATCTATAATCAGCGTACACGGCTACCACACTTGTAGCTTCTTAATTATGAAGACTCATTTTGTGTTCTGAGTTTAAGGGACTATCCTCTGCACAAATGTAAAAAGCCAAACTTTATGAACGGTCACAGTCAGAATTGCAAAGACAGACAACCTGAAGGTAATTGCAAAAGAAAAACTGGAGAAGGAAAACCAGGGTAGTTTCATGTCTATGTAAGCTCAATTGTATTCATTTCTACACTCCCATTGGCCTTGTTCACACAGATGCTCCGAAGTTTGAAGGCAACACTGTAACGTTCTACAGCTGGCTGGGCAATGCAGTAAACATGTCGTGCCATGTTCTTGCCAACCCATCTCCTCTCTTGGGCTGGAGTAGAGATGGCTTGTCTCTGCCCAGTGCAAACCTCTCCTCTGTCATCATCCACCATAATGAAGGCCTCACTCTGCTGGAGGTGAGGATGGCACGGGGATGTTGATGATTACATCTGCGCTGACATTGTCCCTTATTGTAAAGGAAACCCTCCAACATCGCAGGGGTTAGGTTCCTGGAAAATGTCGCGATATTTGGAACCGCGAACGTGGAAACTAAGGGCCAATGGGAATAGGGGGGTTTGGTTCCTGGGCTTCGAGAAGATATCGAGGAAGATTGACGGTAGCCATAAATAAACACGTTGGTGACATTACCATTGAAATAAATACATTAAAAAAAAAAAAAATATATATATATATATATACACGCCATTGAAATAAACACATAAATGTATATGTATGTCAGACACACCTCCTGACTTATGGTGAGCATCGCCGCGGATTATGTCTCACACAGTAAAACCGCATAATCCGCACAGAACAACCATCCGTCTGCCACCCAGACAATTGTTCCTGCGAATGCAAACCGTTCAACCAGAAGGCACGTGATGTTACCAGCGGGAAAATCGAAACATGAGGAGTGTGAGGAGCACTCTGCTGATCCCCATTGCACAACAGTCCACTCCAAATATAAATATATGTACAGTATATGTATATATGTATATAATATTCATGCTATCATGTTACTATTGAAATAAACATGTAAATACAGTGTAAATTAAACACAAAAACAAATGTCTTTTACCTTTTTAATTTATTACATAACAGCAGCTGGGTGAGGATAAAAATATTGCGCACTGTTCCTACTGTCCTCTGCCGTAAATAGAAACCACAAGACATCTCGGGATGATGCTCTCAGAGGGGGAAGGGTGGAGTGGAGCATGGTAAGGGGTGTGCGGGGGAAGGGGTGAGCTGGGGAAAGTGATTTAGCGAACAGAAAAGCAGCATTAGCTTGACGACGAAGGTGTCTGCAGCATTGCCATGACCCACAATGGAGAAGGGTAACATGATCCTTAAGTCACCTTACCTTGAACTATGATCTTCCCTCCTTGGGGACCAAGGTAGGAGATGACATCATCTTCCGTCTCGTAATTGTTAAAAACCTGTTTCATTATAAATCCCTTCACCTCGATTTGTTTGAGCTTTGCATGAGAATGTGTTTGAGAATGGGGGTTCGCATCTGGGAGTCGGAAATTATATGTTTGGCAATAAGGTTTGAATACAGAGTTGGAAAATGAACTTTTGGGAATGAGATTTGAAGGATAATGAACATTTGGGATTAGGTTTGAAGGATAATTAAGGTTTGAATGAAAATGTAGGTTTACCAATGAGGAAGAGTACATTGGGGAAGATTTTACCGACAATCATTGATCCCGTAATGGCAGCCATACAGATGCTGCATTTTCTTCTCGAGCCAAACGATGTAACTCGATATTTTCGCCCAAAGTCATAACCTTTCTTTGCCTTTTGGTACAACTAACTTTGTCCATTGCTTTACATTTTGGCTCATTAAAAACGGTGCATGAGAAGTACCACAAGGCTCGTAATGGAAGGTAATCGTTCAATAACGGGACACAAACGATGACTCACCTCGGCTCAAAAACCGCGATTGGTCAAAATGAAATCCTTTGATAACGGAATGGGAATACAATTGGTTTCCCTCGATTGGAAGAAACCCGCGATCGTAGAACCCGCGATATTGGAGGGTTTCCTGTACCATAATATGAGAAGTGTTTTGGTGTTTGGTTGATTTCTATGCATTCATGAACTGTTTGATGGAATGAGTTGAAAACTGGTGGTTTTACTTGAGGTGTGCATGGGAAGGTTTTGGGCTTAAAAAAAAAAAAAAACATATATATATATATAAATAAAAATATCAGTGGTACTGGGGGATCAGGATGGAGGGGGGGGCAAGACCCCTATCATTTGCCAGCTTTGCTCTGTACGGTAATTGGGTTGGCCCAGGAGAGGTTATGACTGATGGTGAAGCTGAGGAATTCAAGAAACTGAACCTCTTCCAGTGGGTGACCACAGAAATAAATAGGTGGGTTTATTTGGTGATCTTTCTGGAGCGATAGGGCGAGACAGATAGATTTTCCAGCGTCATTGCGGTGCTCCTGGTGGGAGGGGGATATTACAAGTCGTACTGAAATATGCCAATTCTGGGGAAATTAACCCATCTATAATGACAGATTCTTTGCCAGTGGCTGTTTTAATCACATTTTCTCACTTTAATTGGTGTTTTTGTGTGCTTATACACTTCGTTAAATGTTACGGCTGTCATGCTTGTGGTATTCACAATATGGTCAGGCAAATGTGCCAGCATTTTGAAACCAATTCAGAAAGAATGTGTGATCATTTTTATTGGATACTCTTGATTTTATCTTCGACAACAGTTGTTAAATTACTGGTTCATTAATTTTGTGCCAGGGCAGATGATATCATGGATGCTCATTTGAAAAAGTCAGGAAATGTTTTGAATATGCATTTAGAAAGTACTCGAGTAGAGCATACATAAAGAATAATTTTTTTTTTACAAAAACATAATTTTTTTTTTCAACAGTAGTTAGAGGTCTAAAGGGTCTTGAGGGTCGAACAGGGTCAATATAATCTTCGGGTTTTAAAGTGTCTCATGGCATCATAGGTCCTAAAGGGTCTAACGGGGCCGAAAAAGTCTTAAGGATCTCAGAGTTATTAAAGGTCTAAGGGTCTGGGGTCGATAGGGTATACATGGTCTGTAGTATCTATAGGGTCTTAAGGGTTCTTGGCTTTCAAAGAGTCATCAGGGTCTTAGGAGTCGAAGGATTATATCTATGTATGTGTATATCTATATTAGTGTGTGTGTGCGTGCGTGCATGCATGAATGCATGTGTGCATGTCCTCCATAACTACAAATCCATAAAACCTAGCAGTCTGAAACTGCATGCACACAAAGAAAACTCCAAGGAAATGCAAGAGTGAAAATTGAGTGTTTGGGTTTATTAAAACACTCCTTTTGAAGATAGTTGACGGCCTTATTTAATTATATCCTTCATCAGGTGATCTTCGGCCACCTCGCTCTCTGGGGTCTCAAGGCGTTTCCTGGGTAACCTCACTGGGGCCTGAAGCTGCCATGTTTTTGGCCTGTTCAACCATGCCTTGACATTGAACAGGCCACACGATTTCTTTATGGGAATTTTTTTTTTCACTTTCCTCACTCATGTTATCGAAAAAATGCCTGTTCATCATAGCTACAAATCGCTGTATACATCACTTTTGTGTACTATAGTTTTCAAATTCGGAGCTTGGAGCGATTTCATGCATTACATGATACGAATTTCCACTATCTACTCTCACAGTCTAAAGTATATCATCGAAATATTATTTCGGTTTTGAGGATCGTATATCGGACGGACTAAATAAGTGTTAAAATCTGTTGTAATATCTCTGACTCTGGAAAATCCTCTTTATCTCTTTGCTGATGACTCCAAACTCTGCCGTACTATCTTATCATCCCTCAGACCGGCAAGCAGCAGCTTCTTCGCTCACTGCAGATCTGGATAAAAATCACAAACTGGTCCAACACGTGGAACATGTCTTTCAATCCGGACAAATCTCGGACAAATCTCACACTCTCACTATGTCTCTCTGATAGGACCGTTTGGAACCCCCCCCCCCCCACCCCCAT
The DNA here is from genome assembly GCF_056783735.1 of Eptatretus burgeri. NCBI lineage: Eukaryota > Metazoa > Chordata > Myxini > Myxiniformes > Myxinidae > Eptatretus > Eptatretus burgeri. The sequence continues at coordinate 139,988,359 of NC_140963.1, forward strand.
CCACTTTCTCAACAATCCTCTGGAAGAAGTCCTTTCTTTGAAGCTTCTGGGTCTCACAATCTGCCATGATCTTTCCTGTGAAAGCCACATTTCCAACCTGGCCTCCAAAGCCAGTCGCTGACTCGGAATCCTCCGTCATGGAAAGTCCTTCCTCGGCCCATCTGAGCTCCTGACCACATACAAAGCTTTCGTCCACAGCCTGATGGAGTACTGCTCTCCCCTCTGGGTTGGTGCTCCTGCTTCCCACCTTTCTCGGCTTCACGATGTGAAAACGAAGGCATTTTGGATCATTGGGATCTCCCGCGATGAGGCTGAATTTTTGTTCCTCACACTCTCTCACCACAGGCAGGTCGGTGGTCTTTGTCTTCTACCGTCTCCTCTCCGGTCTCGCCCCCCCTGCTGTGTCTGCGATTTGTCCCCACCATATTTCCGCAGGGCACTCAAGGTCCAGCAACAACCCTCTTCTGGTAAAACTACCAAAATCACAAATCACTGCTCACCTTCACTCTTTTATTCCTCTTTTTTCCCGCTTTTGGAAAAAAACTCCCTCACTCTGTTCAATCCTATTCTTCCCTCCAGGCCTTGAAAACAGCTGTTCACCATCACCTCCCCCATCCAAATCCTCAATCTTTTCTACCCCCGTTAATCCACCCCAAACCCACCTCCTTCAAATTCCCTGCTTCCCTTCCTGAAAGTCCCTGTAATGTCCATCTTGTATACCCCGTGTTCCCTGCCCCATCCCTCTCCCTTCCACAGATCTCCTCACGTCTCTGTTCCCCACTGTTTTGTCCTTCCCACTCCTGCCCCTCTTGTCTCATGCCCCCCTTGCTGTGCGTTGTGTGTTTGTTCTCATACGAGCCTCATCAAGGTATACAAAAAACATCTGATAATTTAAAGAAATAACGAGTCTTATAACTAAGCTGACATACCTATTTACCTTAAGTCAGCAAGGCTATGGTCCCTCCTTTTCCATAGATACGCAAGAAAATGTGAAATTTCCAAAGCATTAAACTTACCTTTTTCTCCTGTTTTGAGAAATATATATATATATATATATAATGTTTTTTTTTGTTTTTTTTAGCATAATGTATACATTTTGTTATGAGTGATTCTTGACCATTGAGAAATGGGGCCAAAAACGATATGTGGCACGATATCTCAAAAAGTTGTGGATGGATTTTGACAAAACTTGGTGGATGAATTGGTTAGATGACAAGAACAAGCTGATTAGATTTTGGTTCAGGTCAGCAGATTCGGCCTATCGGTGGGATATAAAACATAACTGTTCAGCTTGGTGGAGGTATACGCTCTACTGAGTTCTGTTTTAGTTCTTCATGGTTTGCCTCCAGGCCAATGTGCCCATCCAGTCCCATCTACAAAGACATGAAGAATGATGCTGGAAAAAAAATGGTTCCACCCAATTGAACAGTGCTGCAACCAATCAACGAATTAAGGGAAAAATGGGCACACCTAATTGGTTTGTGCAACGACCAATCGACGAGTGAATATTGGCGATACAGCTATAGCCACACAACCTCTATTTATCTTCTATATTATTTCCGAGTTTGTGGTTTCGTGTCGCGCTATCTTCGACTTTGTTCTGCGCCCGAGTAACGTGATATTCGGCTTACATTATCTCAAAGACCATATGAGGTGTATGGCACAAAAAAGTAAATAAAATGGTTCTGAAACAGTGAAATTGTATTCCACTTACTGCATTAAAGTAAAATTACTACTGATACTCTGCATCAGTTCCTTTCTCAAACACACCCACCCCAACATGTCGCGCAGAGCACTGGTTATGCTAGTTATAGTAAATTCAGAGAATACATAACCAGTATAAAATCATGAATGAGACAAATACAAACAGAAAAAAGTTTCAGCACAGGCTGCAATTTTTTTCTGGACCATAGCAATAATTGAGAAAATCGTTTAGAAATTGTAGCTTTTATCAAAAGTAAACCATATATTGGTGCATATTTGACAAGTGACTTGAGATAAATTCGTTTGACAGATGTTCTGTGGATGTTTTTTTAATATTTTTAATCACAAAATGAGGATATCTGCAATGGCACTGTTTTGCACCAACAAACACGATGATTTTATGATGGGGCTGCTGGCATCCAATGATGTTAAACAGAATGAAAGTCTCAAAAGGTTAATAATGTGTGTAAGCACCAACAGAACGAATGACTTACAACCCTCCTCATGTCCTGAAAAAGCCACTGAAGGGAGTTGTTGCCATTGTTGGTGCAAAGCAGCCTCCAACTGTACCAGAGTCTTTACAGGAAGATCCATTTTCTTAATTATGGGCCAAATAATGTCCCAAACATGCTCTTAGATTTAAGTTGGAACTCTTTGCTGGCCAGGACAATGTTGTGATGGCATCATTTCACAAGAAATCGGTAACTGCACGAGAGTGGTGGGATTTGGCATTGCCGTCCATCAATACAGGTCTTCTTAAAAGTGGGGCTTGTCAAATAATGGACACAACAACATGATCCCAAATGTTCCTGTGGTGCTTTTCACCTGTCGGGGTTAACCTTTTCCAACATTTCCAAAATACAGGCTGACTGCACACCTTTTTATTCCTTGCTTCTCCCATCTATGGAATTTCCTTCTTGAGTCTATTCAATGTCATGCTTCCTTCCAGGACCTCAAGCAGGCAGTGTACCACCCTCTCTCTGTTCATCCTCCATCCCAACCCATGATCTGTATTTACCCTCATTGACCATTCCAAACCCAACTCTCTTATTTGCCGATTTCAATGTTTCCTCTCCCTTCTTTCTCTCTCTCTATTGCTCTCTGTCTCTGTCTGTCTGTCTGTCTGTCTGTCTGTCTGTCTCTCTCTCTCTCTCTCTCTCTCTCTCTCTCTCTCTCTCTCTCTCTCTCTCTCTCTCTCTCTCTCTCTCTCTCTCTCTTGTTCAGGATTTTGTAATTTATTCAGGGTTTAATAAAGTAATAACTCATCTACTCATCACTAAAGACACGGTGAGATCTTTAACCTCCAACAGCAAATGCTGGTAGATAGGATGCCCAGCTTAACATCCATTCAAAGAATGGCGCACTTTGTGATGCAATGCTTAGCACAGAAAGCACCATGGTGACCGTTTATAGTCGGGGTCAGGAATCAAATACAAGCTTAGCAGTTCAAAGGTAAGTGCATTATCTTTTCACCATCTTAGCGGAGTATTGGGTGTGTGGTATGTAATATCCTCTAAATAGTGATACAACAATCCATGTACAAATCTGGCCACTTATCATGACTTTGAAAGATAAGAACATAACTCTTTCAGGCAAGCACGATGTACTGATTTGTATTATGCATGACACTTTTACTTGTTTGTCACAGGATTCACAAATTCAGGTGGCTCTTGTGCCAGTGTTGCCATTATCGGAGACAAGTCTTAGCTTTTAATGGCATAGAAATGTGACAATGGTGAAAAACACCACGCTATTGTCGCATCTTCTTTCAAAATTTTGAACCCACCGGAATCTTTCCTAATGGTGAAGTTTTGAAAGTGTCACGCTTGATCATTGTACAAACTTCTCTCTGAAAAACCATTCACCAAACGATTCGCTCGGCTTTGTCTTTGAATTGTTACGTGAACCCACACAACTGGAGCAGCATTCTCAAAGCGGTGGTGTCGATGACCCTTTGGTTTCGGGATTCTGATTGTCGTTAAGTGATTGGTGCTGCTCACTCTGAGCACACAATGTGTAATGGTGCGCTGGTGACAGTTGAAGTGATTCAGTTTTGGCTCCTCTCTTTTGTGTTGTGCTGCCATCTTTCCAGCTTCAGCATTGCACTTATAAGACTGTTCGTATTCGTTAAATAGTACACTGTCACGTGCAGGAATAGCCGCGCAAGCACAGTTGTTACATTGTGCACACGCGGGTGCTAAGGAATTGAATCGCAGCATCTTTATAAAACGAGGTTGTTGATTAGTTTCACAAGAGTGTTGTGAATGCAATTTGCAAGTCATACACACCCAACTCAATACATTTTGAGTAAGTGACCAGAAAAAATACATTTCACAATTTCTGAGAACCATGTATCATTCCGATGTTCAGTTTATTTCCCAGTTCGAGTCGTTAGCTTTTTTTAAAACGGGAAAGGGCGTTTTGGAGAGTGAATGTCCTGTTTTTTTGTGGCAGCCTTGATTTGTTTTATCAATTAACCAGACTCAGTGGCATAATAGTTAGAGCATCTGCTCTGAGTCTGGGAAGTCGGCAGTTCAAACCCCAGCTGAGTGATACCAAAAACTTTTAAAATGGTATGTGCTGCTTATTTGCTTGATGTTCAGCATTAAAAAAGAACAAGGGCATGGACAATCCCCTTAGGTTGGCATAAATAGAAAGGAGGAAATGCCACACTGAGTGCACTGAGAAATGCGGTGCCATTGTTGTGACGTCACTGGAACCCAAGGTACCCCGGGAAGTGACGGCACTTCCCCCAAGCTCAGTGACTGTGTTTGTCTCGTCGAATAATCTTGTGTTGTGTCGCATCGCATATGTTCGTCTGGATGTCCATGCGCATGTGTGTGGCAGCTCCACTACATGCCTTAGATCATGCTTCAAAAAACATATTTGGTTCACATGCTTGCCAAGGCTGTTTCCCACTGTGAGCTGTTTATTTCTGGGTTTTCTGTCGTTGCCAGGGAAGCTCAGAGCCACTGATCAGGTCAGAGACTTTCACATGGACTAAACAGACCGTTAAAGCAGCTGTAAGAAAACGTGGCCATTTTTGTTGCTCCATCAATGGATATGCTGAGGATTGATAAATCTTGTGCATTGTAAAGTCTTATTTAATGTTATAATTGCCTTCCGCATTGGCAGTTATTTATAATCAAACACAAATATATGGATGCTAATTGATCAGACAAATAATACAACTGTTTTGTTGCTGATGTTTGCAGCACTGTACCCTGTAACTTGGCGAATTTTTTTTCGCAAAGTTTGTTGTCTGTTTGTTTGTCTGCCTGTTTGTCACACGGTTTTTGGCCACAGTTTCAAGCAATCGTTCTGAATTTTTTTGGATATGGAGGTGACCGACCAAGGACAGCAACGTTTAATTTTGGTGAAGACCTGAATCTGGATTCGGATCCGAGAATTCTTCAAGTTATTCTTCATCATTGAGAGATCGGGCCAAAAACAATATATAGCACAATATCTCAAAAGCTTATGGACGGATTCTGATGAAAATTGGTGACGAACAGGTTGGGAATGCCACGAGGAAAAATTGATTCAATTTTGGTGAAGATCCTATTCCAGATCTGAATACGAGAGTTATTTAATTTTAGCTGATTCTTCACCGTTGAGAGATGGAGCTAAAAAAAGATATTGCATGATATCTCAAAATTTTGTGGATGCATTTGGACAAAACTTGGTGGATATGGGTGTGTGACAAGGACTAAATGATTCGATTTTGGTGAAGATCCGAATTCGGATCTGGATCTGAGAATTTTTCAAGTGATTCTTCACCATTGAGAGATTGAGCCAAAAGCAATATATAGTAAAATATCTTCAAAGGTTATGGATGGATTCTGCAGAAACCTTATGGACAGGTTGGGTGTGTGACAAGGACGAATTGAATCGATTCTGGTGAAGAATTCGAATCCGAATACGAGAAGTTTTTTAAAGTGATTCTTCACCATTAAGAGACGGGGCCAAAAACTATGTGTTGCATGATATCTCAAAAAATGTTGAGGCTCATATGAGAGCTAACACAGAACGTACAACAAGGGGAGCAGGAGACAAGAGGGTGGGAGAGGGAAGGAAAAAACAATGGGACACAGAGACGTGAGGAGATCTGTGGAAGGGAGAGGGTGGGGCGGGATACACAGGGGAAACAAGATGGACACGACATGGACTTTCAGGAAGGAAAGCAGGGAATTTAAATGAGGTGGGTTTGGGGTGGATGAACAGGGGTAGAAAAGATCGTGCGTTTGGATGGGGGAAGATAAAGGGGGAGGGGAAGATAAAGGGGGGTGATAAGGGGAAATATAGGGGGAAGATAAGAAATGGTGGTGAACAGCTGTGTTGAAGACCTGGAGAGAAGAGTGGGATTGAAGAGAGTTGGAGTTTGTTCCAAAGATGGGGAAAAAGAGGAATGAAAGAGTGAAGGAGAGCAGTGATTCTTGAGTTTGGTGGTTTTACTAGAAGGGGGTTGCTGTCAGACCTTGAACACCCTGTGCAAAACATATCTTAGACAAAGCAGGGGGGGGGTGAGGCCAGAGTGAAGACTGTAGAAGACAGAAAGACCACCGACTTGCCTGCGGTGAGAGAGTGAGTGAACCAAAGACAGCCTCATCACGGGAGATACAGCAATGCCAACCCTCCCGATTTCATCGGGAGGATTCCGAAAATTCACCCAAACTCCCGCCCTTACGATCACTATCCTTATCCTCCCGAAATTTTGATATTTTTGCACTGTTCACTAATCAGAATGTACTAGTATGAGAATTGAATGAAAAGCATCGTCTGCTACGTATAGCATGTGGTAACTCCATAACGTTCGCTGCTACCAAATTGTACGTAAAAAATTGCAAATTCAAATGAGGAGCAGCGAAACATTGGGTCTGGATCTCGCTTATGCGATCATGCACTGAGATTTAGTGCATGCGGTATGTGTGCAATACAGTGCATGCGGTATGTATGCACAGTGTATATGCATGCAGCTGGGCCCCGTACCAGCCCGGCGGTCGCGACCACCGTGCGGTGTTTAACAGCCGCTAGAGTTCTACGAGTCGCGCTGCAGCTGTGGAACATCGACTTCGAAGTTACCGATGCTTCAAGCCCTCGATGTTGATTACGAAATGGCAGAAAAGAAGCTTACGAAGACCAAGAAATGGTCTCAGAAGTACAAGACCGAATACAGTCTCCAATACCCGTGTATTCGAAAGTCTGAAAGAGGAATTCATCATGCGTATTGTACAGTATGCAGCGTTGATATTTCAGTTGGGCACGGAGGTCGCGATGATATTCGGAAGCACGTTGGAAGCAAACGGCACACAGACATTGCAAAGGAGAGATCTTCGAGCACGAGTACCGGGACACTTCTGAAGGATTTCACCAAACAAGGGGCAAGCGAGGACGAGGATGTTACCCGGGCGGAACTTCTCTTTAGTGGATTTATTGTGGAACATAACTTGCCCATATCAGTCTCAGATCATGCTGGACCTCTATTTCAAAGATGTTTCCAGATTCAAAAGTTGCTTCAAAGTATCAATGTGCAAGAACAAAAACTTGCAAGATGTGCAAGATCTGCAAGAACAAAAAAAAACAAAAAAAAAAAACAAGAACAAAAAGCAAGAAAAAAAAAAGAACAACAAAAAAAAAGAACAAGAACAAAGAAGAAAAAAGAACACTGGTGAACAATTTTTTACTTTCTGAATGTTGTCTAGATTTCTACAAGTGAATTAGGGTATTCTGGCACTGCTGAATCAGGAAATGGCATCCGTTTCTCTCCATCAGGTCAGGTTTTTGTGCTAAGTTGATTTGAAAAAATCAGATCTTGTGACAAAATCAATTACATTTTGTGGCATTATCAGCTGATTTTTGTCAACACATATCATCCTAAACATGTTTTAAGAAAAAAATGTTTTGCCAACAACATTTATTGATTACATGATAGAAACATCGATTACTGTCATCTGAATGGTGGGCATTGATAAAGGTAAGTACAAGTAAATTGCATGTTGCGTCACCACTGTTCAAACTTCAGGGCTTGAACTTCCGTTTCTTCGAACTCCTGGAATGTTCAGCGGCAGGGAGGTCTCTCTTCAGATTCCAACAGTAGTCAGCCATCATGACTGCGTCCCAGCGACCCTGATACCTGGTCTCCATCTCCTTCATGTCCTGATGGAATCTCTCCCCTGCTTTCGTCACTCATTGAACCCAGGTTCTCAGGAAACCGGTTCATATGTGAAAATAGGTAATGCATCTTGATGCTCATGTTGCCAGCCCAGGTTTCTGAAAGCAGTCAGCATGTTGTTGACAAGTTCTGCGTAGTTTCTGGCCTTATTGTTGCCAAGAAAGTTCTTCACTACCAAAACAAATGTCTTCCACGCTTCCAGTTCCACTTCGTTCATTGAGTTTTTGAACTCTGGATCTCTGATGAGCTGACGGATCTGAGAACCATCAAAGATGCCAACTTTCAACTTCTCCATGGTCAATCCTGGAAAAGCCTGGCACAAGTAAGTGAAGCAGTCACCATCTTTGTCCAGAGCCTTGGTGAACTGCTTGATTAAGCCGAGCTTGATGTGCAGCGGTGGGAAGAGTATTCTGTCTCTGTCCACCAGAGGGTCGTTGATGACGTTTCTTTCTTTGCATGGCACCAATTCCTCCCGCACAGGCCAGTCCTTCTTCGTGTAATGCTGAGCACGGTCCCTACTATCCCACATGCACAGAAAACATGGGTACTTGGTGAAGCCAGACTGTTGTCCCAACAAAAGTTCACCATCTTCAGGTCAACACAAATAAACCACTTATGCTGATCATAACCAATTTTCTCCAGCACGTACTTCACCGCTTCATACTTCTCCTTCAGTGTAGTCGAGTGAGCAATGGGTACAGAGGCAAACTGGTTGCCGTTGTGTAGCAGAACACATTTCAGTGATCGCTTGCTGCTGTCAATGAACAGTCTCCAATCTTTGGGTTCGTACTGTGGCACTCCAAGCTTGAGCAGAAGCGCATGTCATAAATTGGCGCATGTAGGTATTGTACATTCTTCAGAGTTCGTTATTTCAAGAAATACAACTTTTTTGTATCACATTATTACAAAATCTGCCCCATTAACTTTAGTTTTGATCCCACAGAACTTTATGCTTTGCCTCACCAATTTTGGAAGATTTTGAGGTTTTATGACTTCAAACTGATCCCTTTTCGACATAATCACCCAGAACTATCGTACCTGAATACTTCTTGTCATTAAAATAATTATTTCCAATTAAAACAATTATTTGACATGACATTTTACCCCACCAACTTCTTCTAAAATGCTCCACACATGCGTACATGTGAACAAAAATGTAAAAAACGACATGTGGCCATATCTCAAAAACTTGACCTGATTGAACAAAACTAATGTGAGTTTTGGATTCAGCGCATCAGATTCGTCCTAAATCAGCTTAAAAAATGCAGACAACAAATTTGTTGTTGACCAGTGTAATTGGTGAGTTGTCAAATGTTACTGCTTCATCTATTGCCGATATTGCTAGACTAGCTCCATTTAGCCTAGCTACAGACGGTAGCAATGACAGTGGTGAGGCCCAGCTATATCCTGTCCTGATTTCGTACTATGACAACAGTGCTGGGATTGTGAAGCAAGGTTTGCTAAGTTTGCCTGCGTGCAAACAAGATTCCACTGGAGAAAACATTTTCAAACTGCTTGATCATGAGTTCAGTGACAGGAAAATTCCGTGGGGAAATTGTGTTTCCTTTTGTGCTGATAATGCCTCTGTCATGGTGGGCAAGCCCAAAGGTAAGCTGCTTATATCCACAAACAAAATCCAGAGTGCTACATCATGGGATGCCCTTGCCATATGATGCACAATACGTAAGAAGACGGCTCAGGCCTTACCCATTGAATTAGATGACTTTCTCATCGATATTTACTACTACTTGGACAAAAGTAGTAAACGCGCGTCAAAGGAGTGAAAGCACTGCAAGAACTCTGTGATGCCCCGACACACAAGATTCTGAAGCATGTCGCAACAAGGTGGCTGTCCCTTGGTCAGTGCCTAGACAGGCTGATTGAACAGTAAAGCCACTTCGCCTCTTCTTCAAAGAAGAAGTCCGAAGAAAAATGCAACCAACTGTAGCCAAGACTCTAACAACGAGCAAGAAGGACGGCACTGTATCTACTGCCAGTACTGGCACTGCAGGATCAAGCACTAGTGGAGCAGCATATTCACCACTACCACTGCAGTATCTGCTGCGAAGAAGACAGCAGGGACAGCACCAAAACCAATGCTGAGAGCAGGTAGCATCACCGGCCCTTCATCACGTTCATCTACAAAGCAGATCCCTTCAGAGTCGAGAAAGACTGTGATAGTCCCATCTACAGGCAAAGAAGGACCCAAGTTAAGTTCTGCTTTTGCCAAATCACTTGATAGAAGCTCAGCAAAACCTTCGAATCAGAGGTCTTCTTCCTTGGCTGCACCTACCTCAAGCTCTCTCCTCCAAACGTAAAATTGGATCTGGTACTACGAGTCTGACCTCTTCTGCTGGCAGTAAACGCAAGTGTGATCGCCCTGCGGCTAAGTGTACTACGAGTTCTACAACTAAAAGCGCATCTTCCTCAAACACTGTGCAGGAATCTAGAGAAAAACGTGTCAACAGGATGTTCTTGTCTCCACAAACAAAACTCTATTGTTTCTTCCTTCGATATGCTAACAAGCTTTTTGAGAAGGGGAATCTTCTGCTCCAAAGAGGCAGACCCTGTATTCATCTCCTGCACGGAGAATTGAATGGTCTTCTGAAAGATATCTTCGTATGGTTTTGAAACCATCGGTGTCATCGGTTGCTCTGGTAAATGTACCCTTCTCTGACAGAAATCATCAGAAGAATGATGAGGACCTCATGATTGGGAACGATGCCAAACTGTATATAAGGGAACAAAGGAGTCTCAAGAAATCCACCTTCACTCTGAGTGAGTCAGACATCCAAGGTTTCTTCAGTGCAGTTCGCTCATATTATGTGAAAGCCTGCAATTACATCTTCAAAACCTGGCCGCTAGATGATGAATTAGCCAAGCATGCTCAGGTGCTGGATGTTAAGCTACACCAAGAAGTGGGGTTTGACTGTGTGGAGTTTTTCATCAAGAAATTCCCCTGTCTGTTCAGTGGCGGTGATAGTGACATAGACAGTCTTGAGAGTGAATTCGCTCACTACCAGGCAGACGCCTCCATAGCTACAATTGCTACCGAGACAGTGAGAGTGGATGAGCAGTGGCATCGGATTTCACAACTCACAGATCCCTGCACTGGTGCCAAGAAGTATCCTAATTTGAGCAAAGTGATGAAGGGAATCTTGGTCATTCCTCATTCGAACGCATCATGTGAGCGGGCACTCAGTCTTGTACGGAAGAATCATACTGAATTTCGTCCCAATTTGAGTGTCAAAACCCTGGAAGCTCTCTTAATTGAAAAACTAGCTCATAGCACCCCTTGCTACCAGAGAGAATACAGCAAAGACATAATCAGAAGGGCTAAAGAGCCACACAGCTGTCACTCAGCAAAGCTGCCATGGAAAAAGCAAGCAGCAGTAGTACCAGCCAGTAAGGTAAGAAAAATATTGCTTCTTTTGTGCTTTTTGTTAATCTTTGATTGTCCCCTAACTTACTAATATTAACATACATGTAACATTAAAAAGTGCACAATTTTCCCCTTTTTTTGTTCAAAAAGTGGGAATTCTTAACATGTTAAATGCTCCAACATAGGGCTCAGAGGGCACTAGAGAGCGTCTAGAACCCCAGAGCTTCCAGGGCCCTAAGGCGGGCCCTGGACCCCGCCGCAAGGGTCGAGCGCTCCGCGCTCGAGATGTGCGCTTCGCGCACATTATTTGGTGTCGGTTGAAAATCCTCCCTAATTCTGATTTCCAAAAGTTGGCATCTCTGGAGATACCAATGATCCTAAATGCCTTGGTTTCCACAGTGTGAAGCTGAGAAAGATGAGAGGTGGGAGCACCAGCCCAGAGGGGAGAGCAATACTCCATCAGGCTGCGGACAAAAGCTTTGTATGTGGTCATTAGCTCAGGTGTGTCAAGGAATGACTTTGCACGACAGAGGATGTGCAGTCGGTGACTGGCTTTGGAGGCCAGCTTGGAAATGTGTCTTTCCCAGGAAAGATCATGGCAGAGAGTGAGACCTAGAAGCTTGAGTGAAAGGACCTCTTCAAGAGCATTGTTGAGAAAGTTGATGGGGGGTGGGGGGTTTCCTGATGCTCCTTTCGGAGAGACATAGTGAGAGTCTGAGATTGTCCGGATTGAAAGACATGTTCCATGTGTTGGACCAGCTTGTGATTTTATCCAGTTCTGCAGAGAGTGAAGAGGCTGCTGTTTGCCGATCTGAGGGATGACAGATGGTACGGCAGAGGGTGGAGTCATCAGCAAAGAGATAAAGAGGATTTTCCAGAGAGTCGGAGAGATCGTTGATGAAAACCAGAAAAAGAACAGGGCCCAGAACACTGCCTTGAGGAACTCCAGCCTGGACAGGAAGAGGGGATGAGAGAACTCCATTGAGGGCCACACGTTGGCTGCGACAGGAAAGGAAGTCTGCGAAGCATGAGTGGAGATGTCCTTCGATACTCAAGGAAGAGAGTTTGGTGAACAGGGCAGGGTGCCAGACCGTATCGAAGGCACACGATGTATTGATGGAGATGGCTCTGATTTCATGTCTGACATTGAGGACCTCCATCCATTGTTGGGAGAGAAGAAGCAACATATCCAGGGTAGAGTGACCTGGTCTGAAACCAAATTGATGATTGGAAATGAAGCCATTGGAGAAGAAGAAGGATTTAAAGTCTGAAGAGATGAATGATTCCATATCCTTTATGATGATTGGGAGAAGGCTGATTGGTCTGTTGTTGTAGTGATCTGTTTTTGCACCTTTTTTGTGGTAATGAGGATGTTTTTCCCATTGTTTTTGTGGTAATGCATAGTGGTAATGTTTGCTGATTTCCAAGCAGATGGGAGATGACCTTGAGCAAATGAGAGGGTGAATAGAACAGAGAGAGGGTGAGCAGGAGCAGAGGAGCAGGTTTGTAGGACACGTGGGCTGATGCCATCTGGACCGTTTGCAGAATGAGTCGAGGTTTGACAGCAAGCTCTCCACCTTGTCACGAGAAAAGGACACGGAAGCCAGGAACAGTTGGTTGTGACTGGGTAAGGTGGGTACAGAAAGCGATGGGTTTGGGACACAATATTTAGAAGCAAACACCGAGTTTAGGCATTCAGCCTTTTCACGTGCAATGTCAGCCGTGCGGCCATTTGAGGTAAGGGAGGGGATGGAGGGGGGAACATACACCAGAAACAGATTTGATTAAATGCCACCAGGATTTGGAGGAGGGAGAGAGGTTTGAGGGTTCAGACTTGAGATTCGAAAGATGTTTTCTAGCTCTCCTGAGGGTAGACAAACTTGTTCCGAGCTTTATGGAAGGAACTGAGATTACCCTCAGTTGGATTTGCTTTCCATGAGGCAAAGGCAAGTTGTTTCAGGACAACTGCCTCGCCACAAGCTTCAGTAAACCAAGGGCGGGAGGAAGGGTAAGACAACTGAACACGAGAGGGGATAAATCTGTGCATGAGGGAGAGCAAGTTTATTTGAAAGAATTCCCAGGATGAGTTGATGTTTGAGAAAGTAGTGATAGGAGACCAGTCTGTAAGTTTGATGGCTGCTCGGAGACCCTGCCAGTCGGCTTGAGTGAAATGCCAGACTCGACGGCGGTGAGGTGGTTCTCTGATAACAGCCAGAGAGATGTCCACTTTGACAAGGACGTGGTCAGAAGAACCAATTGGAGCGAAGGAAGAGCAGCAGATATTGTCAGGGAAATTTGTCAAAATCAGATCCAGAATAGATGGAGTACCATTGGTTGAGATCCGGGTCGGGAAGTTGACCGATTGAGTCAGTCCCAATGAGTCGCAGAAAGCTTTTGCTGAGGTGCCATGGCAGGTGAGAGAGGTTCCCACACCTAGCCAACTGGCGTGATGACAATTGAAGTAACCACATAAGAGGAAGAGAAAGTTTGGATGAGAAGATAGAAGATGGTCCATGTTTTCGGAGAGCGAGATGTAAATGGAGTCGTCACTGTTTGGTGGACGGTACAGCACACATATAAATATGAGGTGGGAGTGGAGGGGAAGCTGTAGCCAGAGGTATTCCTGGGAGTGTGGGGGAGAGAGGGCAGTGCATGGGGAGTGAGGAATGGAGTATTTGATGAAGAAAGCAACTCTGCTGCGAAGATGAGGCTCAGGTCTGTCATACTGGAGGAGGGAGTAACCAGGGAGAGATACTGGGGAGTCAGAGACATCTTGAAGGAGGAAAGTTTCTGTCTTGCAGATTATGTCTGGTTTGTCAGTAGCAACCTGTATGGAAAGATCTGTCAGGTTTGAGCGAAGGCCTTGGATGTTTTAGGTCCACATTGTTAAGGAAGAGGGAGGGGTGGAGGCTTTGGGGGCAAACGAGGGGAGGGTAGGATGAGGGAGGAGTGGGGGGAAGGGGTCGGGAGAGTTGTTCAAAGAGTGGCGGGGGGGATTGCAGAAGAGTTTGGGGAGAGGGACGGATAAGGAGTACAAAAGTCTCGGTGGTGATGGGTTGATGTACAGTGGGGAGTAATATGAGAGGGGGCAGAGGGCAGTTGAAGTTTGGAGAAGGTGGAGTGATGAGACGGAAGAGAGAAGGTGGGGGAAGGCGGCAGCTTTGTGGATTTGAGCGGGGCCAATTTTGAGGAGGGGCAGTGAGGAGGAAGGTTGGAGGGAGAAGGGTGAGAAGGAAGAGTTAAGGGAGAAGGTGAGGGGAGTTTTTGAGAAAGATGAGAGGGACGCTTGGAGGGGGGAGAGTGTGAAGGTTGCTTTGAGAGGGAGGGTGAGAGGGAACCTTTGAGAGGGAGGGGAGATGATGAGGTCAGGCACAGCCAAGGGGCAGGAAATCGATGGGAGAGGTGGGGAGAGGGGAAGGATGAGACTCGGTCGAAGTTTGGTGAAGAAGGGAGTGGGCAGGGGAAGGTACAAGATTTGAGGGGTTGGGAAGAGGGGAAGGCATGCTGAGTGGAAAGAAGGAGCATGTTTGTGGTGATGAGTGTTATGATTGGGAGAGTCAGATATCTGATAAGAATGGAGCCCACAGATGTTAGAACACCACACACTTTGTGACAACAGATGAGCTGAGACTGAAGAAGAAGACAGTGAAGAGGTGCCAAGAGTGGAGGTAGGATGATGGGCAAGATGGGAGGTGTAAGGAGAGGGGGTAACAGGTGAGGGATTATGAGGAGCTAGATTTAAGTCGGTGGAGTGAATTGGCACTGAAGTTGGCAAAAAAGGACAATTGATGGAACACGAACATACATTGCAAACCGAGTTACGTCAAAACTTGGGAGAGGAGTTGGTTAGGTAACAATTACAAACCGATTCAATTTTGGTTTCGGTCCAGATTTAGATCCGACCTATCAGTGGGATACAATTGGTAAATTATTCAGCCTGGCGGAGGTATGCGCTCCACCGAGTGCCATTGTTTTACCAAGTGTCACTCTGAGTTTTTTTCAGTTTTTTTTTCATCTGGCCTAAAAAAATGAATGTTGAGTTTCTGGTAACCCGACCGACCCCAATAATTCCTGCCGACCCCAATTATTATTAGTATTATTATTTTTGCGAGGGTCAACTTCCGGGTAGCCATTTTATGTCCTCTGTGCTTGGCATTACTTTGTGCCATTGTTGACCGCTGTGATCTCAACAGAGAAAATCACCTGCTGTTTATTTCGGTTAAGGTGTCAGAAAGTTTTATCGACATTTTAAAAACATTGCACAACCCACCTGGGACACATCCATTGTGTCTTGTTCAAAGTCGGAAAATGGATCCTGGATCGACATTCCCGACTTTGAGAGAAGTCATGGCTGCCGTGCAGACATTTTGTGTTCGTATTGTTCACTTAAAATGTTGATGTGGTCACCAAGACACACAAGATGTCAGACCCATGATGTCTGCATTTGACATACTTATGTCTGGTGAAAAATGGTGACCACAAAAAATTTTCTTGAAAATCATTTTAAGCCGGTTTTGTTTCAAAGAGAAATAGCAAGATCTTATCATTTTCTCAGTTTTGTGTGTGCCTTTAATAGATGGTACTGTACTTTGTGGGGGAGGGGCCCGTTTGTACCCTGCAAACAGTATTTATACACATTTTATTTTATACCAGCAAATACCACGTGTTGCTTCGCTGACGGGAATAAAGGGGAGGAGGGAGTGGGAGGAGAGGAGGGGGGGAGGGGGGAGGGGGGCAGCAGGGGAAGCAGAGAGGTGAGGGGAAAGGGAGGAGGAAGTGGCGGGGGGGAGAGTGTGGAGGGGCAGAGGGAGGTATTTGGGGGGTTAACAATTGCTATGTTGCCAGATTATGCAGAATAAATTTAAAGTGGATTGGTTTGGGGGTGGGAGGAGAGTGTGGAGGGGCAGGGGGTGAGGGGGGGGTGTTTAACAATTGCTATGTTGCCGGATTATGCAGAATAAATTTAAAGTGTATTGTTTGGGCGTGGGGGGCGTGTTAAAGTTTCTTATTTTGAGGAGTACATACTTCCTGGTTGCCCCATTGGGTGTAATCTAGGGTTTTTGTTCCTGGAAAGGGTATAATATGTGAATATACAACATTATTTGAGATGATGAATGGGAGATTAGTATTGTTCAGTTCCTTCATGTGTCTTGTTGAGCCATGCTCATGATATGTTATCTTTATCACTGCTGAGACTAGCTTCACTGTGTAAAGGAAACCTTACAGAGATACTAAATTGTTATCATTTAATCTTCGGACTTATGTACACAATACTGTTTTACCCCTAATTTGGTATCTCATGGTGGACATGTTAAAGTTCATG
Organism: Eptatretus burgeri; assembly: GCF_056783735.1. Taxonomy (NCBI): domain Eukaryota; kingdom Metazoa; phylum Chordata; class Myxini; order Myxiniformes; family Myxinidae; genus Eptatretus; species Eptatretus burgeri. The sequence continues at coordinate 140,004,940 of NC_140963.1, forward strand.
ATTATTCGATATCTTTTAAACTCTCAACATACACATCCTGGTTGGAAAGATGTGGAATCTCAAATCCTGTACTGCTTCCATATAAACACGTCCAACCCCCCCCCTCAAAAAACCCCAACCTACCCCATTCATCGAGCAGCAGGTTACCAGAAACGTAACATTCTTTTGGGGGGCCTTAGTTTGTTCATGAGATAAACTGTTTGTAGGTAACTCGGTTACTGTTACAGCAAAGAGAGATGGACTCGTGAGGATTTTCTAGATAAGTGTTTCCTGTGCAGCTGCACTTAACTTATTTGCAATTGTTCCGTGTCATATGATGGTAATAGTAATCATCCTGGGTATTGATCATCATGCTGTGCAGTGACCAAAAGGAAGTACGCAACCAGAGGACTTTTTACCTTTTGGATTTCATCAGGCCACAATTGTTTCAAGCCATCTTGTTGTGCTCCTGATTGTTCCCATAGCTGCTATTCTCCAGTGCATTACCAGTATTGTTCTGTGGGATTGTGTGAACAGGAATGTGATTTGCACACCTCTACATCAGCACATGTGGCTGGCAGGATGGCCTCTCGGTACACACATTTGCATCTAAGCTCTCCAGCCTGGGTTCGAATCCCCACCCAGCAATAAACTACCATCCTGATGTTTCAAAAGCAGGGTGATTCATCAATGGGCGCCATCCCTCGGATGGATGTTAAACTGGACGTCCAGTCCGCCTGCATTAGTCTGTAGATGTTAAAGATCCCACAATGTCCTTTGTGTGGAGTAGGCAAGCTATCGCCAGCACCCTGAACAAATTCCAAATTCCTGCTTTCACTATTGCTGGGAAAGCAATGGCAAACCACCCAGCATAACTCTTGCCAAGAATCCGCTTCGGCAGCACGGACGCTTTATAACAGAATATGGTGCATCAGAATCTGAATCAGAAATGTCTGCACTGCACATACGTGCATGATGTGTGTGTGTGTGCTCCGTTCAACACGATATCATTCATCAATATTTGTCAGAAACGATGCTTCAATAATTACTCAAGTTGGAGCCACGTCATTGTGTCGAATTACCGAGTACTTATTCGATTAAAACGTTCTAATTCGACTTTATGAAACCTTGTGTAAGATCGTGGTGACACAAGCTCAGATGGTTTTTATTTAATCCCATGGAGGTGAACTTTACTCCACCCTCCGTCCCCAAATGTGCATGCTTTTCACTCTCAGATTGCAGGGCATCTCGGTGCATGGACGTGGTAAAATGGTTTGCTCGGGCTCAAAGATGTTTGCATTCCTGGCTTTGTGCACATCTCTCTCGCCTCAAAACTTGTTCACTGGGGTTTTGAAAGCTCTTTGGTAACGGCTTTTTACCTTGACTGTGCAAAATTTACTGTAAGGGTTAACCACTTCGTACAAAGAGCTTTTGGATAATTTTTATGAATTCCATTCATAAATTTGAAACTAACGTATGCATCCGTCAAGGGCCGGTGGTGGGATGGTACATGGGATTTGATAGGACCGGAGGGCCAAGCGATGAAGATGTGACAACCTCCCATGACAAACAAAGTGAATAGATCAGGAGACCATAATTCTCTGGCTGAGCTTGAAGCTCTGCCAACTGGAATGCTGTGATGTCATCTGGCATGGTGAACACTCTGATAAACGCTTACTTTTGATTTGGCCAAACACAATGAATGGAGGGGTTGTAAGTAAACATAGATGGCGTAAAGGCACAATGGTATGACGTCGTGAATTCTGCCGACAAAGTTTTGTGACTGCACGAACCAGTGAAACAGACAGGAAACAGGACAGACAAAGGGGCAGACACTGTCATTTTGTTTCCCAGCTATATAGATTTAATATGGGTAACTAATGACTGAAACACAATCTTTGAAGGAAAGCGTTTGGATAAATGTGGATCCGATTGATCTCGAGCAACCATAAAACTTAAATGGCAGTGCTCCTTCAATTAAGTCAAAATGTTTATGGGACATGATGACCTCATTATACTTTATTCGCATCATAACTTCCACTTGACACTTCAGAACCAGGAATGAAAACTCACAAACATAGCATGTTGTGCGACTGCCTTTTATATGACAAGCAATGAGCCCCCCCCCCCCCCGTTTTACTGAGTGCAAAACAAAACGGGTTTCCCTTTATAATTTCAATTTATTCAGCTTCCGCTTACTTCATTTTATTCCGCTTACTTCCTTATTTATTCAGCTTCATGATGATTAAGGCTCTTCTTTATTAATTTTTTTTTCCCAAGATTTTGTCTTTGTTGGAGATTTTGGTTTTTATCTTTTGTCTGAAGGCTTTTGTATTGTTTGAGGAACAAACATTAAACCTGGTATCAAGAATGCTGGTTGCATATCGGGGATTACTCGTGGTTTAATCGACACACCATTCTTCATAAATAATGTTAAGCTGGCTGCTCTGTGTGCTTGCATCCACTTGTGGGCATTAGATTTTTCAGTGGTAGAGCGTATTGGTCAAGTTTGTGACTTATTACCTTTTGGCCTTTTTGCCTTCCTAGATCACCCCTGAGAGTCAAGCAGACTTTGGCAGTTACAGCTGTGAAGCCAGCAATGTCTTGGGAAGCGAGAACAAGGAACTACTTCTGGTTCAGGCTGGTACGATGACAAGTTGCGGCATTTACTCTTTGTTTGCACGTTGAATATATGTGGGGCATTCAAATGGTCTCTCGGCAAGAAACTAGCAAATTGTCAGACTCACTGTATAAGGTACGATGAGGCAAATATAAAACAAGGACAAATGTGTCCAAGAGCCGCGTCCTAAAGGTTTTGTCTTCACCAGAAGAAGAAAAACAAGAAGAAGAAGAAGAAGAAAAAAAACAACTTCCGATATTTCGTCACGTGCCTTGATGCAGCCAATAGCGAGACCCGTCATGGACGATCGTCGTTCATGATGAGAAAATAGTGTATTTACGAAATTACAATACATTGAATGGAATAATCTTTAAATAGTAACATGAACTTTTCGAAACTTTAAAGCAAATGTCCGAATATATTTAAAAGTTCATGATAGACGCTCTCAAAAGGCAACCTCAATGCGAGGATGTGTACAGGTGTTTAATATTTAAGGAGATCCGGATCCTGTATATAAAATAGCCAAGTTCTAAAGGTTTTGTCTTCACAAGAAGAAGAAGAAGAAGAAGAAGAAGAGGAAGAAGAAGAACAAGAACAAGGTGGAGCTCTCTTAGAGCTAAAAATACATTCATGTGTTTTATTACCAATTATATGGAGGTAATCACACTCAATCTGAGCTGTCGACCTTGGGTTTGAATCTCGACCAGGCTTTGAACTGTCATCCTGGTGTTTCACGCAGGGCGATTCGACACCATGTGCGCCATCCCTCGGATGGACATTGAGCTCGGTGCCCCATCTGCCAGCATTGTTTGGTGAACCTTATAAAGAATCCACATAACGGGGTCTTATGTGAAAAGCAAGTCACTGCTGGCACCCTAAACAATTTTCAAATTCATGCCGGAATGTGCAGGGGACTGCATCATTGGCACAGCCACAATTCAGTAATAATGTTACTAGTGGGTTGAATTTGTGATTGAATCCCAGTCCAACATGTATTCACTAACAATAAATAGCTTATTAAACAAACACAAGTTACCTTATTTGACAGACACGTAGACATTCATATCATGACACTGGTTCCGATATACAAGGACAATGTTCAAACTCGAGACCCTTGATTTAATATCGAATGAGGTCTCTCATCATTAAAAGGCCATGCACACATTTTTATCAAATCAATAAATTTCCACATAAACCTGTTTCAAATTCAGTGGAAAATATAAATAATTAGAATTTAGAATTACCTGCTGAAACTTGGGAAGATACATTATCATGTAATCATGTAATTTGTGCTTTCAATCTCTTTCTCAAAAAAAAAATAATAAATCGTTATCTGGTTCTTGATATTCAAAAAGTGTGACAAAAGTAAGGCTTTAAGAGAGCAAGGAAAGTTGGATGACAATTGGAATTTTGAAATTAGAGAAGAAATAAACTTTACAAAGCTAGTATACACAATCCCACAATTGTGAATTCTGATGGGTATAAACACGATAGAAATAGGCTGACAACTATATTCAGAGATTCCCCAAAAATATACTTTTCAAAGATATTTGAAAATGCCACATGGGATATGTCTGCAACTTGGAAAATTGTGAATGATGTACTTGGCAAATGAAAACAAACCCAAATTTGGCAAATTAACCAAATTACAACAAAATATAATACACTCACAGTCATACTGTTTATGATAACCCCAACGATATTTTAATAAGTAATTTTCGATAAGTAATTTTAATAACTATTTTTACATTAGTGGGGTGGGGGTGGGGGGTAGATATCACCATAGAGCAGATAGGAATGTATAGAGTAGCATGGTCCATGTGCGAGTAGATAGCCATCTCAATGTATAAGTAGGGAAACGTAAGCTTAAGAATTGTCTTGTTTGCATGGACACCATAAAGGGGGTGGTGGTGGTGGAAATAATTAGTTAAGTATTATGGATAAGGAAATTGTGTGTACAACCTCGATGTCAACCTCTACAGGGAGGGGGGAGCGCTGGGAGACTGCATGAGAGAAAAAGGTGGTGGAGCTTGGATGGCCTCGAGAGCGAAGGGAGGAGTGGTTGGCGCCTCCAAAGAGGGTGGAGCATTGCCCTGGGAGAGGAGAGGAGAGGGAGGAGCCTAATTGGCATTTGGGAGTTTGAGGCAAAGAAGACGGGAGAAAGGAGAGTTGGTCGAGAGAGAACGATAGAAAGGGAGTGTGAGTGAGGGGAAGACAACGAAGAAAAGGCAGTTGGTCCAGAGAGAACGATCGAGGGGGTGTGCAAGTCTGAGGCGAACACGTCTCCTCAGTTGAGCCGCTCGGGACATCGGGGGACTTTACCCTCCCGCCGCGATGAGCTCGACGTTCGTTGAGCTATCGATGCCACACTATTTTAGAAATATTGGATGTTAACAGGTTTCTAAAATACCAAAGGATAACAAAAGATTGTAAAGATCTTCTCGTTAATTCATGTACGACTTCATTGTTTTTCACCCCAACTGACCGAGGTGAAGTATTGAAAATTGTTGATGCTTAGAAATAGTAATTCCTTTGGTCATGATGAGATAAGTACAAGTTTATTGAAAAATATTTATTGAAAATATTATATGTCCCTTTGTCCAAATATGCAATTTAAACTTTTCATGTGGAATTTTTACATGTGTTACAGTACAGTAATCTACAAATAATGGAGCGTATGTATGTATGTATGTGTGTAGTGTGTGTATATCAGCTCTTCACCCATTGGTTGGACAGCTGACCTGACATCCCACAATTGTAACGTGAAATAATTAACCTAAAGTGCCCAGAGGACCCAAAAGACCTAAACGACTCCGAGGACCCAAAAGAACCCCAAGACCCCAAAAGACCTAAAAGTCATGTATGGGAGCATGCACCGGAACAGTGCGGCGCTGCGTCCACTTTCCGCCGGTACTCCAAGGGCCTCCGTCTGGCCATCCCCCAGGCAGATGCCTGGCCCATCCCCATCTCCTTGAGATGCCGATCAACCTGCTGCAACCACAAGGCATGTGGTCGGCCCATTGACTTCTTCCACTCACGAGGTTTCCTCGCTGAGAGAATCTAGTGAGCAGGATCGGAGTCAGGAAAACGAGCCACATGTCCATACAGCCATAGCTGACGCTCACGGAATATGCAGGTAACAAATCTCATTTGAGTCTCTCTCAGCAACCGTTCGTTGGACACAAAGTCCAACCAGCGATAGCCAAGGATTCTCCGAAGAGACCTGGTGCCAAAGGAATTAAGTCTCTGTCCAAGATCCCTGGTCAGAGTCCAAGTCTCACATCCATAGAGCAAGACTGGAAGCACTAAGGACATGAAGACTTGGACATTCGTCCTCCAGCACAGGTACCGGCAGCGCCACACCCCATGAGCCAGTGAGTCCATGACTCCCCAGGCCCGACCCAAACGTCTGTTGACTTCTGGCTCACAGCCAGCAGAGGCATGAATATCGCTACCAAGGTAAGTGAATCTCTCCGTGACCTCAACATCCTCGCCACAAACAGGCACAGACACGATTGCAGCATCCAAGATGTCATTGAAAGCCTGTATCTTAGTTTTGACCCAGGAAACCCGTAATCTCAGGGGCTCCGATTCCTCATTCAGCATCTCGAGGGCCCCCAAAAGGATATCCAGAGTATCCGCAAAGATAACTGCATCATCTGCGAGATCAAGGTCAGAGATCTTGACATTACCAAACGATGCACCACAACTTGATCTCTCCGATATCCCCTCCAGAATCCAGTCCACACAAGCACTGAAAAATAGGTGGGCCAGTACACACTCCTGACAAACTCCAGTAACAACTGGAAATAAGTCGGAGATGGTATCACCACATCTCACAGCACTCTCAGTACCAGAGGATAGTTCAGACATCAGATTGATACATTTTGGTGGCACCCCACAAAGACCAAGAAACCTCCAGAGGGCATCACGATTCACTGATCAAATGCATGGCAAAGATCAACATAGGCTGCAAGCAGCCCCTGCCGAAATTCTTGTCTGTGTTCGGTGAGGACCCGAAGGGCAAGGATATGGTCAATCGTTGACCTCTTTGGTGTAAAGCCTGACTGGTCTGGACGCTGGTGCTCAAGCAGATGGTGGCGAACCCGATCAAGAATTATACGGGCAAAGGCCTTGCCCAGCACTGAGAGCAGCGTCACCACTCGGTTGTTGTTGCAGTTTTGGCGATCACCCTTCCCTTTCCAAAGGGGGACAACAAGGCCCTTCTTCCAGTCAGTTGGGATGATGCCTGTGTTCCAGGCAGAGCACAGAACTGCATGCAACAACACGATACAGCATTTTCACCAGCCTTGAGAAGTTCAGCATGGATGCCACAGATCCCAGGAGCTTTACCCCATTTCAACCGGTTCACCGCAGTCTGTGTTTCCACAAACGAAGGTGGACCGTAGTTGATTGGAGGGTCAGAAATTATAGGGATAGTAACACCATGTACATCCAACTCAACAGCTGGTGGATCAGCCTGGTGCAGCCACTCAATGTAACCGGGCCAGCGGGCCTTCATTTCGGACTCCTCTGTCAAGAGCCCACCACCCTCTGCTCTCACTGCAGTACACCGAGAGATGGGATTTGACGAACGCAATGCGCGAATTTCCCTGGAAGCAGGATGAGAATCACTTGACCACAGGTGATGCTCTACACCCTCACAAATTCTTTGCACATCGGCCTCCTTGTCAACCCTTAGTGCACGTGCAGTTTTACACCTCATCTCCCTGAACAACTCAGTTCTGCCATTCAGCCTGGCCCTGCGACTCTGGTAAATGATATCCAGTGTCCCTTGAGAGACAAAATTCTTCTTCGCCCTGCGGTGAGTTCCAAGACATCTCCTGGCAATATCAAAGATGGTGGTCTTGAAGGCACACCACAACTATTCAGGCTCCCCCAAAGCACCCAGACCCCCCAAATCTCCACTCAGCCTGTTCGCAAATCCCTCAGCGACCCTCTCATCCATGAGCTTGCCAACATCCAGCCTCGGCTGGGATGGTGCCATTCTCCTGGATTGAAGCTGAAACTTCAGAGTTGCTACAACAAGCCTGTGGGTCAGTATTAAGGAACTGAGCACTCCAGTAGACCGTGCAGTTCAGGATTATCCTCAAGCGACCATCAACGAGCACATGGATAATCTCTTTTGCCACACCACTAGCATTGAAATACCAAGTCCTGCGATGAGCCTGTAGGTGCTGAAGCCATGAACCAGCCACCCTCATCCATGACTTCTTGCAAAGTCAAGGAACTTTGTGCTCTTCTGGTTCACAGTTCCAGATCCATGGGGACCAACACATGTCTCATAACCATCCCTATCACTTCCATGGGGTATGTGGAGTATCACAGAGCTCTATCCTTGGGCCACTTTTATTTCATACTAGCAAATACAGACCGTCACTTTGCTGACGAGGCTATTAATGGGGGGGGGAGGGGGGGTTGAGAGAGGAGGGAGGGGAGAGAGAGAGAGAGAGAGAGAGAGAGAGAGAGAGAGAGAGAGAGAGAGAGAGAGAGAGAGAGAGAGAGAGAGAGAGAGAGAGAGAGAGAGAGAGAGAGAGAGCGAGAGATGAGAGAGAGAGTAGAGAGGGAGGGGAGAGAGAGAGGAAAAGGGGAGAGAGAGAGAGGGAGGGGAAGCGAGGAAGGGTCGGGGAAGGGAAGGCAGATGTGCGGTGGAGCATTAATTAAAATTCATTCCGTCTCATCAAAATGATTCTGCATAGAATAACAGAGAAGATGGAAACAAAATAATGTCTGAAATCCATTTTCTTCCGGTCAAACTATAAACACAGCCCGGAGACAAACTCCCATCCAAACATAAACACTGGCCGGACGTGTCTGAAGCCACGCTGGCTGGAGAGAAACACTGCTTGGATGCGTCTGAAGACAAACACCATCCAGACATAACCACCGTCTGGATATGTCCAGAGACAGACAGAGATGGAGGAGGGGGGAGTGAGAGAGGTGATATGGAAGGAGGGAACTGCGCTGTATTGGGAGGGGGTACAGCAAGGATGTGAGACAGACAGACACATAGGGGTGGGGGTAGGGGAGTTGGCAGAAAGAATATGTTGTGCTTTATGAACAACACACACACACACACACACACACACACACACACACACACACACACACACACACACACACACACACACACACACACACACACACACACACACACACACACACACACACACACACACACACACACACACACACGTGCTTGGCCGAAAACAGCAATTTTTCAGTAATCGGCAGGTTGGAGTCGGTGTGATTACCAACTTCAGTATATACTGTATACAACCCAGAAACCTTGAGTAACTCACTGAAAAACAAGGTTACATTTCTATAGACGTTTCAGGGAGATGTTCACAAACGTTATTCTTTATTAACAGCTGCGTGTGACGGGTGGAAAAAAAATTTGGCTCGGTAATTTAGAAAACACGTTAATACTGAAAACGGCTCGGGAATGGGGTGTTATTTCACAACTCGCTCAGGGTGACGGAACATGAACCACTCACTCAGGGTGACGGAGTACGAACCACTCGCTCAGGGTGACGGAGCACGAACCACTCGCTCAGGGCGACGGAGCACGAACCACTCGCTCAGGGCGACGGAGCACGAACCACTCGCTCAGGGTGACGGAGCACGAACCACTCGCTCAGGGTGACGGAGCACGAACCACTCGCTCAGGGTGACGGAGCACGAACCACTCGCTCAGGGTGACGGAGCACGAACCACTCGCTCAGGGTGACGGAGCACGAACCACTCGCTCAGGGTGACGGAGCACGAACCACTCGCTCAGGGTGACGGAACACGAACCACTCGCTCAGGGTGACGGAGCACGAACCACTCGCTCAGGGTGACGGAGCACGAACCACTCGCTCAGGGTGACGGAGCACGAACCACTCGCTCAGGGTGACGGAGCACGAACCACTCGCTCAGGGTGACGGAGCACGAACCACTCGCTCAGGGTGACGGAGCACGAACCACTCGCTCAGGGTGACGGAGCACGAATCACTCGCTCAGGGTGACGGAGCACGAATCACTCGCTCAGGGTGACGGAGCACGAACCACTCGCTCAGGGTAACGGAGCACGAACCACTCGATCTGAATGACGTGGCATGGCAAAAGCGTCCTCAGAGAGTGAACGGTTCATTCAGAATGTTGTAGCGCAGTACCGCTATCGACACTGGGCGCTTGGCAGGTGGCTTAAGCACTCATGCAAGCACTCCAATTAAATGGCTTATCTGGAACTGTTGGCCAAACTGTCGCTGCATACCACAAAGGATACCTTTAACTTTAAAGCCCGTCTTCACCACACACGCAGCAGCTAATGAAATAAAATTAGTTCGTTCAAAAAATGACTTTTATCCTCAAAAGAGTTGCTGCTTAATGCAGAACATCCCTGGAAATATCGCAAAGTTCAATTGCCCATGTAATTAACATTGCAAAAAAATCTGCCATTTTGTCTGCTCGTCTGTTCATGTGTCACGTGGTCCATCGCTCTGCGCAAATGTTATAACTTTTTTGTGAAATGTCTGTTTTTCATCAGATTTGCTTTGATCCCCCTGTGGAGCACCTCACAAAACCTCCGAAAATATAGACACAGATCTGGCAGATGCTATGGATAGGCAATCCCTCTGGGTGACAGGGCATGGGGTCCAGTAGTGAATGCATTAAAACACATAGCTCAATGAAGCTGGTTAATTTTGTTTTGTTCTGAAAATTTTTGTTGACTCAATATAATTCTCCAAACAGCAGAAAAAGACAAGTTCAATGCTTTGGAAATTTCACATTTTCTTGTGTTTGTATAGTCTTGCTTGCTTAAAATGAATAGGTATGTCAGCTTAGTTATAAGACTCGTTATTTCTTTAAATTATCAGATTTCACAACTTATTTCAACCCTTATTTATTCCGAACGATATCCGATCCTAAAAAGCGAAATAATATTTTGATGATACACTTGAATTAGTCCGTGAGAGTCGATTGTGGAAAATCGTCTCGTATACAGCATGAAATCACTCCAAGCTCCTAGTTTGAAAACTATAGCACTTACAAAAGCAATGTATGCTGCGATTCATAGCTTTGATGAACAGGCATTCGAGTGAACGCATTAAATCGTATAGCTCAATTAAGCTTGTTCCCTGAAATATACATTGCAGAAAATCCGCCGTTTTGCCTGCTCGTTTGTGCACGTGCCACGTGATACATCGGTTTGAGGTCTGCGCAAATGTTTTCGCTTTTTAAAAAAAACAAAAAACGTCCATTTTTTTTTTTTTTACCAGATTTGCTTTGATTCTCTGTGGAGCACTTCGCGAAACCTCCAAAAATATAGACACAGATCTGGCAGATGCTATGGATAGGCTGTTAGTCCATCTGGGGCCAGGCGTGAGGTGTAACAGTGAATGCATTAAATCATATAGCTCGATGAAGCTGGTTAATTTTGTTTTTTATTTACTCAATATAATTCTCCAAACAGCAGAAAAAGATAACTTTAATGCTTTTGAATTTACACATTTTCTTGTGTATGTACGAAGGAGGGAACATAGCCTTGCTTGCTTAAAGTATATAGGTATATCAGCTTAGTTATAATAATTATTTCTTTAAATTATCAGATTTCACAACAGATTTCGACACTTATTTGGTCCAGACGATATCTGATCCTCAAAACCGAAATAATATTTTGATGATATACTTTAATTAGTCCGTGAGAGTAGATCATGGAAAATCGTATCATGCAATGCATGAAATTGCTCCAAGCTCCTAATTTGAAAACTTATAGTACTTCCAAAAGAAAAGTTATAGTAAAGAAATTGTTGTGGCCTGTTCCAAGTCAAGGTAAGGTTGAGCAGGCCAAAAAACTTGGAGGCTTCAGACCCCAGCAAGGTGACCAAGGAAACGCCTGATGGACATAATTAAATATGGCCGTTAATTATCTTCAAAAGGGGTGTTTTAATTAACTCAAACACCCAATTTTCACTCTTGCACTTCCTTTGAGTTTTCTTGGTGTGCATGCAAAGTTTGAGGCTGCTCGGTTTTATAGTTTTGGAGTTATGGAGGAGACACACACACACACACACACACACACACACACACACACACACACACACACACACACACACACACACACTGACACACACGGACACATTGCCTTTTATGAGTATCGATGGTGATTGAGCAGTAAGCAGGAAGGTGAGTTTGAGGGGGAGGATGCTGGATGTGGATAATCTTGGTGTTGTTGTGGGGAGTGGGCAGGAGATGCAGGAAGTACTGCAGGAGTGGAAGAAGGCATTTGAGAAACATTGGCTGAGGATGAGTATGGAGAAGACTGAGGTGATGTGGGTCAGGTATCGGAGAATATAAATGAATATCAGGTTAGAGGGGAGGAGATCAGGCAGGGAAATAGGTTTGAGTATCTGTGAGGAACAGTGACCGGGGATGGGAAGTGTGAGGCGGAGGTGCAGAGTAGGATTCGGGTCGGTGCGAATGGATGGAGGAAGTTGGAGGGATTAATGGCAGACATAAATAAATCAAGGAAATTGAAAGGGAAGGTTCTGATGTCGTATGGAATGCCAGCCGACTTTTACGGTCTGGAGACGGTGGCACTGACAGAGAGACAACAGAGGCTGCAGGTTTGCGAGAACAACTGTGTCAGGAGGATTGCGGGAGTGAAGATGGTGGATAGAAGGAAGATGGATGAACTGTGGGAGGAGATTGTTGGTGTGCAGATGAGCTTGACGGGGAGGTTGGGGAAATGCCTGCTGAGATGGGCTGGACACTTGGTGCAGATGGGGGAACAGAGAATGGCAAAAAGAGCAGATAGGTTTTGGGAGCAAGGTAGCAGGAACATAGGTCGACTGTGATTGAGTTGGTAGGATTGTGTGAGGGGGGATATCAGTAAGGTCAGGGTGGTTCGAGAGTGGAGAGATTTGGCTGAGGACAGATGGAGGTGAAGGAGTATCGTGGTCAAGGCAATTAAGAAGCTTGGTGCCATTGGACCTCACCCCTTATAAAGGGAAGAGGATGAGGAGAAGAGGATGAAGAAAAATATTTTGAGAAAATACTCATCATGATTTTTGAAATGTTTATTTTACTGTCATGGTTTTTTGCATCTTTGGTTCACTTTTAATGGATAATACTATTGATTTGTCTCATACAATGTACTCCGATTTTTATTTCTGCAGTCCAATGTTTTCCCCTAATGTTAAAAAGACATTCCGTGCATACATTATATAATGTTACAATATGTGGTACAGGTAGTAGACAAAAAATACAGACATCAATGCAAAGTCACTTAATCCTCTGCCTTTCACTTCCTTTTTAAATTGTAATTGTCATTTTATCCCTTCTCCTTCCCACTTCCAATTCCATATGTATTTAATAAATAGATGACTCCTTTTACTGTAAGTGAGAGGTACCAATGGAACATTGGTTATATTTTATTTTATTATATTTGCCTGTTCCCGAAGGGGCAGGAGAGGCTATTGCAATCGATCTGTGTATCAGTAACTGAGTGTTTGATTGAATCAGCACGCGCTGATCAACTTGAATATAGATCGTTCATTCTCACATCTAACATGATCTTTATACCCCCGTGACCCTCTACAGGTTTTATTCAGTCATTAAATTGTAACTAAGTTATCCAATTTAACGATAATAAAGACATTGCAATCCACAGATTCTGTGCTGCATCCGTTGCCATAGCAAATTATTTTTACAGCATTTATCTCGGGCCTCGCAGTGCGCCTCGGACCACAAGGTTGACGAGCACATTTTGAGCTGGCCAGTGAAGCCAATTGTCTGAGGTGGGCTGCATGGGCCTACAAGCTTGACGAGCATGCCTGCACATCTTTAGGCACAGTTAGACAGTTGTCCAATCCAACGATTATGTTTTTGTCTCCGTTTTTTGTTGAACAAGTTGATGTTTTTTGTTTTGTTTTTTTAACCTTGAATGTGGATTACGTTCAAGTTATCTGCACCCTTTCCTGAGGGTGTTTGGCTGCACCTACTCTTCTGGTCAAAAGTTTTAGAACACCCCCATTTTTCCAGTTTTTACTGAAATTTAAGCAGTTCAAGTCCAGTGAATAGCCTGAAATGGTACAAAGCGAAGCAGTAAACTGCCAGAGGTTTAAAAAAAAAGTTTAGGTGACCAAAAACTGAAAAATAATGCACATTTCAGAGTTGTTAAAAAAGGCCCCTTTCAGGGAACAAGTAATGGGTTAGCAACTGCAGCTGTTCTGCAGTAATAGAAGTAAATTAAGCCTTGAAAGTTGATGCAAACAATTCCTATAGGTGTCCCAACTTTTGTTGATTAGTTACAAACCCTTTGTCTGTATAAAAGCAGTGTTGGAACAGACTGTGTTGCCACACCCTCTGAAGCATTATTTGGACAATATTGCACTGCAGGAAGTAGTATATTGCTATCATAATGGTGAGAAAAAGCCAATTAACAAAGGAAGACAGACCATAATAACCCTTAAAAGTGTAGGTCTTTCCTTTAGAGAAATTGCAAAGTAAGCCAAGGCATCAGTGAGTACAGTTTCCTACACCATCAAAAGGCACTTGGAAACTGGAGGAAACTCTGCAGGAAGAGGTCTGGCAGACCCAAAGCCACAACACAATCAGAAGACAAGTTTCTGAGAGTCAACAGCTTGCGTGATAGGTGGCTCACAAGACAGCAGCTTCAAGCACAGCTTAACATTGGTCGAAATATGGAAGTCTCAGTTTCAACTGCGAAGAGAAGACTTCGAGCTACAGGTTTGACAGGTCAAGTGGCAGTAAGAAAGTCATTGCTAAGATTGCAAAATAAGAAAAAGAGGCTTGTCTGGGCCATGAAGCACCGCCAGTGGACTACTGAACACTGGAAGAAGGTCTTTCGGACCGATGAATCAAAATTTTAAATCTTCGGTTCATCACGCAGGGTTTTTGTACACCGTCGAGTCGGCGAAAGGATGGTTCCTCAGTGTGTGACACCAACTGTCATACATGGAGGAGGAAGCGTGATGACCTGGGGCTCTTTTGCCGGATCCAGAGTCGGCGACTTGCACAGAGTGACTGGCACCCTGAACCAAAAGGGCTACCACAGCATTTTGCAGTGCCATGCAATACCTTCTGGTCTACGCCTACTTGGTCAGGGGTTCATCCTACAGCAAGATAACGACCCAAAACATACCTCCAGGCTATGTCAGAACTAACTTAGAAGAAAATAACAAGACGGTAGGCTTCAAATCATGGAATGGCCAGCACAATCTCCTGACTTAAACCCCATCTAGCTGGTTTGGGATGAAATGGACAGAAGGGTGAAAGCAAAGCAACCTACAAGTGCAACACATTTGTGGGAACTTCTGCAACAGTGTTGGGAAGAACTTTCCGAACAATATTTGATTTCCATTGTGGAAAGAATGCAACGAGTATGTTCGGTTGTTTTATCTGCAAAAGGTGGATACTTTGATGAGTCAAAAATTTAGATTAAACTTTGTTCAACAAAACGATTCCATGATATCTTTTTTATCTGCAATTGTTTATTTGTTCTATGCTTTAATTTCAGAGTACATTGAAACATTAAACTGCTTAACTTTCAGTAAAAACTGGAAAAATGGGGGTGTTCTTAAACTTTCGACCGGGAGAAT
Organism: Eptatretus burgeri; assembly: GCF_056783735.1. Taxonomy (NCBI): domain Eukaryota; kingdom Metazoa; phylum Chordata; class Myxini; order Myxiniformes; family Myxinidae; genus Eptatretus; species Eptatretus burgeri. The sequence continues at coordinate 140,020,168 of NC_140963.1, forward strand.
ATATCCACTGTAATCTATATCTTTCATTCTGAGGCTTTTAAAATGATGTCATATGCACACGGCTTTTTGCAACAATGAAATGCGATTATAGATTTTACATATAAAAGATAATCGATGGACCCGGCGAGTCTCTGCATTGGTAGATGCTCTGTCTTGGTTGTCTTGTGTTATGATTGATTTTCTCAAGAATCTCAGGCCTGAAGGTAAAGCATGGTGAACTTCCTTCTTTACTGCTATCCAGCAGTCTGACACCATTCCTTTGATGTGGAGAGAAGTTAAAGCAATCACCATACCCGAGTCAGTGAAGATGCTGGATCACCCTTCAAGCTACCAACCAATAGCATTACTCTGCACATCGTACAACTTATTTGAGCATCTTCTGCTAAGCCATATTTAATCACCAGTTGAGTCTTCCATCCCAATGGAACAGGCAGAACTTAGACCAGGGAGAAGCTCTTTGGATCAGGTCCTGTTTTAGCAACATACATTGAGGCTGGATACCAGCGCTCCTTCAAGAATGGTTGTCGCCTGATAGATCTGTCAGCAGCTTGTGACAGTTTGGAGACATGGGCTCCTTCTCAAGACAACAAAGCTCCTTCCCTCCAGAGCAACCATGCAGGTACTAGCATCTATGCTTCGCAACCATGGTTTCAATCTTACTTGGGGATATGACCAGTGTACTAAGAATTCTGAATGATGGTCTCCCCCAAAGGATCAGTGTTGGCCCTGATGCTTTTCAACATACATACAAGTGACCTTCCTGCAACTACTTCACAAAAGGTTGCTCTAAATGCTGATGATCTTGCTCTTGCCTTCCACAATCTTAATGATGTGAGCAGAGTTCTTACTCAAGAGAAAAAGGGTTTGAAGGAGTCTTTCACCAAATGGAGACTCTGTCCCAATCCATCAAAAATTGTTGTCACTGCTTTCCATCTGAGCATTTGCCTGGTTCATGCCAAACTAGATGTCTCCTTCTGCGGTTAGTCCAGAATCAACAACACCCAAAATATATTGGAATCACTCTGGATCGCAGCCTGACATAGAGGGAACTTCTGAAAAGGGTTTGTGAGAAAATAAAGACTCGAGTAAACCTCATCCATAAGCTTTCCAGCACGAGCTGGACAGCTGGCACACACAGCCTTCGCACTTCAGAGTACTGTTTCCCTGTCTGGGCTGTGAGCAGTCACACAAAGCACCTCGACACCATCCTGATCTCTGTGATGAGAATTGTATCTGGCACACTGAAGTCATCCCCTCTACCTTGGCTGCCTGTGCTGACTACCATCGCGCCCCTGGACATTTGTGTACCCCCGTGACACTTTACACGCGGTCGTGTACCCCGGCGACACTTTACACGCGGTCGTGTATCCCGGCGACACTTTACACGCGGTCGTGTATCCCAGCGACACTTTACACGCGGTCGTGTACCCTGGCGACACTTTACACATGGTGGTGTACCCTGGCGACACTTTACACGCGGTCGTGTACCCTAGCGACACTTTACACACGGTGGTGTACCCCGGCGACACTTTACACGCGGTCGTGTATCCCGGCGACACTTTACACGCGGTCGTGTACCCAGGTGACACTTTACACGCGGTCGTGTATCCCGGCGACACTTTACACGCGGTCGTGTACCCCGGCGACACTTTACACGCGGTCGTGTACCCTGTCTCCATATTTTCAGCCATTGAGTCTGCTCACATTTTTATTTTCGAAAACAAATAATTTCTCCCTGTTACATTCAGAGAAAAGTTATACAAATTATAAGGAATTTCGAGCATTTTATGATCTATGCTTAGCAATAAATTTCTTATTTTGGCATTTGATCTTGATTATTTTCACCGAATTAAAACAATTGCTTCTGATAAACATATCCTATTTAAAAAAACATTTGTGCAATTTTTTCCTTCAAAGTCAAAAGTAAAATAATAATAAAGCTCACTGTCTCTTTTAATCTCCAATCAATCCCTTCAGTTTCCCCTTCAGCACCTAGTGTTTCAAACGTCCGTCCATATTCGACGTCGGCCGAGGTCAAGCTGGATGAGCCGGAGGCAACCGGTGGAGTTCCTGTGTTGGAGTTTATAGTTCGCATTCGGCCTGTGGATGAGCGAGGCAGTGGGAGCCGTCGTGAGTGGAAGAGGTTTACTACCGATGGACAACAAGGTTTGAATGCACTCCTCGCTTTGCTAGACTGTTTTCCATTTTCATAATACCCTCACAAACTACACGACTCGCCGCGGTTACCTCATCCCGCCGCTGTTCCCCCGTCTCTCCACTGACTTTCCCCCACCAACCCCCCATCTCGCCGCTGTTCTTCCCTTTGTTTTTACCCATCCCTGGCACCTCTGAACCACTCTGACGATCCTTTTCCCATCCTGTGAGCGTGTCTTTTCCCATCCTTGATGATTTTAACTGGTGTACGATTGTCGCCCATGCGTTTCAATAATTATTTCAAATACTACATGTTGCATACACATGACATTTCACTTGGAACCTCTCATAAAGTGAAGAATCGTTCATTATTCGTATCGCTAAGCCACGATTCTGAGATGTTGTGTTCTCCAGAGAGTGTGCAGGTGACCGGCTTGAAACCAGAAAAGCGATACGACGTGCAAGCTGCCGCTCGCAACGGTGCCGGCATGGGAGAGTTCAGCACGGCCGTACAATTTGAAACGCTGCCTATTCGTAAGCCTCGGCCCTACGGCCGTCACTTAACACACCTATAACCGAGTCAATCATTCGGTCAGCCGTGGCCACTCAGTACACGCACCATCCAGGTTCTTTTCCACACTTTCAATGACCATTTTACCTGCCAAACACCTGAACATTAATCTGCATGCTGGTTCATTTGGCCACATATGCAACACATTGGCATGTACTTTCACACTAACTAGTCAGCATTGAATTATTCTAGTTTGTTTGTTTATTTAAAATGTACCTTACAAATCCACAAATCCTCTGGGTATTTGATTTGCATGTGTTGTGTGTTCCAGTCCCCATCACAAAACACCAATCTCCTTACTTTGTTCGTCTTGTCATCTCAATACTCACAACACCTCAGATCGAAATTTTAAACTCGTCATTCTAAACATTATAATAGCAATTATTCTGATCAAACCATTATTATATTGTGAGAATCACACCATCATAATCCTTCTAGCACATCTTAACAAATAATACTTTGAGCATCGTGCAAAGGCCAATCCTTACTGATAGACAGGCAGCTATCTTGATAGAGAATCAACACTTGACCATGGGCTTTTCACGTTTACCCCACGCACATCATATATCGCCGTTGTGCGTGTGATATAACGTGTGTCATCTGCTCATGCAAACACGGAGGAAAGTACGGAATCTCGGGAGGAAGCTCGGATCTGTTTCGTTGTACTTTCGGCCAAATGCAAACACCTTGAAAATCTCGTTCCAAAGTTAATTTTGATTATTCCTTATCCCAAGAATGGTGACATGTTCGACGGTGCACTCCTGCGTTTGTGTGCTGATAATGCTCCGTTTGAGTCCACACAGGTCGATATTTATTAAGTCGTGCATGTCAGCAATCCTTACAGGCTGGAACAAAATTTGAAGAGACAGGCGGAGGAGGTAAGAGGGGCACGAGGTTCTGCAGAATGCTGATGCTCACCGACTGGTCTCTTAAATTTACCAGCACATGCAAAATGTTTTCTACGTGTCACCGGTTTTTTGTACAAAATCCCATTTATGTGAAAACTGGAATCGAACACTCAACGACTTGCGATTATCGAAGTTTTTTTTTTCTTCTTCACAATTTGTGGACCGTTATCATCGATCATTGTCAGCCCGGACATCAGCACCGTCGTCATTCGTCACATGATCGACATTACGGTCAGCTTTTTCATAATTCCAACCGTTGTGATCATAATCTAAATATCGACCATTATCAAACCACAGTTACCATCGTCATGAACACCTCCATCACGAGCATTATCATCATAATCGGCATTGTAATCACCATCATCACCGTTATCCTAATTGCGTCATATCAGCACGATCATCATTATCATTGCTATCGGCCTGATGTTGCCTTTGTCATCGTTATTATGTGTGACACCATTGACGCCGTCATTGTTAAAATCGCCATTTGAAAAATTGTGATCGCAATCTGTCATCAAATTATTACTATAATGATCAAAGCTATGATCTTCCCCCATCATCGTTTGACACACTTGTGATTGTGCTTTCACGTGGGGTCGAGCAAAGGTTGACTTGCAATCTTGTGTACACATCGACGTTTGTAAATGGGGGGAACGATGGTTAAACACTGGTCACCACAGGTGCTTCATTACATGGCGATCACAATCGCGGCTCTCGTCTCCGCTCGGTCCTTCACTCTGTACAACAACCGCGACACACATGCCCCGATGAACTGTGATGGAGGCAGAAAGCTCACGTTGACATTCTCAAAGTTACCTCTCAGGTTATATTGTACCGAACACGATGGGAATGGGTACTGACTTCACTTGAACACACCAAAGAGCACAGGGAAATGCTACAAACCACTACGTCGCCACCCTTTGCAGCTCTGCTGGCATCCTATCGTTATCCCTGGGTGGTGTTCAAGGGACCACAATCGATGGCGGTTTAAGTTTGCTTTGCACTCAGTAATGTAGCATGCCTGCTGTCACTGTCCATTTTATTATTTATTTGCTTCATCTTTCATCACGTCATGTTGTCTTAGTTTGTGGCTTCCCCTCGTCAAATTTTTGAGTTTGCTTTCCCGTGTTTTGTAACTGTTGTTCTTTTCATTATATGTTCCCGCTTCTTTTGCCTCTTTTTTCGCCCCTCCTTCTATTCCCCTGGACCCGTCCCCACCCACATGCTTCCCACGCCTGCCATATTTGTGCCCTTCGACCCTCCACCTACACCCGCCAATCATCATGGCTTCTGTGGCCATGTGACCCGTGGGGCATGGCTCGCGTTGCCATGGTGATGGTGCGGCCTGTTCGTCCTGCTTCTGCTGCCCAGGAGGTAAAGGAAAAAGAAAACATTGTCACAAAAAGCATTTGTTTAATTGATGATAATGTCAAGCATTACAGTCTGCTTTTGCTTCCTTTTCAACCACCTTGCTGTGTTTGTAGGTGTATTCTCGATTTTCACTGCAGTTGTTGTTAGTATTCTATTCTTGCAAGTGCCCGAGATTAAATGTGTTTGGAAATGTTTCACGGAATATATATTAACGACAATCTGGCCCAATGTAATTAACGTGTCGAGAGCACGTGAACAGCAAGCAGATACGATTCGGATGGAGTCATATTTAAAGCAATCGGGGTGCACCTTTCAAACCTGCTCACAACTTCATCGCACCTCTTCACTGAGCTGCGTTCAAATTGAGTCAGAAACACGACACGGGAATGTTTCGGGAGCGGCAGTCGCTCTCTTACATACGTGGAAAAGCTCTGATGGCAAAGTGAGACGTTTGGGTGAAACAGGTGAAAGTTCAACAACGGCCGGAAACCCTCGGACCTCTCATCGGGTTATGTTTGCCAGGATTATCACTTTAGATCACCACGATGACTGAGGTGCAGCTCGTATCTGGGAATCTCGATCAATTTGGATTTCCTCTGCTCGGCTGAGATAGCGACGCGTTGAACATTTTTTGTGCTTTGCTGCATTTCACTTGCCCAGTACTATCTTCATAACTTCCAGCAACAAACTCGTCTCATTTCCCACTATGGAGTAGATTTGCTTTTCACCAGCTGTGTCTCCATCTGCCTCCTCCAAATACAAAACGCATCCTTAAACATGCTTCGATTTGTTACCTCCGCCGCCGAAGCTGGACGGAGGTGATGTTTTCATCCCTGTCTATCTGTTTGTTTGTCTGGTTGTCTGTGAGCAGGATACCTCAAAAAAGTTAGGGATTAATTTGGACGAAACTTGGTGGAGAGGTTGCGTGTGTGCTAAGGATGAATTGATTCCATTTTGGTGAAGAATCCGAACCCGGATCTGGACTGAGAATTTTTTTTAAGTGTTTCTTCACCATGAGGAGAGATGGGGCCAAAAACAGTATGCAGTATTATATTTCAAAAGGTTGTGGATGAGTTATGACAAAACTAGGTGATTGAGATGGACGACAAGAACAAGCCGATTAAATTTTGGTTCAGGTCCGGATGTAGATCCGGCCTATCAATGTGATACAAAACGTCATCCGTTCGGTCTGGCTGAGGTATGCGCTCGACCAGGTGTCGTTCTAGTTTATCTTGACTCTTCGCAGATTTATCCGTTTACCTTCTGCTTCGGTTTCATTCATTTGTGGCCTTGTACAGCAGTGCAGACATAGTGTATGCCCTTTTGAGCTGTCAAGTTTTTTTTAGATTCCCAGCCTGACTGTACTATGTCTGGTGTTGCCTTAATGGTTAGGGTGGTGGGCTTTGGATCCGAGGGTCCTGAGTTCAAATCCCACTCAGCTGTTGAATCAATACCAGGTGGGGTTAACTCGACCTGTCATCCTTCCGAGGTCGGCAAAATGAGTGCCAGCATGCTGGTATACGGTGTCGAAGTGACGACCCGTCCAGGATTGTGCTCATTAGCCAAGGAGACTGCTTCAGCAGCATCAACGCTCTGCACAGAGTATGGTCCCAATCTCCTCCTTTCCTGACTATACTTTGTCACCCTGGCGTTTCACAGATGGGGCATTACATCGAGTACACCGTCCCCCGGACGGATAGACATTAAGCCGCGACCTGTCCTCCCGCATTAGCTGATGGATTTTAAAGATGCCACGGCACCTTTAAAAGAGTAGGCTCAACCTACTCTTCACCGACTGTGTTCTGGTATCCCGGCCTACAGGTGGCATTGTGTCGGTGGCACGGCCACACCTCAGCAATGATGCAACCATTGAGTCAGATTCCTGACTGAATTTGGTCCAATATGCACCCTCTAACACACGAAACCATTACATGCAGTCACAGAAAGTTTGCAGAAAAGGGGACATTGACACCAACACCGAAAAACCACTGGGAAGGCAGTTTGAAGAGTTTGAACAAGAGACAACATTGAACGAGTCTCCAGACGTGTATTGAAGAAGAAGAAAATCAGACATAAGTGGAGGCCATTCAGCCCATCATGCCTGCACGACATCAACACTACACTAATTTATCAACCCAAGATCCAAAGAAGAAAATGCAACTTTTTGTGTGTGTGTGTGTGTGTGTGTGTGTGTGTGTGTGTGTGTGTGTGTGTGTGTGTGTGTGTGTGTGTGTGTGTGTGTGTGTGTATTTAAAGTTTTTCTGTATTTTTTTCTACCGCAGGGAAGGGGGTATGCGCTTGGTTAAAAAACACACATCATCAACCACACAACACTCCTTGATGAGACCCCCACCAACAGCACTCCGTACACATGCACATAATCATCCATTAATGCTTAAGCTCCCTAAAAGTCCTGCCAACATACCCTTCTTCTTCCTCCTCTTCTTCTTCTTCTTCTTCTTCTTCTTCTTCTTCTTCTTTCGGCTGCTCCCACTAGGGGTCGCCACAGCGGATCATCCGTATGATCCGCATAGTGATTTGGCACATGTTTTACGCCGGATGCCCTTCCTGACGCAACCCTGGTCACTTCTAACGACACAGGGATATGGTACACTTCCTCCCAACATACCCATACCCCTCTATCTCCATAACTTCCAGGTACCTATCTCATTCTAGTTTAAACTTATCTACTTTTTCTGCTGCCACTACCTTTCCAGAGAGAACATTCCATGCATTAACTACTCTCTGAGTAAAAGTCCCCTACCTTACTACCATCTCTCCTCTTCTTTACTCTCAAGCTATGGCCCCTGGTCCTATCACTGTCCACTCTGTTGAATAAATTCATCTGCACTTTTATGATCTATACCTTTCATCATCTTAAACATCTCGATCATATCTCCTCGTAACCGCCTCCTTTCTCATGAATAAAGCCTTGTCTCCTTCACCACTCCTCATTGCTGAGTCTCGCTAGGCCCGGAATCGATTTAGTAACCCTGCACTGAACCCTCTCTATGGCATCGATGTCCTTCCGGAACTGTGTTGACCAAAACTGCACACAATATTCTAGATATGGTCCTCACTAAATTCCTGTACAATGTTAACACCACCTCTTGATTTATAAATGATTCCTCTCCGAATACAACCTAAAACCCTATTTCCTTTACCTATAGCTGCCTGACACTGTGCTGCCTGCTTACCTCCCATATCTATTACCACCCCCAGATCCTTCTCCTGTGTGACACGCTCCAAAATTACCCCTTGCATCCTGTAATCTCTATTTTCATTTTTCTTACCCATCCCCAACACCGAACACTTCCTCAGGTTAAATTCCATCTACCAATCTTTTGCCCAATCTATACAAGTATCAATCCTTTCCTGAATATGATCACCACCTCCTCCGCGATCCACCTTACCTCCAAGCTTTGTGTCATCTCCACATTTTGAAAGCTTACTCTTCACCCTACTATCCAAATTGTTGATGTAAATTATGAATAGTAATGGTCCGAGTACTGATCCCCAAGGTACCCCACGACTTACATCCTCCCAGCAAGGCATTCTCCCACTCACAGCAACTCTTTGCTTCCTATCACTGAGCCAGTTTGCAATCCTATTAGCGACCTGACCAGCCACTCCAAAAAGCCCTCACTTTGACAAACAACCTATGATGTGGTACCTTATATTATCAAATGTCTTCTTAAAGTCTAGATATACTATGTCCACTGCCTTTCCCTCATCCACCCAATCAGAAACTGCTTCATAGAACTCGAAAACATTTGTTAAACAGGAACTACTTTTGGTAAACCCATGCTGACTACCTTTAATTAGTTTGTATTTCTTTCATTGGTTCCTCATCTGGTCCTTCCCCACAACTGAAGTCAAACTAACAGGTCGAAAGTTTCCCAATTCTTCTCTGGATCCTTTCTTTAATAAAGGTATTACATTATGCCTGGTGTTAGCTTAATGGCTAGAGTGGTGGGCTTGGGATCAGAGGGTCCTGAGTGCAAATCCTGCTTGGCTGTTGAATTCATACCAGGTGGCGTTGACTCAGCCTTTCATCCTTCCTAGGTCGGCAAAATGAGTGCCAGCTTGCTGGTATCCTGTGTCGGAGTGGCGACCTGTCCAGGATTGTGCCCAATGGCCAAAGAGACTGCTTAGGCAGCATCAACGCTCTGCACAGAGTATGATCCCAATGGATGGATGCATGGTGTTACATTTGCTATTCTCCAATCCTCCAGTACTTGTCCTGACTCCAGTGAGCTATTGAAAATATCCGTTAACATCTTGCTTACCTGCTCAGCCACCTCCCTCAATACTCCCGGGTGCATATTACCTGGACCCGGAACCTTATCTACTCTTAGATTTCCTAGTTTTTCCTTTACTTCCTTCACTCCAACCTGGATCTTCTGTAAAAGCCCTTCCTCACCACCTTGATGGATACTCTCAGCTGTTGGCAATTCTCCTGACTGTTCTTGTGTAAAAGATGAATATTCTGTTTTATAAGCCTGCCATCTCACTTACATCACTAACCACTTTCCCGGGCTGCCAATCCTCAATGGGCTCACACTGGTCCGAACCTGTTCTTTTCCCCTGATATACTTAAAGCCTTGTTATTATGTTTAATATTCTTAGCCATATCCTTCTCGTACTCTCTTTTGGCTTGCCTCGTTATTTTCTTCACTTGCCTCTGTTTACTTTGATAGTGATATAAATCTAACTCCAGCCCTGTTGTTTTAAACCTTATCAATGCCTTCTGCTTCTCCTTTATAGCATTCCTTATCTCACTTCTCAACCACCCTGGCCTCTTTCTCTTCCTAGTTTTACACCTCATTAGAATGTACTTACTCTGCACTCTACACATTTATTTGCTCCTTGAAGGTTTCCCATTTCTCTGATGCTGATTGCCCTGTCGTTAGTTTCTCCCGATCTACATCACCCAACTCTCTCCTCATACCCTCAAGGTTTGCCTTCCTGAAATCGAATAGACTTATCCTACTATCCTGAACTCTAACCCTTAACAGAATCTTTGCACAAACTATGTTATGGTCACTTGCTCCTAAATGTTCCCCAACCTCCACCTCCTCCACCATATTGGGATCATCACTTAAAAGGTCTAACACTGCACTCCCCCTCGTGGGCTTATCTACAAACTGGGTCAAAAAAACAATCCTGGACTAAATCTAGGAAATCCTCATCTGCTCTGCCCTTTCCCTGTTCGTGGACCCAATCTATCCCTGGAAAGTTAAAATCCCCCAAAATCAATACTCTTCCCTTACCATATGCCCTTTTGAATTCTTAATTGTGAACACGCCATGCCGTGAGTCTCAGTTGCGAGTGCAAAGGAGGTTTTTTTTTGTTTTTTTTTACCATGCACACGCTTTGTTACACATGCCGGTTGGCCCATCCTTGTGGACACGCCAAAGTGCATGATCTACGGAAGTAGTAGCACGACATTCACAAGAGTTATTGAAGGTTTCTCGCTAAAAATCATTCCAAAATAAGTCGAAATGTGATGTCAGTTGATGAGGTGTTGAGCTCAAATGAGGAAGGTATAGATGGTGGTGATGATTGTGGTAATGACAGTAATTTTGAGTCGAATGACTTTTCAAACGGGGAAAGTGAAACTGACAGTACTGAAGACAATGCTGGGGGAGTTCCCAGAGGTGTTGGTTGAGGGCGTGGCAGAGGACACGGAGGGGATAGACCAAGGCCTGACTCATCCCCAGGATGGACAAGAGCCACTGCAGTGTTCAATGAATGCCAGTTTACACCTAATGAGCAACTCGGGACTAAAAATGTACCAAAAGTAGTAAATGTGGAAAGTACTCCACTTGACTATTTTGGGTTGTTCTGGGATGATGTTCTTTGGGATTTACTTCTCACAGAGACTCATCGCCAAGCTGAACGTGTGATTGTAGCCAAACCAAACAATTATGCAGCAAAATCTTTCCAACAAAAGCCTCTTATTTTGGCAGAGTTGAAGGCATTTTTGGGGCTCAGAGTCACCATGGAAATGTTAATACATAAAGATAGGTACGAGCAGAACTGCTTTTCCAAAAACCTCGACTGGACTATCACCGTTATCCTGGACGCTGTGCTTACATGCCTTGTTTTCCAAATGTCATGACAAGAGACGGGTTCCTTGCAATCTGGTCTCTCCGACATTGTGTAAATGAGGATGATCCCCAGCTTGACAAGACTAATGAAATATAGAAGACCCACCCAGTGTTCAGTTATTTGATTGAGAAGTTCAAGCATTACTTTGTTCCAGATTGTGAACTTTCACTTGATGAGGGAATTATCCCCACGAAAAACAAACCGTCGTTCAAACAGTACATAAAGGACAAGCCGATCCGTTGGGGAATCAAGACTTTTCTATGATGTGATAGTGAAAATGGGGTTATTTGTAATGCTGAAGTTTACACTGGGAGGAGAAATGATGCCGAAGCTTTCGATAACCTTGGGGTTACAGGTAACTTGGTTATCTGAATGACTGACAAATTCTCAGGACAGAATTATTCCCTGCACACCGACAGATTCTACACCTCAGTTCAGCTTGTTGAGTATTTGATCATAAAACAAGGGATAAGGATCTGTGGAACTATTATGAACAACAGAAGAGAATTTCCCAAGACTCTTATCAGGAGAAACAATGAAATGTAAAAAGTGGAATAGGGAATTCTATTCAGTGGGACTGTTGCTGTTATCGTTTGGCAGGACAAGCGGCCCATATGTTTTATCATGTAAATCTATGTCTCTTCCCCTCCTGAACATGTTCAGCGATATTATGGAACTGAAAAAAAACAAAGATTTCTTTTGCTTGTCCAAAAGCAGTGAAGACCTATCATGATTACATGAAAAGGGGGGGGGGGGACAGACAAAAATGACAAAATTACTCGATTGCAGAGATGCTTTCGCCACTATAAATAGCCAAGACACTTGGTAATAAAATAAATGTGGGCTGAGTACAATGTATATGCACTGATTGGTTTCACAAAGCCCCATGCTCCACCAAACAAGGGAGGAGTCACTTTCCATTTGTTTACAGAGAAACTGTGTCAGGAATTTGCAGAAGACGTTCAATCTACTGGAGCAGTATTTGGTAATCGACGCTCAGCAGAGTTTCAGGACGAGCGACAACTGAAACGGGATGCTCACCATGATGGAGAAAAGGCTCCACATGCGACGACCAATAATCATGTGTGCAGAGAGAACTACCTTATAGCTAAGCAAAGACCCCAAGGGCAAAGGACAATGACTTGCCAAAACTTTGAAAGACAACACACTGGTGCATGTACTGTGAAGAATTCTTATGTATCGGAAAGCCGGGCGATAACTGCTGATTTGACTGGCACTACAAAGTAGAGTATTGGCGATAAACTCGACAAAGGAGATAGCAAGACAGTCTTTGATTCAAAATATTGGTTCACAAAAAAATATAAGTGACTACTATATTCGTTATTGTTGTGTGTCTGTCTGTCTGTCTGTCCGGAGCAAAGCTCCATGGGTTTTGATCTGATCCTGATAAAATTTTGGTGGGAGGTTTATATCATGAATTAGTTGTGTTTTCCTGAGAATGGGCATGGTGCGCCCATTATGGGCGGAGCCACGCCCAAAAAACGTGTTTTTAGGGAGTAGCCAATTTCAATTTGCATCTTCTCCGAGGGGGTTTGTCAAATCTGGCAGGGGTTTCGGTATTTGGTTAGCCCAATGGCACCTGCATAGGCCCACGGAGCTCGATTTTTCATTTAGGTCCCAAGGTCAAGGTCACAAGGTCATGAACTTAGAAAATTGCGAATTTTGACATAAATTATCTTCTCCGAGGGGTTTGTCGAATCTGGCAGGGTTTTCGGTATGTGGTTAGCCCAATGGCACCTGCATAGCCCCACGAAGCTCGATTTTTTTTTTTCATTTTCGTCCCAAGGTCAAGGTCACAAGGTCACAAACTTAGAAAATTGCGAATTGTGTTTTTAGGGGGTAGCCGATTTCAATTTGCATCTTCTCCTAGGGGGTTTGTCGAATCTGGCAGGGGTGTCGGTATTTGGTTAGCCCAATGGCACCTGCATAGCCCCACAGAGCTTGATTTTTCATTTTCATCCCAAGGTATGGGATGCCTCGACCAAGGTATACAAAAAAAAAAAAAAAAAAAAAGGTCAAGGTCACAAGCTCACGAACTTAGAAAATTGCTAATTTTGACGTAAAAATCCATCTTCTCCGAGGGGTTTGTCGAATCTGGCAGGGGTTTCAGTATTTGGTTAGCCCAATGGCACCTGCATAGCCCCACGGAGCTCGATTTTTCATTTTCGTCCCAAGGTCAAGGTCACAATGTCACGAACTTAGAAAATTGCGAATTTTGACGTAAAAATCCATCTTCTCCGAGGGGTTTGTCGAATCTGGCAGGGGTTTCAGTATTTGGTTAGCCCAATGGCACCTGCATATCCCCACGGAGCTCGATTTTTCATTTTCGTCCCAAGGTCAAGGTCACAAGGTCACAAACTTAGAAAATTGCGAATTGTGTTTTTAGGGGGTAGCCAATTTCAATTTGCATCTTCTCCTAGGGGGTTTGTCAAATCTGGCAGGGGTTTCGGTATTTGGTTAGCCCAATGGCACCTGCATAGCCCCACAGAGCTCAATTTTTCATTTTCATCCCAACGTCAAGGTCACAAGGTCACGAACTTCGAAAATTTCGAATTTTGACATAAAAATCATGCGACCGCCCAAACTTTGAGAGCTTGGATGACAATATTTTTATGCATAAGAGATCATTCCCCACCGAAAGTTTTGAAACCATTTTGCTCTATCTCGAACACCTTGCCCGTGGCACCCCCTTCAAGTTTGTTTTTACGCTGATTTCATAAAAGTATGGATATATAATCCGAGGAGTGCGAAATGCCATATAGGCTATATGACATGATATTGTTCCTGGAATGTTCCAGAGGAAGTTTTGCACCAAAGGTCATAATCCTTGACCTTTGACCTTTAAAGTTCACAAAGGTCAAATTTTCAAAGTTGTGGGAATCGAACCGGATTTTCGACCTTCTTCGACGAACTAACTCCAATAAGCTATAGCACGTATCCTGTTTCCTTATTTTAATGTCCACAACTTTGTTTTGTGACCTTTAAAGGTTATGCAAAGGTCAAATTTATAAAGTTGTTGAACGAAACCAGGTTTTCGACATTTTGCAGCTAATAACCTGTCACCCGTACCACATCATGTTGATCATTTCTATAACTTTGTCAAACATTATCACATTGTCTCACCCTTGACTTCTGAAACAATGTACATCGTCAAATACCGCTCGTGAACCATCGTAGTCTTCAGACTTGTCATTTATTTGTAATTACAGGGAGAGAAAAACATTTTTACAGGCAGAAAACAAAAATTAAACAAATTTCAACTTTTCCGTTATTTTTCTTCAGGGATCCCAGGGTGGGGGAGCAGAAAATCCAAGGAGCTCTCTGTTCAAAAGGTTATTTGTTCTTTTTTTCGAACTCCAGTGCAAATTCATCCCACCTCCATAAATCTACCTCCTCCGAACTCCTTCCCTGTTATACCCCCTTCATACTCCTACCATCTTGCCCCTCATCTTAGCATCTCTCCACTGTCCTCTGCCTTACTAACAGTTCCCCCTCTGATATCCCAAACTGTATGGTTTTCAAATGTCTCACACTCCAATTCACCACACTGCTCAATATCTCTATCACACTCTCTCTTTCCTCTCATCACATCTTCCCCTCTTCTCACCCCTCAAATCTTGTTCCTTCCCCCCACCCACTCTCACCTCTGCCACACCACTACCCAGTCTCATCCTCCCCCTCTCACCACCCCTCCCTTCTCCCTCCTCCCCCATGACCATGCCTGCTTTCATTGTCTCCCCTTCCTCTCAAAGCTTCCCTCTCACCCCTCCTTATCAATTCAGCTGCCTCCTCCCTCTTCAAAGCAAACTTCACTCTCTTCCCCCCTAAGCTTCCCCTCACCCTTCTCCCTCAATTCTCCCCCTCACCCTTCACTTTCAAATCTCCCCCTCACTCCCCCTTCTCAAAGTTGCTCCCCTTCACATCCACAAACCTGCCTCTTTCTCAAAAGCTCTCCCCCACACCTTTCTCCTTCAATTCACCTTCTCACCATTCTTCCCTCTCACCCTTCTCCCTCAAATGTCCCCCCTCACCCTTCCCCTTTAAATCTCTCCCCTCCTCCCTCTCCTTCACATCTCTCCCCTCACCTTCAAATCTCCCCCTTGCCCCTCCCCTTCTTCAAGCTGCCTCACCCTCTTTCTACCCCCTAAAATCTCATCACCTCTCCCTCTCTTCCCACCCCCTCAAATCTTGTTCCTCCCCCACCCACTCCCACCTCAACAATACCACTACCCTGTCTCATCCTCCCCCTCTCCCCACCCCTCACTTCTCCCTCCTGCCCCATGACCGTGCCTGCTCATTGTCTCCTCTCCCTCGCAAAACTTCCCTCTCACCCCTCCCTCACAAATCAACTGCCTCCTCCCTCTTCAAAGCAAACTTCTCTCTCTTCCCCCTCCAAGCTTCCTCCTCACCCTTCTCCCTCAATTCTCCCCCTCACCCTTCACTTTCAAATCCCCCCCTCTCTCCCCCTTGTCAAAGCTGCCCCCCTTCACATCCATAAAGCTGCCTCTTTCCCTCACACTCTCTCTTCCAGCTCATTCTTCCACCTCCTCCAATCTCCCACTTCCCTTTTCCCCCTCTCTTATTACTCCCCATTGCTACTCATCCTTTCACCACCGAGCCATTTGTCCTCCTCCCCATCCGACCCTCTCTCCTAGCTCTTCTACAATCTGTCATCAACTGTCAACAACTCTCATGACCTCCACCTCTCCTCTCTCACACTACCCCCACTCCCCTGCACCCAAAGCCTCCTCCCCTCCCTCTTCCTTAACAGTGTGGACCTCAAACATCTGGGGCCTTTGCTCTAACCTGACTGATCTCTCCATACAGGTTGCCAATGACAAACCAGATATAATCTGCTTAAAAGAAACTTTCCTTCTTCAAGATGTCTCTGACTCTTTCGTTTCTCTCCCAGGTTAATCCTTCCTCTGGTATGATACACCTGAGTCTTGTCCTGGTGGCAGAGTTGCTCTCTTTATCAAAAACTCTATTCCTCCCTCTCCATGCACTGCTCCTTCTCTGAGGTGGTGGGGTCTGATGAAGTACTGCTGCCCCCTCTGGGGTGGTGCTCCCACCTCACACCTAGCTTGACCACGCTGTGGACACCAAGGTCAGGTCAGGTATGGGAGCATGTGCCAGAACAGCACGTCGCTGCGTCCACTTTCCGCCGGTACTCCAGGGGCCTCCGTCTGGCCATCCCCCAGGCAGATGCCAGGCCCATCCCCATCTCCTTGAGATGATGGTCAACCTGTTGCAACCAGGAGGCACGTGGTCGACCCACTGGCCTCCTCCACTCATGAGACTCCCTCGCTGAGAGAATCTGGTGAGCAGGATCAGAGTCAGGAAAACGAGCCACATGTCCATACAGCCGCAACTAATGCTCACGGACTATGCAGGTAACAAATCTCATCCGAGTCTCTCTCAGCAACCGCTCGTTGGACACAAAATCCGACCAGCGATAGCCAAGGATTCTCCGAAGAGACCTGGTACCAAAGGAATTAAGTCTCCGTCTCAGATCCTTGGTCAGAGTCCAAGTCTCGCACCCATAGAGCAAGACTGGAAGTACCAAGGACCTGAAGACTCGGACTTTCGTCCTCCCGCACAGGTACCGGCAGCGCCACACCCCATGATCCAGTGAATCCATGACTCCCCAGGCCCGACCCAGACGTCTATTGACCTCTGACTCGCAGCCAGCAGAGACATGAATATCACTGCCAAGGTAAGTGAATCTCTCCACGACCTCAACATCCTCACCACAAACAGACACAGACAGGACAGCAGCATCCAAGATGTCACCGAAAGCCTGGATCTTAGTTTTGACCCAAGAAACCCGTAATCCCAACGGCTCCGACTCCTCATTCAGCACCTCGAGGGCCCCCAAGAGGATGTCTAAAGTCTCCGCAAAGATGACTGCATCATCTGCAAAGTCAAGGTCCGAGATCTTGACATTCCCAAATGACGCACCGCAACTTGATCTCTCCGACATCCTCCCTAGAATCCAGTCCATACAAGTGCTGAAAAGTGTGGGGGCAAGTACACATCCCTGACGAACTCCAGTAACAACTGGAAATAAGTCAGAGATGGTACCACCACACTTCACAGCACTCTCAGTACCAGAGTAGAGTTCAGACATCAGATCGATCAGTTTTGGTGGCACCCCACGAAGACCAAGAATCCTCCAGAGGACATCCCGATTCACTGAATCGAACGCTTTACAAAGATCAACATAGGCTGCAAGCAGCCCCTGCCGAAACTCTCGTCTGCGTTCGGTGAGGACACGAAGTGCAAGGATACGGTCAATCGTTGACCTCTTTGGTGTAAAGCCTGACTGCTCTGGACGCTGGTGCTCAAGCAGATGGTGGCGAACCCTATCGAGAATTATCCGAGCAAAGACCTTGCCCGGCACTGAGAGCAGCGTCACCCCTCGGTAGTTGTTGCAGTCTTGGCGATCACCCTTCCCTTTCCAGAGAGGGACAACAAGGCCCCTCTTCCAGTCAGTTGGGATGATGCCTGTGTTCCAGGCAGAGCACAAAACTGCATGCAACGACACGAGTGCAGCATTTCCACCAGCCTTGAGAAGTTCGGCATGGATGCCACAGATCCCTGGAGCTTTGCTCCGTTTCAACTGGTTCACCGCAGCCCGTGTTTCCACAAGCGTAGGTGGACCACAGTTGATTCGAGGGTCAGCAACAGGGATTGTAACACCCTTGACGTCCAACTCGACAGTTGGGGGATCAGCCTGGTGCAACAGCTCAAAGTAACCGGCCCAGCGGGCCTTCACTTCAGACTCCTCTGTCAAGAGCCTACCACTCTCTGCTCGAACTGTAGTGCTCCGAGGGATGGGCTTGGATGAACGCAATGCGCGAATTCCCCTGTAAGTGGGACGAGAATCACCTGTCCACAGGTGATGCTCTACCCCCTCACAGATTCCTCACACATAGGCCTCCTTGTCCACCCTCAGTGCACGTACAGTTTTACGCCTCAGCTCCCTGAACAGCTCAGCTCTGCCATTCAGCCTGGCCCTGCGACTCTGGTCAATGGTATCCAGTGTCCCTTGAGAGACAAAATTCTTCTTTGCCCTGCGGTGAGCTCCAAGGCATCCACCGGCAACATCAAGGACGGTGGTCTTGAAGGCGCTCCACAACTCTTCAGGACCCCCAAAGCACCCAGACCCCCCAAGTGTCCACTCAGCCTGTTCGCAAACTCCTCAGCTACTCTCTCATCCCTGAGCTTGGCAACATCCAGTCTCAGCTGGGATGGTACCATTCTCCAGGATTTAAGGTGCAGCTTTAGAGTTGCTACAACAAGCCTGTGGTCAGTATTGAGGAACTGAGCACTCCGGTAGACCCTGCAGTTCTGGATCATCCTCCAACGACCGTCAATGAGGACATGGTCAATCTCCTTTGCCACACCGCCAGCGTTGGAATACCAAGTCCAGCGATGAGCTTGTGGGCGCTGAAACCATGAACCAGCCACCCTAAGTCCATGACTTCTTGCAAAGTCAAGGAACTTAGTGCTATTCTGGTTCATAGTTCCTGACCCATGGGGACCAACACACACCTCATAACAAGGCTTTTAGGACACCAAGGCTTTTAGGATCAATGGTATCTCCCGCGATGAAGCTGTCTTTCGGTCTGTCACTCTCTCACCGCAGGTAGTTCGGTGGCCTTTCTGTCTTCTGCCATCTCCTCTCCGGCCTTGCCCCCCCCCGCTCTGTTTGTGATATATCCCCCCCCTACATTTCCTCAGGGTGTTCAATGTCCACCTTGGTGAAACAACCCCCTTCTGGTGAAACTGCCAAAATGTAGAATCACTGCTCACCTTCATTCTTTCATTCGTCTTTTTTTTCCCCCACCTTTGGATCAAACTCCACACTCTCTTCAATCACACTCCTCCCTCCAGTTCTTCAAAACAGCTGTTCACCACCATATCATATATTCCCCCATCCAAAATCTTGATCTTCATGACCCCCATGACTCCACCCCAAACCCACCTCCTTCAAATTCCCTGTTTTCCTTCCTGAAAGTCCCTGTAGTACCATCTTGTTTACCCCGTGTACCCCGCCCCATCCCTCTCCCTTCCACAGGTATCCTCTTGTCTTTGTTCCCCACTATTTTGTGCTTTCCTCTCCTGGCCTTCTTGTCTCCTGCCTTGTTATGTTTCTGTGTGTTCGCTCTTCCACGAGCCTCAACATGGTATACAAAAAAACAACTGATAAGTTGTGTACACTTGCATTCAAAAAATAAGCATGAACGACACTTGGTAGAGTGCATACCTCTGCCAAGCTGAACAGTTTACATTTTGTATTCCTCTGATAGGCTGGATACACATCCGGACCTAAACCAAAATTAAATTGCTTGTTATTGTCACCTACACATCTCATCCACAACTTTTTGAGATATCGTTTTTTGGCCCCGTCCTTAATGGTGAGCAATACTTTAAAAATTATTTTATCTGGATCGGATCTTCACCAAAATCGATTCAATTTGTCTGTCACACACCCGACCTGTCCACCAAATTTTGTCCGAATCTATCCATAAGCTTTTCAGATACCCTGCTCACAGACAGTCAGATGGGAAAAAGCGTAACCTCCGTCCACCTTCTGTGGCAGAGGTAAAAAAAAGTGGGTACCTATTTAAGAGACAACCTGTGTAAGGTCAGTTTGTTTCATGCATCACATCCTTATCCATTGCAAAGGCCTGATGAAAAAGCTCTCAATTGTACGAGTGAGGTTTGGCATATTTGGGGCACTTCAGATGGACAGATTTATCTTTTGTGGAACCATCTCGGCACATTGGTGAAGAAATTGTTGATTTATCTCATTATGAGTCATGGACGGAAGTGAAGAGGTAGCTCGACCTCGAAGTTGAATTGTTCTGATGATTGTTTTAAATGATCGTGAAGTGCTGCTCATTGTAGGAATTAAGGACAAAAAGGTTTTCAGGCACACGTATCTATGTATTATCAACTACCCTTGAGTTCCTGTGTGTTAAAACAGCATACCCTTTTCTCTTGTGCTGTACAATCATATCAGGCCCCTGGAGGATCTTGTGCCAAATCATGCACATCATAAGGATGGTGGTCCCCTCAGTGATCCTGCACATGGTGGAGTCATTCGCCATTTGATACACCATCAAAAGGAATTTTGCCGATCTCCCATTGGCAACCCCTTGCCTGATGCAGACATATGTAAAATGTTCGTCTGCTCGTTTGAAAAGCATCATCATTTCCAAATAAACTAAGCTTGAAGAGCATCGTTCTCTGCAGATGTCCTTGCTGGTGGTGATCCAGGCCGAGTCGAGGAGAAATTGCATTTCTACTGTTGAAAGCAAACGTGCCTCCTGGCGGCCAAATGGTGTCTGCTTACTTCACTGCACAGGAAAGCTTGATAAATAATTCCGTTCTTATGTGACATGACAGTAATAGAACAAAAGAGCCTGAATGCAATTCTGTTTGTCCAATCTCTTATTTCAATGCCACCACTGCCTGTCCACAGAATATCCTGATTGCTTAATGTTTGAACAGTATCTTGCAAAATTATTTTCTGCTTCCATTTCCATCTGTCTCTGTTAGGACTACACCATTAAAGGACGACATTTTCAAATCCACCTATCACCGATTCCAGGTTGAGTTGCTGCCTTGTCACTCACACATGATGACGAACATTTGATAAACGTTCTTTATTCAGGACATTCCTCAATTTATTCTTCCTTCTCAGAAAGTGACTTCAGCATTGACTTGTCTGTCTCGCCTTGAGAGAGTCATTGTCACCTTCGTCAATGACAATCCCCTCGCTTCCTCACCCGCTCTCCAACCCCCCACCCCCACCCCCAAAGGCCTCTTCTGAATCTCCTGGAGTAACTAAAGCTTATATTTTCTTACTCGATTGCAAACGTCAAGTTTCATTATACAACCGAAGTTATCAGATATTTTTACTCATTGAATAGTGCACGGTTCATGTAAACGTTTTATACAATGAAACTTAAACTCAAGAGGACATTATTTGGCCTATCATACCTGTGTCATATCCACATCACATTAATTTCAACAGTAGCATTAATAACAACGTTTGGTGTAAAATCAAGGAACTGCATACACTATCAGTAGCAAAAACGCCTGGTCTTTCCACCTTTTCTCCCTCCTCATCCCATCTCCTCTCACCCCACCCCCCTTTTCTCCAGACTCCCACCCTACCCCTCCCCTCCCTTCTCAACCCACCCCACCCTCCTACAGACTTCCACCCCTACCCCTTCCTCCTCACACACCCCTCCCTCTGGATTCCCATCCCACCCCTTCCCCTCCTGAGAGAGAGGGATAGAGGGGGGAGGGATGGGGGGGGAGAGGGGGGGGGGGGGGGAGGGAGAAAAAGAGAGAAAGATGAGGGAGGAAAGGGGGGAGGGGGGTGTCAGCAAAGAGAATGATATGTTATGCTTTATGAACACACACACACACACACACACACACACACACACACACACACACACACACACACACACACACACACACACACACACACACACACACACACACACACACACACACACACTGCATCAAAAAAGAACAAACACAAAGGTTTACCTTTAAGCAGCGTTT